>NC_048228.1:86069826-86239637 GCF_002007445.2 Ailuropoda melanoleuca | reverse complement strand
CTATCTGATATGAGAATTGCTACTCCAGCTTTCTTTTGAGGTCCATTTGCGTGGAAGATGGTACTCCATCCCCTTACTCTAAGTCTGAATGCATCTTTGGGTTCAAAATGAGTCTCTTGTAGACAGCAAATGGATGGGTCATGTCTTTTTATCCAATCTGCAACCCTGTGGCGTTTTATGGGAGAGTTTAAGCCATTTAGATTGATAGAGATTATTGAGAGATATGATTTTAATGATGCCATGTTGCCAGTAAGGTCTTTGTTTGTATCGGTTGTGACTTTCTTTTCTGTATCACTCTTGGGGCCTTTTTACCTTTATAGAACCCCCCTTAATATCTCCTGTAGGGCTGGATTGGTGGTTATGAAATTGGTTAATGACTGGCGATTCTGGAATGTCTTTATTTCTCCAACAATTCTGAATGACTCCCTAGCTGGATAAAGGATCCTTGGCTGCATGTTTTTCTCTGAAAGGGCCTTAAAAATCACTCCCAACCCTTTCTCACATTCCAGGTCTGTGTAGACAGGTCTGACATAATTCTAATACCTTTGCCTTTGTACGTGAGAAATTTCTTTGCTCTGGCCGCTTTCAATACTGTATCCTTGGATCTAATATTTGCGAATTGCACTATGACGTGACGTTGCGTAGGTTTGTCGTGGTTGAGCTTGGGAGGGTTCCTCTCTGCCTCTTGGACATGAATGTTTGTTTCCCTCGCTAGATTAGGGAAGTTTTCAGCTGCAATTTGTTCAAATATCTCTTCTAGACCTCTGTTTTTCCCACCCCCTCCGGGATGCCAATGATTCTGACATTGGGTTGTTTCATAGAGTCAGTAATCTCCCGTAACCTACATTCGTGGGTGTGGATTTTTTTAAGTCCAGCTTCTATTTTCGTTTTTTCTTCTACTAACCCATCCTCCAATTCGCTAACGCGTTCCTCTGCCTCAGTGACCCTGGCCGTCAGAGCCTCTAGTTTTGCCTGCATTTGGCTCATAGAATTTTTAATTTCTGTCAGATTCGCTCTCATTTCTGTCCTTAGGGATTCTATATTCTCAGTAACATTTCCGTTAATACTTTTTTCAAGTCTACTCATCATTTTGACCATTGTTACTCTGAATTCCATTTCAGATAATTTGGTTACATCCATATCTGTTATTTCTGTGGCAGAGGCCACATACTCACTGTCTTTTCTTTGCTGTTGGGGGGGGGGCTTCTCCTTCTTGTCATTCTGATGAGGAGAGGTTGCGGGGTTGTCCAGAGCCCAAATTATTGACTGGGACCCAGGCCATGCCCCTTGTTTTATAGGGATCTTAGGGATGTGGGCTTCTTCTTTAAAGATTTTATTTATTTATTTATGTGGCAGAGAGCCAACCAGTGAGAGAGGGAACACAAGCAGGGGAGTGGGAGAGGAAGAAGCAGGCTCCCAGTGGAGGAGCCCGATGAGGGACTCCTTTCCGGAACACCGGGATCATGCCCTAAGCTGAAGACAGGCGCTTAATGACTGTGCCACCCAGGCACCCCGGGTTGTGGGCTTCTTGATTTTTCAGCCTGCCTTCTGGGGGAGGGGCCTGCCGCGCCAATACTCAGGCAACCCTTTTTGGGTAGAGTCTCCATGTCCCCTGTGAGGGGGGATGGGGATGGGCACCCTGTGAGCCGGTATTTCCGGGCTTTTGTTCTCTGGCGGCTTTCCCTGGCAGTTTGCTGTGCCTCTTCTGAGAGTCAGAGCAGCAGCATCTCGGCCTCTGTCTCAGAACAGAGGGATCGCGGCCCGTTCTCCACTGATGTTCTGGCCACTTTAACTCTGTTTCTGTTGGTGCCGCTCAACCCTGCAGCATCCCAGGCTGTGCGCCCCACACCCGCGGTCCCTGCCCTCACTTCCAGGGCCGGCGCATCTCTGTTCTTTGTGTTTCTAACACCGCCAGCCGCCAGCCGCCCCACGCGCGCTCCCGGAGCTCCTGGTCTCAGTCTGGATCCAGTGAGAACACCGGAGTTCCGGAGTTCCGTGAGATGTCTGGTGGCGCACGCTCCCAGCTCACGGTCCCAGTCTGCTGTCTCACGGGTGCCGGTCCGTGAGTCCGCCCGCTCCCAGTGCAGGTGGCTACCGCTTCCCAGCGCCCCAACATGGCGGTTCCCTCCCCCTTCCATTTATCTTCCGATATCTGTGCGCGGTTTCATGGCTCCCTGCTTCGCACCTCAATACTCAGTGCTGGAGATGTTCATTTGTAGAGATCCAGATGTATCTTCCTGTGTCTCAGGCTGATTCTGTGGATGTTCAGGCTGGTCTGGTACCTATCCACCTCGACTCAAGGGACCGGCTGAAAAAGGGGTCCCCTACTCCTCTGCCATCTTAACTCCTCCCGGTTCAACATTTCTGTATTTAAATTCTTTGTTTTGAGAAGGAAAAAAGTGAATTTTATTATAGAAAAACAACAAAAAAAAAAGATTCTATCAACCTTGCACTTAACCTTCATATATTTTGCCCTTAATAAAAATAGCATATCTGTAGACTAAGAATATACATTTGTCTTAAGGCCACAAAAATTCATGTAAGGACAGGAGCTAGGATATGAAATATAATTCAAAAAGTGAGGGTTTTTTAAATAACTAGTTGCAAAATGATTCAGTATTCAAGATCTTATTCAATTTTTTAAGCTGATGGAGAAGCTGTTTTTAACTCAAAAGCCATATTTTAGAGAGATTAAGAAACCTCAATCTCTACCCTTTAAATAAAAATTAAATATTATACATGTATTTTGTTGAATTAGAGAAAGTACTTCAAAATTCATTGTTTTATTTTGAATAAGATAAATAGAAAATTCTGAAATCAATAGAGATAGGATGAATTTTCAAATACAAATGATGCTTAGAAAATTGGTAACTTTTGAAAGGTAAAATCATCACCTTTATTATACAAAATGTGAAATGCTAAGAATTAAAATCATGACCTCACTGAAAGATAGATGTTATATTTGTTTGCTTGGATGAAAAGGAAGGTACATCTAAACACAAAAAACAAAGGAAGAAGCTATAGTATAAAAGATTAAATGATTTTTAATATCTAGGATATGGAACATTCTAGATCAAATACTATCAGAAACAAAGAATAAATAAATAAGCAAATAAGGACAATCCTAATCCATGAGAAGATACTTGCAACTTTCTGGACAGAGACCTAATGTTATTACTATAAGTAAATTTTCATTAATCAATAAGGAAAAGCAAATAGCTTATGAGGAAAATATTCCAAAAGAAGAAAGATGGTTAACTAATTAGCGCTATCATTGGCTCATCCGTAGTGATAACATACAACCTTGCAAAAAAGTAAATGAAGGCCAAAATAAAGTCACAACTGGGAGCACTCCTAACCACTTCTGTTTTGGCATTGCGTGGTTAGAGTCCATTTTTGTGAAATTAATGTTAAGAATGTTTAATATGCCTCAGTTTACCTTTTAACAGTTCTGGTATATGAGGTAATGTAAGGAGACCCTGATAACCCCCAGGTATAGGGATCTGCTGAGCCCTTTGGGCTCACGCTATCTCACTGCCTCTGAAGGTGGCAGGTAAGGCCCTCTCAGATCCTGAATCCTAGGTCCATGGCTTTTGCATTATGAACTTTGAGACTATGAGCATTTCTTTATCCAGACTGGATCTAGAAACTGGCCAGAGTTCGATCCAGGGTTGAACTGGAACCAGTGTAAGACCTGGGGTGAATAAAATTTTGTTGTAACCCTGAACAAGCCTTTGTTTTCCTGATTGTTGTCCTGTTTTCCTGGTTAGACGATAGCAGGAGATTACTCTGTTTGAAACATTGGTTTAAAGTGAGAGATTTTTTTTCAAAGTTGCTTCATTTTTAATATTCAGGAAAGGCTTTCCTACGCCCTTCTCTACCACAGCTTTAGCCTCAAGCCTGGCACTCCCAGCAGGACCAGATCAGCGGCATGAGAACAACCTGGGAGTTTGTGAGAACACACACAGCGTCTTAGACTCCACCCCAATGCATCAGTCTCTACATTTTAGCAAGGTCCAGGGTGATTTTTATGCACATTGCCATTTCAGCGGCACTTTTCTCAAACATTAAGAGGAAGTTAAAATATATTTAACTTCTCAGAGAATTTACCAGTAACAATTCAGAAAAAAAAATTAAAGTTTAAGATTAATTTATGAGGTTGGAGTACTAATTGGTACAATCCTTTGACTTGGTAATAGTATCAGGAATCTTAAAACAGTTGCTCTCAAACCTAGTAGCTACACTGCTGGAAACGTTTCCTATAGAAAGAATACGATCCAGTGAAAAGGTAAATGCTTTATGTACAGACATGTTTTATGTAGCTTTATCTGAAATAGCAAAAAAAAAAAAAAGAAAAAGAAAAAGAAAGAAAAAGAAACTAAGTGTTCAACAATAGAAACATAGTAAATTTAACAATCTAGCAGATAAAATTTTATTTGGTAATCATATATTTTTTAAAAATTGTATTCTAAGTCATTTTTATCCATTAAAATAAAATTAACATTATTTTTTATTTCTAAATATTATTGCTTTAGTTGCTTTCTTTTTTTACTTGTCTTTTTTTTTTTTAAGTTTATTTATTTTTTTAGTGACCTCTACACCCAACGTGGCACTCAAACTCACAACCCTGAGATCAAGAGCCTTATCCTTTTGCAACTGCACCAGCCAGGGGCCCTACTAATTCTTCTCATATCCTTTATTTCCAACAATCCTGTCATTTTGTTTTAGATTTGCTTTGTAAAGTTATTTTTTTTATTCTTGTTTACCCAATCTGAAAGTCTTTCTATAAATAGGTGAACTTAACCCATGAGCCTGAAAACACTTTTTATAAAAACCATTCCTAGCTTTTAACCCATACAAAACAGGCTATGGACTTATCCACACATGGGTTAAAGCGTAACTGATTCAAATTAAACAACTGTAGCTAACACTTTTACACAAGTTTCCATATACTAAACGCTGTTCTAAGAAACTTACATATCATTCATTAATAATTAGTGGTAAGAACTATCATTATTCTCCTTACACAGGTGAAGAAACTGAGGGACAGAGGCTTGCCCAAGGTCACACAACTAGCGATGAAGCTGGAATCTGATCCTAAGGCCCATGGCTCTAGAATTTTCAGCTTTGATCCCTGTGGCATATTACCAGTAATTGATTAAAGACCGAAGCATGTGTTTTACTATCTCCTTACCATCTAATTCGACATTTTTTTACAAGTGATTAGTATTATATTGCTACTGTAACAAATTGTCACAATCTTAGCAGCTTAAAACAACACAATTTACTCTCTCACATTTTTTTAGTTGAGAAATCTGGTGAGTTCTGCTGAGCCATCTTATTCGGGTCTTACAAAGCTGATATTAGGATATGACAAGTTTGCATACCTTCCTGGAGGCTCTAGGATAAATCTGCTTCTGAGTTCATGCAGGTTGTTGGCAGAATTCCATCTAGGTGTAGGAGTAAAGTGCCCTTTTCCTTGTGGGCTGTCGGCCAGTAGTTACGCTCAGGTTCTAAAGACTGCCCACAGTCCTTGGTCTCCCCTCTCCATCTTCACAGGCTAGCAATGAAGAGTCAAATCTGTCTACCTTCAGCTCTCTCCTCTGCTCCCTTTCCACTCCATCTCTCTCTTTTCTGGCTCCCTCTTCTGCTTGTAAGAGCTCGAGTGACTACATTGGATCCACCTGGATAACCTAGACTAATCTCCATATTTTAGTTGATTAGGGACCTTAATTCCATCTGAAAACTCCCTTCACATAAGTACCTGAATTAGTGTTTGATTAAATAATGAGAGAACAGGAAGCTTGGGGACACATCTTAGAATTCTTTTTACCTGGCTTTCTTTTTCGTTTCTCTTTACTTTCCCTCTCTGGGTTTCCAATCTGGAAATACAGTCTTTTAAAATATTTATTCTGCCTTTGGTATAAGTTAATTTTCCTAGCAGGAGAGCTACAGAAAACATATTTCATCTGCATTTGGGCTGCTTATCTTAATAAGTCCTTTCCCCTCAGATTTTTAGCTGTATTTCATAAACACATATTTTCATTTCCCATAGGTTTTTAAGATTTAAGGAAAATATTTTTAGCTTATTTTGCTTACCTAGTCAGACCGTTATATTAAATTTTCTTTTAATTGAAGAAACTATATAGTAACATTTTAAATTGGCAAAATGATTTACCTATGTTCTTGCCTTCGTCATATAACTATTTTTGCATATGACTTTGCAGTTCTCTATGTTTATATTTTACATAACTGCAATCACAATGTATACAATACTTTCCTTTTCTTTTCGGCTTCAAACTGTAATTTGAAACATTATTTCACTCTTCTGTAAACTTTCCAATGACGAGGGAAGGTGTACCTGAGAAAGGAATTTACAACCTTCAAAGCGCAGTATAAAGAGTTCCTGGGACCAGGGTCCTGTCAACTTATCCTCCCCAAACATCACTTCTACTATTTGACCCCCATATATTACATTCCAACATAATGAGAAATTTGCAATTCTCACCTTTGTACACATGTCGTCTCTCTGGCTTCATTTTCTTCTGCTGACTAGCTCCTATTTGCCTTTCAGGACTAAGCTAATGTGTTACTTCCCTTCAGGAAATTTTCCTAGTCCAGGTTAAGTGCCTCTCTTCTGTGTACCCTTAAAATTCTCTGTGTACTTTTATCAGGGCATTTTTTTTAATGTTCAATTATAATCATCTGATTGTTTCTACAGCACTCACACAGACCAAAATTCTTGTGAGCAAAGCCTATGTCCTGATAGTCATTTTACTTGGGATGAGCTAGTGAGTTAAGACAACATAGGTTTATTTCCTCTTCACACTACGGGCGCATCATAGGTCAGCTGTTTCATGCACTTTTTACTGACAAAGTCGCCACCATCTTTAAGGTTACCAGCATCGTGGCATTGTGAAGTATAAGACTCATGAAACACCTCCCTGCAGTGACACACGTTATGTCTGCTCACCTTTCATTGCCTGAGAAAGCACATGGTCATCCCTATCCCCAAGAGGAAAGCAGTCATATCCTATATGTGCCAGAATAGAAGAGCTATAAATATTTGGTCAATAGCACTAATGACAATCAACAGCTACAATCAGTCTCTAACCAAGCCCGTGTATTAATTTGCTAAGACAGTCGTAACGGAGTACCATGGACTGCGTAGTTTAAACTAAACTTTATTGTCCTTTTTATGAGGACACCAGTCATATTGGATTAGAGCCTATACTAATCCATTTTCATCTCATTTTAACTTGATGACCTCTGTAAAGACCCTATCTCCAAATAAGGTCATATTCTGAGGTAGTGGGGGCTATGACTTCAATATATAAATTTTGGGGTTGGGGGACATGATGCAATCCATAACAGTATGTACAATGATGTCTCTGAGACATGTAATCTTTCTTGGGTTAGTGACTAAATCATGCCTGTTCTCATTTCTCTATATAATCTTTATAACTATGATTTTAACGGATAAGCAATGTATTATATTTCTGGGCAGAGTAAAACAATATTTATAATTGTTCACTGTCATTAAAAAAAAACACAATTAACATTTTATGCTTAGAGTTATTTCCTTTCCCAGTTGATATTTTCTTAGGCTGAGTTGCCTACCATGAAATAGCTGGGTATAAATTCATTTAAAACTTAAGATTTCAATATGCATTGTGAAAAATGCTTTCTGAAAAAACAGGTCTGCTAATTAGTAATGTCACTGGCAGTGATTAACACAGTAATTTTGGCCAAAATCATATTGCTATCATTAATTATGTTTCCATATTTACAAAATAGTATCTTAAATTTACTTCAAAATGGATTTTTTACTACCTAGATGACATTTTCCCATATATTTTTTCAGTGTTCAATTAATCTCTGCCTTGTTCACCATATTACATCTATTTCTGCTCAGCATTGTCTTCCCAGCACCCAATAAGGCAGGACACTTTATGGACTCATACACTGGTTAGAAGAACAGCCAAAATACCAGGGAATGAATGCTGACTCCATCACTTAATGTTAGTGAAATCTCGGGTTAGTTCCTGTGCTTACTTCCTATGCTTAGTTTCCTCATTTATAGAATGGGAATCATACTATTCCTTACCTCATAGGTTTCCTCCGAAGATTAAATGCATTCATGCATACCAAATATTTAAATCAAAGCATCTCAGAAGCTAAGCATTCAGTAAATGTAGAATTTTCGTTAAAATGATTACCCTATACAATTGGGATATTAATTATTTTTTTAAATTGAATTAAATCTTTCCAGAGTCTAAAATAAATGTTTTTCCTCCTCCAACTGTGTCTTGCCAATTTTACAAATGTTTTTTTTTAAATCAAATTTATTGAGGTATAGTGTATATACAATGAACTGTGTCATTTTTAATTGTGTATTTTGATGGGTTTTGAAAATGTATACACAATCACCATCAAGATTAAAAGGACATCATTTCTAAAACATTCCCTGTGCTCCTTACCAAACAAGCAATCAACACCCCCATGTCTTGCCCCAGGTGACCACCAATGTGCTGTGTACTCCCTCTTTTCCAAAACTCTGACTTGCAGCTTGCAGAGTGACCTCCGCCTCTTTGTGCTCAGATCCCCATCTCTCAATTTAATCCACTGGACTTTCAGGTTGCTCCCCCTCATCCTACAATTCAAAACGCTATTGCGTAGAAAGCCAACATAAAATAGAACACACCTTATTTGTTCCTTTCTTTCGAGGACAGTTACATATATTTTGTCCTACCTCCTAGATTTTTAAGAAGTTAAGTCCAGTCCTTGTTAAAACATCATGGCTGTTAATGGAAGTGTGTGATACTTGTTTAAAGAGTTTATGTTGTAGAAAATGATATGTTTACAATGCCAGAAAAATCAAGATTCATCCACAGGTATGAGAGAGTTCAAACGCACACGTCTTAACACCAAACCATGCAACACCCTTGGTCTAGACAGTTTCCTTACATAAACGTGAAAATACTTATTTCCCATGAAAATTTAATGAACTAAGATACTTTGTTCCCCAGTCATGTCACTTAAGGAGCATATTATGCCATCAATAAAAATTGTACTAAAAGTATTTGATACTACATTAAAGGTTTGTTAAGAATTGATAAAAAAAATTTAAATAAATATTACTTTAATTTATATTTAAAGTCATAATGTCTCTGTTCCTTGTCCTTATGCCAAATGAAACTTTATCTGCAATCACATCTTGATTTATACTTCTTAAATAATACGTACTATTGTGTTATTTATTTATTTTATTCTCTATTTACTTATCCCTCCATTCTACTTCAGGAACTTTCTATAGTAGTGAAATTTCATTGCAATAAAATTGTGGTTGGTCATTCATCAGGTAAGAAAAAGCAAATAGGAATATATAAAACATGAACAATGGTCTCCAAAGAAATCATATCCCATCTAACCACTTGTGATGTTTGAATAAAAACAAATTCAATTCAATGCTCTCAAAATCTATTCAATATACCCACATATTCATTTAGTTATATATGTTTGTTTTGTTTTCAAATCAACACTAGAACAGTACTGATAAACCATAAATACCCAATCAATATTTCTTATCAAATTATTACTATAGGAAAGAGAATATAGAAAGCAAAAAATAGAAATATCCAAAGTTAAAGAATATGTATTCAGTAGTATGCCCACATTATTACATAAATTGAATAAAAATGTTTTGTTTTGATCACAATTTGTGTAATTGATTAACAATGGCAATGATTCAAAAGTAAAAATTGGCTAAAGGGCTGTCTTTCTGAATTGCAGTATTCATTATGAAATAGTGTTTATCAATGCAGTTAATTCCATACTTGTTCTTTTGGTTCTTGAATAAATTTAATGAAACCAATAACATATTTCCTTGGTTTTCATTATGCACGGTGTGTATTTTTGATGTTGCAAATTTTCCTAAAGAATAGCAAATGTTGCCTTTTACTCAATAGCTTTGATTTTGTGCATTACATGCTAAACATTTTCTTTTTCCTATAGCAACTATTAAGCATACCGACACCCACACTGTCCCAGCGTGGTCAGGCATCCCCTGAGATGTCTTTAGTAAGAACATAATTTTTAAGTGTTCACTTTAAAAAAAAAACACAATATATAACATTTTAAATATTAAAACTAAAACAACCCTCCTGGAAATTTGTGAGAAGAGACGGTGGAAATCCTATCTAGTGCTGACTTTTAAAAATGTCTGTGCTTCTTTCAACCCTGTATTCTTTCTTCTCTTTTACTGTTTATTCAAATATACTTGCATGTGTCTGTATGTGTGGTATGTGGGTCAGTGTATGTGTATGCGTTTGTGTGTATGTGTGTGAGTATGCGTCTTCGAGATATCTGGTTTTATTATGACTCCAGTGTTCAAGGCATCATTCTTACACGATGCCTTATTCTGCAGAAGTCATGGAGTTACTGATGTTTGTTGAATTAAATGAACTAATGTAGTGTTCCTCAATATATTGGTTTATACCCTTCCCCAACCCCCAAAAAGCAAAAACATTCTCTCCATCTTGATTTCTTTCTCTCTCACGTATTCATTCACAGACAAGCTAATAAATGTGCACATAAAGCTAAACTATTACATACATTTAAATAGTTTTTACGGTGTCTTCTGAATGATCATTCATTCCCATTGCTTTCTGACTAATGGGAACACTATATGAGCTATAAAACCCACATGAAGTAGTTATATTTCAAATTAACTAGGATGACCCTTTTTTCTCAAGCAGTATCAGAATTGTTGAGAAACTCTAGACAAAGTTTTACTTTAATTACTCTTTCTAAATGCAATTCTCCAACAGCCTTTCTAAAACCATATCCGTAAATGTCATGGTCAGTTGTGTGAAAACATTTACAAATGGCTTTGTTCCATGGGAGGCAGGTGTCAGGAGGAGGAAAAAGGAAGAGCTTTACCCAAGGTCTCAAAATGCATGCCAGGTTCCCAGTGTTGGAGGAGGCAGAATCGTAATTAAAGTAGAGTGTAAATTGGCAGTGTGGTTCAAGCATAAAATCAAAATAAAATAGAAGGGACGGTTGTGTGTGGATGGGTTAAAACTAGACAATTTGTAATTAAAATATGATAGATGATAGATTAGATAGCTAGGTGAGTAGGTAGATACATTCATACATACATAGACAAACAGACTCAGAATTAAATCCAGAGACAAACATAAATAGGGTTGAGAATTCAGGACTCCGGGACAGGAGTATGTAATTTTAACTGTTTTCCAATTCCTGTTGCTAAGGCTGGCTGATGTGTAGAAAGAAGCCTCACTAGGTGAATATTAACAGTTCATATAAAATTAATAATAATTCATTGAACACATATATATGCAAATGCCGTGCTATATATTTTATCCTTAATCCTTAACAACGGTATTGCAAGAGGTGTACCAATGTTATCTGCATTGTACAGATGATAAAACAGAAGCTTGGAGAAGGCAAATATCTTGCTCAAGGTCATATAGTCACTAAGTAAATGACTGAGTCACAATTCGAACTCAGGTCTCTCTGACTCCTGCACTGTCAAATGTGGTACTCACTAGCCATTTGTGACCCTTTATATTTAAGCTAGTTACAAGTCAATAAAATTACAAATTCAGTTCCTCAGTTTCAAATGCTCAATAGCCAAGTGGGTTTAGTGACTCCCATAGTGGACGGTGCAGATATAGATTTCCCTCTTTGCATAAAGTCCCCTGGATCAGTGCTGCAATAGACTGAATTGCTTTGTCAGAAATTATTATTCTCTTACGTGATGTCATAGGGCTTATTTCAAACACAAATAACTCCCACCCTTCTCCAAGAGGTTACAGTTCGGATTGACATATTCTCTTTCCCTATTCAGGACTTCTCAGTCTCAACACTATTGACATTTGGGCTGAATAGTTCTCTGTGATGAGAGGCTGTCTTGTGCATTGTAGAATATTTAATAACAGCATCCTCTGGTCTCCACTCACTAGATGCCAGTAGCATCCCTTCCCAGTCGCGACAGTCAAAAATATCCCCTGAAATTGTCAAACATCTTCTAGGACCAAAGTCATTACAGATTGAGATCCACTGCATGAAGCCACTCATAATAAGGTACAAGAAAGGTAGCAAGTTCAGTAAACTCTGAGGAGAAAGGCCTTTATTTAAAAAACAAACAAACAAACAAACAAAAACCAAGGGCGCCTGGGTGTCTCAGTCAGTTAACCAGCCAACTCTTGGTTTCAGCTCAGGTCATGATCTCAGGGTCATGAGATAAAACCCTGCGTTGGGCTCCTTGTTCAGTGCAGAGTCTGCGTGAGAGTTTCTCTCCCTCTCCCTCTCTCCCTCCACCTTTGCTCTCTCTCTCTCAAATAAATAAATAAATCTTTAAAAAGAAAATCATAACAACATTTTTACCTCCTGTGCTGTGGCAATGGATAGCCAGAGCCAGTGAGGCCACCAGAAAGCTTCCTTTCTCATCAACAGTTATAGCTCTCAGGGCTGTGCCTCTCTCAGCCAGCCTGCCGGGCTGCTGTCTGAAACCCTGTGGATCTGTGAAATGATACAGTGACCCACTAACTTCAATGAATGAAAAGAAAAACAACAAAGAAATGTACAAATATGTACCATGTGCCAGGATCTGACTCTCTGTGACCTTTTCACAATAAGTCCTGTTCTGGTAACATCATTGTTAGTTCAGTTTCCCCGAGAAGCAGACCCTGAAACAAGGGATTTGAGTGCAAGTCATTTCTTTGGAAGGAATAGTGGAGTGGGTTGGTGAGATAGGAAGGGAATACAAGAAATAAAGTGTGTGTTACCAATTCAGTTACCACGATGGGTAACTGGAGTGTAATCCCACTGGGCAATTCTGAGTCAGTGAGGATCCTGCTTCAGGGTTACCCCACACAACCCATACAAGAGAACTAGGCTGTTTGTACACCTGCTCCAGCCAAGGGAAGGCTCCAAGGAGGTGGCGGGTCATTTATCAATTCTTTGGCACTTCTAGCTTGCCCTGGACAAACAGAACAGTCTCAAGTCAAAGCAAGCTCTCTGGTGGTTGGCAGGTCCCAAGAGCTCCAGGCGATGGGGCAGGGAACAGACAGACTGTCAGAACAACCAACAGTAAGTAGAATAAATATACATTGGTACACATATTTCTAAATCTATATCTCTATACCTACCCTGGACATAGGTGGTGAATATAGAAGTTAATAATGTGTGATGTCCAACAGACCTAGATGCAAGTCTTTAAAGCACTTTTCCTGGTGCCTGGCATACACTGAGCACTAGATAGTCAAGTCAAGGGGGGCAAATCTTCAACTAGGGAAGAATCAGGGCAGATCTTTATCTCCTGATGCGTTCACCCTGTTCTCCATATACTCAGGTCAAATCAGGTTCTCTCTTGGTTGTATATGCTTTATATGGGTTGCTGCCATTGAATCATCACACTCTCTAGGGTGAGTGTTATTAAGAGAATAATTTTTACAGAGGACCATGGTAAGGCTCAGAGTGGCTTGTCAAGGATCACACCGTTAATAAAAAGTTAACAAACCTCAGGAATCTGCCCTGAGAGGCCATGTTTTTTCTTTTTTGTCTTCCAGTAGAAGGAATGGATACATATGGTGAATTGTGCTGTTTCTAATGAGGAAGTGACATCTGGAATACTTGTACCATAGAATGTCACGGGCAAGAGGGCCAAGACCCACAAAGAATCTTCAGGATCAGTACAGAAAAGAAGGACCTAGTTTCCTTCTTTGGGAAGAGCTGTATCTATGGAGTCAAGATGTTACAATGGCTCTGAAAATCAAGAAAATGAAAATGAATAAACTTAAGACAGAGGCTTCAATTCAGAGCGACTGTTTCAGACACGTTTAAGCAAAAGTGCTGCACAAGTATTTTAAAGTATGTGATAAATGTCATTCTTAATGGCTTCCTCTCTAGGAAGTTCTAGAACCCTCAAAATATCAGCAAGAAAGTGTCCAGTATTCACAGATTAAAGCTACAGAGATTCGGGACATCAGAGCAGTGAGTAGACCATCCACTGAAAATCAAAGAGCCAGTAAACCCAGGGGAAGACAGAAAGCCTAATCAGGGGCAACTATCACATAGGCACGGGACGGTCTTATCAGAAAAAAACAGATTTCCAGGATTCAACATTATCGGCAGCTATCCCTCAACTCCTGCTCTTAAGGAAAAGCAGAGACTTTTTCATCTGGAGAGCACAGCCACCCCAGGTCATACTTTATTCGTACCTCTGTCCTTTAATGTTGAGCGGTCACACATCAAGCCCAGGAACAGCTCCAGAATCTATGGTTGCCCAAAGTATGTGTGCAAATTAATGCTTAATAACGGCCCTCTACTGAATATTTAAATAGCATTTAAATAGCATTTAAATGGCTCTCAAAAATATAAGCTGTCCACTAAGAAACAACAAGCAAGGTCTTTAAGGATTTCTCAAAAATAATCAGGCTTTAAATGTCTGTTTGAGCCACAATATTTTGACAAAGTGTCAAAAGGAGTCAAATTATACATAAGCATCCCCTGCCCCTTTACCCCCGGCCCCACAGGCATCCGTCCACTTAGCTGCCTTTGCTTTTCCTGCTGGCATTTTACCAGGGTTTTTGATCCTAGTTTTGTGACACTCAGGAGTCTCCAAGTACCTTAAGGACTATCAGATTCCCATAATGAGATTAATTTTAGTTCACTTCAATTTAAAAAGCAAATATATGTCAGACTGTACTTTCAGGAAGAGAAAATGACACCATGAAATTAAAGGTCTTTGCCTCCTGGCAGGCTGACAGGACTGACCTTGAGCAGCAGCGATGATATTTTCTCTGGGGTGTCTTTCCCACCTCTTTCTAATCAGCATCCACTTCTCAGGAGGCTACCGCTGTCCCTTGGCTTGCTCCCAACTGCAATGACGGAGACAGTAAGCATTCATGGGACATCAACTCCATGCTAGGTGCTGCCCTAGGAAAGCGGTGCATTTCTAATCATCACAGCAACCCTGCAAGTCAGCAATTGAACTCCCATTTTACAGATCAGGAAACTCTTTCAAAGAAGTTAACCATCTTGCCTAAGGATCTTGAGTAATAAATGAATTGGCTAGGAATCAAAAATTTCTCTAGCTCCAAATTCCTTCTTATGTGCTAATGAGGAGAGAAAAATTGTTCGTTGTTGTTGTTCTTTTCACTTCAACCTTTGCCTGGTTAGATGTTTAATTATACATTAGAATCTACCTCCAAAGCATTACGAGGCAGGCTAGCTTTTCCAGAAACCCCAAACAGAAGTGATGAGCAATTAAGGTTTGAAATCAAAAAGTCAAGCACAATGCAGGCTGATTGGTAGGGCATGGGATTCCTTTATAGCATTCCCCATAAAGATGCACAGGGTTGATGCAGAATTTGGACCTGAGTAATCAATAAACTAAAGAGCTATTAACCTAATGTTCTTAAAAAAGAAAGCTCATAATAGAGTGGAAGCAGCAAAAAGGAAAAGTTTGAACTAACAGAGTGAGAGGGAGGCATGATCAGAAAAAGAAATGTTAGGCAGATGAAGAGAAAAGTCAGGGAAATGAAAGCAGATGTCACACTACCAGCTCTCATTCAACGAGTACTTACAATGCATCAGGCTCCACGAACCATGTTAACATTCATCATCTCTTATAGCCATCAGAAATGTTATTAGAATGCCCAAGGTTCCTCTGCTAGGATTTGAACTTAGATATATCTGATTCTGGGATATTTCATAACCCCCACAATAATTAGAAATGGAAGAAAGTTCACTAAATGAAATCAGATTTAGAAATGATCAGTTCTTTTGTGACAGGTGCCTTTAAGGGTGAAGATACTGAGACATCAGTTCCCTTATACTATGTAATCATGTTCATAATATTTGAATTTATATTAAAAATCTCATGTCACCGAGAAAAAAACTTTGCACTTTGTTTAGCCATCTTTTCTTTCAAAAGGCAGAGTTTCATTTAACGTATCTAAGAAAGTTTTCCATGTTTATAATGTTGACTTAATATTAACACTTTTGAAAACAAACTTCAGTCTGGAGGAGGAAGTCAAGAGCAATTTTTTTTTTTTTCACAGCGGTAAAGAAGAGTCCTTAACTGTGGCTGAACAACATATCTATACCTCCTTACTCTTGGTCCTTTTTCTCACATTACAAATCCTTGACCTTCCAAAGTACAAGTCAGAAAACTATTTGTTAGCCTCTCTGGAGCTGGGTGCAGGCACATGACCAAGCTGCTGACAATGAGGAGCCCCCATGGAAACACGGATTTGGGGGAGAGCAATATGAGAAAAGGACCATACATTCCACGCAGACATCCTCTGCAATGGCAGGGGTGGGAGCGGAGGTGTCAGTGCAGTGGCAGCCAATTTTTTCACTAATGAAGTCTGCACCTCCATTTGCCTTACTTCTACCCATTTCCGCCAATGCCCTCTCCTTTCGTGGTTTGGCATCAGTCATAGAGGAGTAACTTCCTAGTCTGGCTGTAGCCCTCCAGGAAATTCTAACCTGATATACTTGTCTGCTTAAACCTAATATACTCGTCTGCTTGATGTAGCTAGCGTAGAGTCTATTGCTTACAACAAAGAATCCTGATAGGCATTTAAACACAGCTTCATAAAAGAGGTCTGTCCAACTAGCTTTTGAAGCACTAATATATTGAAGGAGGATACTGATTTAGTGAAAACATGACTTCTGGACATATATTGAGGGAACATTTTATCTTAAGATTTTTAACTCATAGAAAGATGGGGTTTTAAAAGATTTAAGTGATTGTCCTAGTTTTTATACCCCTGTTTTATGAA
Organism: Ailuropoda melanoleuca; assembly: GCF_002007445.2. Taxonomy (NCBI): domain Eukaryota; kingdom Metazoa; phylum Chordata; class Mammalia; order Carnivora; family Ursidae; genus Ailuropoda; species Ailuropoda melanoleuca. The sequence continues at coordinate 86,222,820 of NC_048228.1, read as the reverse complement.
CTAAGAGTACCACAAATCAAAGAGATTAAATGACTTGGCCAGAGGCACTTCGCTGATTAAACACAGAACAGGAACCAAAAGCCAGTTCTATGACTTGTGTTCAGTGTGTTCTTCTTTCTGTTGCCCATAGTTTCTCTGCCTTGCTCGGGTACAATGCTGAATAAGAATCATGTCTTCAAGTTCTTTCATTGAAGTAAGCTCAATGTGGGGCAAATTGGGCGCCAGGGAAAACTGTCTGGTTTCTGCTATTGATCCCAAATTACCTGATGGGTTTCTGTGACTGAAAAAAAAATGGGTAAAAAGACATTCAAAAGGAAGACAAAAAATGTGGACAATGAAGAAACGAGGCATTTTTTTTTCTTATAGTAAAAGGTAAATTCCTGAGCTCTGGTCTATTTAGGCTCAAATCTACACACATTAAAGATGTTTGGATGTGTCATTTTGTTGATCACAGTCCTTTGTCAGAATGTGTGTAGCTGCATCTGAAGATTGGTGCCAGCTCCTATCAGGTGGGACATTGGAGATGAGCTACTACCTAGGCTGCTGGGATCCAGGTGTCGGGTGCCACAAACTGACCTCGTAAAAAGAAAGAAAGAAACATGTCTCTGCTAGCTGGACTGTGGAATATCCCATTCCTGGAGTCTACTTGCCCATTGGCACAGAAGTCAGAGTGTTTGATTCAAATGCTCATGGATGTTGTTTCTTGCTCCTTTGATTAGTTTCCAACAAGGACCTCACAGAGTTGCGACATTAGCAAGTTCACCCCTTCTCCTCCAGCTGCCCCTATGTTCATTATAATAAAAAGAGGAGATGAGAAGAGCATTTAGGTTAGATACAAGTTATATTTATAGAGAGCAGAACACTGTTTTCATATATCAGTAGATCACTACAACCCCAGGGAGATGATGGCACCGCCTTTCACTTTGATTGATAGGGAGAATTCTATTCTATAGCAGAGAGAACACATTGCATTGTGCTTAACAAATGGCTCAGGACCTCCATCAATAATTAATTATGTCCCCTTGAGCATGTTATTACTTAGTCTTTTGCAAGCCTTGGTTTCTTTCCTTGTAAATTGGGGCTAAAATATCACTTATCTCATAAAGATATTTATGAGAAACAATTCATATAAAGTGCCACATATATAGTAAGCACTTTACAAATGCTATACGAGCTGTACAAATATATATTTATAACAGCCACTTAACTTCTTAAGCAGTTCTAATCTCATGTTGCTTTGTGAATATTCCTGATTCTGTGATCAGCTGCCACAGCATCTGATCAAGTTCAGGCTACATATAGTAGGCAGTCTCTAGCTTAGACTGTATCTAGAATATTATAGATTCTCTACAGCTGCCCTATCCCCAAGCAGAGGTTGCACTGCCAGCTCTGCACAAGGAACAGTGTGCACATGGGGGTGAAATTGGGTTAGATGGGGTGGGGGAGAGCAAAAGCGATTTCAAACATTACTCATAAAAAGTGACGTTTAAGCTCTCCTATCCATTATACCGAAGATGCCACAGTTGGGCGTAAATCTTAAATGCGACAGCACTAGTAAATACCACTGTACGCAGCCATTTGGCACTGTATTGAGTTAGAACAAAGCCATAATTGCCTAATTTAGGTAAGACTTCCCTCCACATCTGACATGGTTTGAATGTATTGCTAAATGTGTTCCAGTCTTTTCTTCCAGTCTGCAGACTTCAATGTGGAACCCTGCTGACTCTGCCTTCTCATTCCAGGGCTTTTTACCTTGCTTACTAAAGTGAACTTTCCTCTTGGCTATAGAAAAGAGTAGGTCAGAGTAGGTCAGGACATTTACCAAAGGCGGGAAAATGTCCTTCTCTGATCAGATGGACACACATTTTTTTATGTAAGATTCATAAAGAATAAGATGGTGGGGCTTCTCTTAGTAAGATGCAATGTGTAACAATTTGCATCATTAGAAAACAGCTAGTTTAAACTCTACTCACAAGTTATTATTCATACGAACGAACCAGACTAGATGTCAAAAAGTTACCTGAATATATTTAGCATTGGCAAATTTTGGTGTATAGGCATATATCTGTTATTCTTGTTACCCACAAGCCTAAACTGTGTATAAATTACTATTCTACTTTTTCTGATTCATTGTGAGTTTTTCCCAGCAGCACCATTTACACTAAGGAACAACAATTTGGTTGGAACGGTCTTCCTTGTTGGCTGAACTTAGGCTTGAATTTACAATCCACTTTTCTGACCCATATCTTTTTCCTTTGTTAAACATCTAGATCTGAGCTGCCCAATACAGTAGCCACTGGCCACCTGTAGCTATTTAGATTTAGATTTAAATTAATTAAAATGAAATTAAAAATTAAGTGCCTCGGTTGCACTGACCACAGTTCATGTGCTCAACAGCTGCATGAGGCTGGTGGCTAACTTCATTGGACAATACAGAGAACATTCCTATCTACAGGAGAAATTATGTCCAACATCATTGTTCTAGAAGATACGTGAACAATTGTAAAAGCAAGGTGGTAGTAATAGCATTAACTAAAAGTACTCATAATTTGTTAAGCGGTTGAGAAATTTATCACAGCAACTCTATGGATGGTATATCGTTATTATTCTCATTTTAGAATTTGAAAAAGCATGACTAGTGGGATATAATTATGAACAACTTCAATTGTGTCCCCCACTATCTTTTAAATACACTCAGTGGAGCTGTTTTTATTTTTCTCTGCTCGTATATGAAAACTTAGACTAGTTTGTCTGGTCACTCTGAAGAAAATTCTACAATGACTTTAATGCACAAAACACAGTATCAATTCAATAGCTAGAATTTCTGGTCCGAAGTAATCATCAAAGCTCTGACATTGATTTAAACTTGAAGCTTCTTTCCTTTTGTAGTTTGGGCCCATAGCTGGCAGAAAGGGGTTACATGATAAGGGATGTTTGCTTGGTTTCTCCCATTTCTCTGCTTAGCACAGCTTTTCCTTCTCTTTCAACTTGAGTATAACTGCTGGTTCTAAGATAATACGTCTGCTATGGTCTGAGTGTTTGTGTCCCCCAAAATTCATATGTCAAAAGCTAATTGTCAATATGATTGTATTAGGAGATGGGACTTTTGGGAGGTGATTAGGTCATGAGGGTGGAGCCCTCAGGAATGGGATTAGTGTCCTTATAAGGAAGCCCAGGAAAGCTCCCTCACCCCTTCCACCCGTGCACTATGTGAAGTTACAGCTAGAAGGCACGTGATATGAACCAGGCAGTGAGCTCTCATCGGATGTTACCATGATCTTAGACTTCCCAGCGTCCAAAACTGTGAGAAATAAATGTTTGTTGTTTATAAGCCACCCAGTTTATGATATTTTTGTCATACCAGACTGAACTAAGAGTACTTTCATTGGCATTTTTTTAGGTGTTCTGGTGATTTCCCATTGTTTAGGACATTTCTACATTTCCTTTGTCAAAAAAGGTCTAATACATGTCTATGCTGTGGGTTGAGAGGATGGTATCTAACTTCTTTCATTTTCAGTCCTAGGAGTCAGACTAGGGTTCCATTTCCTCCGTGGAGGTCTGTTTGCCCCTCCGGATAAGGTAGTTCTCTAGGACAGGGCCAGTGATTCTTCATGTTCATGATTAACCTCTGGTCCATGGGAGAATGGAGACATTCACACATTCTTTTCCCTGAATAAACTCTGGAGATTTCAATTCCTAAATAAAGCAGCAAGGTCTCCTCTATTTCTACCATCAGAGTGCCTAGCCAGCCAGATTTTCATCCTTTAGATTAAACAAACTTGTTGCAGAAACCAAGCCCACTGTGTCCTCCAAAGTCCTGCAGATACATGTTAATAAACCTTACGAATTAGTCAACTTAAAGCTACTGCCTTGCAATTAAGGGGGCTGGGACGACTCATGGCATAATTCTCACCAAAGAAAAGTTCTTCAATCTCTAGCTCTGAAATTATTTTTTTTTCATAGTCTCAATGTGGCAGAGTGGTTAATAAGCCCTTTAACAGCGTTTTTTAGTATCTCCTCTTTTTTTTTTTACATTTCAATAATTTTTAGTATAGTCATAGACTTGTGCAACCATTACCATATTAAATTCTAAGACATTTCATCCCCCATAAGAAATAACATACACATTGGCATTCATTCACCATTTCTCCTCATTGCCCCAGCCCTAAGCAACAACTAATCTGGTTCTGACTCTGTAGATTTCCCTATTCTGGATATTTCATTTAAATAAAACATACAATATATTGTCATTGATAACTTGCTTTTTTCATTCAATCTGTTTTCAAGGTTTATCCATGTGGTGGGATGTTTAAATGTTCCATTCTTTTTCATTGTCAAATAAGGTTGCATTGTATGGACACACCACATTTTCTTTATCCATTCATCAATTAATGGAGATTTAGGCTGTTTCCACATTTTGCCTATAATGAATAATGTTGCTATGAACATTGGTATAAAATTTTTTGTGTGGACATATGTTTTTCACTTCTCCTGGGAATATACATAGAAGTTGAGTTGTGGGGTCATATGGTAACTCTATGTTTAATATTTTGAGGAATTGCTGAAATGTTTCCTAAAGTATCTATGTTGTTTTACATTCTGATCAGCCATGTATGAAAATTTTTATTTCTCTATATTCTTGTCAGCACATATTATCTGTCTTTGTTACAGTCACCCTAGTGAATGTGAAGAAGTACCACATGTGGTTTTGATTTGCATTTCCCTTTTAGCTAGTGTTGGTGAGTATCTTTTCATTTGCTTATTGGACATTTGCATATCTTCTTTGAAGCAATGTGTATTCAGATCCTTTAGCCATTTTTTTAAATTCAGTTATCTATCTTCTTAAAATGTATTGTAGTTTTATTTATATATTCTGGATATAAATCCTTTATCAGATACATGATTTGCAAAAATTTTACCCATGATATGTGTTGCCTTTTTACTTTTTGATGATGTTGTTTGTAGCACAAAGTTTTGATTTTGACAAAGTCCAATTTATCTATTTTTTTCCTTGGTTGCTTATGTTTTCGGTGTTATATATAAGGTTTGCCTAACCCCAGGTCACAAAGATAAACTCATAATTTTTGTAAGAGCCTTATATTTTTAGCTCTTATATTTAGGTCTTTGATCCATCTTGAGGTATTTTTGTATATGATTTAAATAAGGGGTCCAACTTCACTCTCCTGCATATGGATATCCAGTTGTCCCACTACCATGTGTTGAAAAGACTATTTTTTTACCATATTGAATTGTCATAGCACCCTTGTTGAAAATCACTTGACCATAAATATAAGAGTTTATTTCTGGCCCCTCAATCCTGTTTCATTGATCTATATGTCTGTACTTATGCCAGTACCATACTGTCTTAATTGCTGTAACTCTGTAAGAAGTTTTGAAATCAGGAAGTGTGAGTCCTCCTACTTTGTTCTTCTTTTTAAAGATTGCATTGACTATTCATTTCCATGTGAATTTTAGGAATGTGTTGTCAATTACTACAGAAAAGGAAACTGAAATTTTGATAGGAGTGCATTGAATCTGTAGATTATTTAGAGGAATATTGCTATCTTAATAATACTTATTCTTCTGATCCAGGAATATGGAAAATTTTTCTTTTACTTAGGTCTTCTTTTATTTTTTTAACAACGTTTTGCAGTTTTCAGAATACATATTTTGTATATATCTTTTGTTGATTTTTTTTCCTAAGCATTTTATTTTTTGATGTTATTTTTTAGGAAACTATTTCTTAATTTCATATTTTGGTTGTTTATTTCTACTGTACAAAAAATAAATAATTTTTGCATACTGATCTTGCATTCTTCAACCTTTCAGAACTCCTTTATAATTTCAAATAGTTTTTTGTGCATTCTTAAGGATTTTCTATATTCAAGATCATGTCATTTGCAAACAGAAATAGTTTTCCTTCCTCCTTTCGTACCTGGACGTATGTATGTATGTATAGGTGGGTGGGTCGATGGGTGGATGGATTCATTCATTCATTCATTCATTCATTCATTCATTCATTATCTGAAGTGCCCTTGCTGGAACCTTAGCACAATGTTAAATAGAAGTTGTAAAAGCAGATGACCTTGCCTTGTTTCTAATCTTGGGGGAAAGCACACAGACTTTCATCAGTATGTATAATGCTTACTGAGGTTTTTTTTTTTTTTTAATATATGCCCTTTATTTGGTTGAGAAAGTTTCCTTTTATTCCAACTTTGTTGCGTGTTTTAATGATAAACAGCATCAGATTTTTGTCAAGTGTTTTTCTGTTTCTATGGAAATGCTCATGTGTTCTTATTGCTTTATTCTGTTAAAATAATATGTTAATTAATTGATTTTTTAGATGATAAATAAGCTTGCATTCTTGGGATAAATCCCACTTTGTTACAGGTATAATTGTTTTTATATGTTGCTGAATTTGACTTGCTAGTATTTTGTTCAGGATTTCTGCATATATGTTAATAAGGATATTGGTCAGTAATTTTCTTTGTGATTTTTTTTTTTTTTTTTGGTCTGGCTTTGGTATCAGAATAGTACTGATCTTACAAAATGATTTTAGAATTGTTCTCTCCTTTTCTATATTTTTTGAAAGTTTGTTGAGTTCGTATTAATTGTTCTTTAAAATTTTGGTGGAATTCACCAATGAAATCATCTGGGCCTGGAATATTTTATGAAAAGTTTTAAAAATTGCCAATCTCCTTACTTGTTATGGATCTCTTAACATTTTTTATTTCTTCATAAATTGATTTTTGGTGGTTGTATTATATGGATGTAGGTTTCTGTGATTTTTCCTGCACAACTGACCACCCAGACCTGCACGTACACAGGCAGGCTAACAAAGCATGTTGTTTGTGACACTCATGCTGCCGAGTGACCTCAGGAGCCTGGTTAGTGGACATTAGCTGGCCTCCAGGTCAAAACTGGCCCTTCTGGTCTGGATGCCAAAAGCTATAAAATTTGCCTTGCTTTTCCACTGGCTCCAGGTTGGGCTGGCTGCGGGAATGGAATCCAGGAGTGGGGAGGTAAGCACATCTAGCCCATGCTCCTTGGAGTTGTAAAGACATAATAACCCAGGAATGCAGCTCGCTCCAAACAACACATAGACAAACACATGTTTAACTTCAGACCCTGTCATTTGCCCTATAAAAACGGCCCTTATGGGGATGGTCAGTTGAAAGTCTCAGTTGAGCGGTGGACACTCTGTCCAGGCCTCTGCATGGGGACTCCAGCCTGGCCGTCTCCATGGGGCTTCCCCAGCTAAAGAGGTTGGATGTCTAAGTATCCAATTTGATGTAACTTTGTCTTATTCTCCCCTACTGCTTGCTATTGCCCTCATCTGTGTGTAGATTTTTCTTCTCTTCTTTCTTTTTCCACTAGGTTTTTACTTTATAACATTAATAAAGTGTTTTTTCCACTTCGAAATTGAGAGTATGGCTGCCATGAATCTTTTCTTCAAAACAGTAGTTTATGCCTTTCTAGGAATTTGTCCATTTCTTGTAGGTTATCTCATTTTTTGGCATACAGTTTCTTATAATATTCCCCAACATTGATTTTTATTTCTCTAAGGTGGGTAGTAATGTCACTTTTTAATTTCCAATTTTAGTAATTTGAGTGTTCTCTTTTTTCTTAGTCTACCTAAAGTTTTGTCAATTTTTTTGATCTTTGCAAAGAAACAATTTTCATTTTCATTTTTTTCTCTCACTTATCTGTATTCTATTTTGTTCATTTTTATCCCAATCCATATTATTTTCTTTCTTCCATTTCTTGTAGATTTTATTTTTTCTTCTTTTTCCCAGTGTCATATGGTAGAATTATTATTTGAGATACTCCCTTTTAATACAAACACTTGAAGATATAAATTTCTCTCAAAGAACTCCATTCACTGCATTTCCTAAGTTTTATTAGGTTGTGTTTTCATTTTCATTAGCCTCAAAATATTTTCTGATTTCTTTGGTGAGTCCTTCTTTGATGCATTGGTCATTTAGGACTGTGTTATATGATTTCCATATATTTGTGATTTTCTCAATTTTTCTCTTGTTGATTTATATAGGTCTATGCTGGAGAGTGTTCCATGTGCACTTTGGAGAAAAAGTATTTTGCCCTTTTGAGGTGTAGTGTTCTATAGATACTCTACAGATATCTATTATGTGTAATTGCTTTCTAGTCTTGTTGAAGTCTTCTATTGGTTTATTGATATTCTCCATAGCATAATTCCTTATTAAAAATGAGGTATTGAGGACATGATGTAATGAACACTGGGTGTTATATGCAGCTAATGAATCATTGAACACTACATCAAAAACTAATGATGTACTCTATGTTGGCTATTGAGTTTAAATTCTAAAAAAATGAGGCATTGATATCTCCCACTATTGTTATTGAATTGTCTCTTTCTTTTTTCAATCCTGTCATTTCACTCTTTGGGTTTGGGGATTTTGCTATCTGCCTTTTCGTTTTTAAGTATTATATCTTCTTGATGGATTAACCCATCTATAAACTCGGCAGTGTCCCTCTTTGAATAACTCCTTTGAAAATGTATCCATGGTCTGAAACAACATTTTGACATATGGTGCTTTGGTAAGTTTCATTTTAACATTCTAATTTAATATTCTGCCATAGAGGTTAAGTTACTTGCCTAGTGTTTGGCAGCTAGAAAGGAAAATCAGTACCCACTGTTGTGCTAATTATTTACATAGCTTCTACTTTGTTTCTGACCCCAAGCCATTTGGTGAGAATCTAAATATCTGACATGAGTTTAATGTTCTTGGGAAACAATTGGTTGCAGTTGAATGAATGTGTTTTAGAACCATACAGGCTTGGATGCTCATTCCATTCCTTTATTTAGTGATCTCTTCTATCCCTCATGTATAACACAGAAGAAAAAAATTATCCTTCTTAAACTTCCTATGAAAGCAACACAAACTAATACATGTAAGATATATAATTTACCAAAATAATTTGAATGTCATAATTTACAAACCATTAGTGTCCTTGATATTTTTTCTTATCTGGGTTAATAATTCTAATTTCTTTAAATTTACCTCAAATTAAAAAGAAAGGAAAATGATATAAGCAAGATAGAAAAATCCATTGAAGAATACATTGAGATTTGACTATATATATATATACATTGAGATTTGACTATATATATATATATATATATGTATATATATAATCTGTGACAGAGAGTAGAATAAGTAAAATTTAAAGACAATTTCTGGGAAAAATATGATTTTCAGTATATTTCCTCAAAAATCTTAGAATCAAAAACAAAACACAAATTACTAAAAATAAAAATGAGAAAAATAAAGCAGGGTTTCAGAGAAAGAAAAATTCAATGATGTCATGAGAAAATATTCTAGTTTTTAAAATGAAACGTATTAATATAATAGACTAGCAGACAATTAAAGATATTGGGAATATATAATACAGAACATAAGGAAATGGAAATCCTTAGAGTTTTATGGAGGAAATATGCATTATTTAAATCTTTTTGAAAATTAATCTGACGTATCTATTAAAATTTAAATTGTTAATATATTTTAACCATTTTTGGAACCTATCCTATAGAAGTAAAAGCACCAGCTATATGTTGGCATGGAAGTAAGCATTTTTTCTGGTGGTAAAATCTTATCAACATATTGCATTATTTTTGTGTGGAGAATGACTGAATAAAATATAACACCTCCAGACTATAGAATATTACACCTCTATAAAAAAATTAATTATAATGTTCATATTGACTTGGAGGGAGTTTCATTTGTAAGTAAAAAAGGAATTTAATGAGCACAGTGTTTGGTACAATTTAATTTTATTAAAGAACAAGAATTTAAAATATATATATATATATGCATACAAGTTGTATGTTTGTATGAAATTAGAATAAAATGAAGTAAAGCTACACCTCCAGTGTATTAGCATTTGTTACCACAGAGGATAATGTTGGAAAGAGAAAGGAACATTATTTATTTTTTTACTTTATACATTTGTATTTTTTACTTTGACCAGAAGAAAGTATTACACATATAACTTAAAAAGCAAATATATTTGTTAAAGAAACAAGAGGAAGAGAAGGAAAAAAGATGAGGGCAAAAGAATTAAGAACAGCAAGAGAAGATGATAGGAGAAATATCACAAGATAGTTCTGAAATAGAATAGAAATGGAATCTAAAAAATGCAGCAGTAGATGACATACTTTGAGTCACTTAGGACTGTCAGAGGAGCAAAGAGGAACATCTAGCAGTCTCACTTCTTCACCTTGGAAAGATTTGCTTCAGCAACTGTGTTCACCTCACCATATCTATAATCTTGCATTTTTACTTTGCTCTTGTCAAACAGTACTTCTGCTTTCTGTGGCAAGTGCCATTCTGCATTTTCACTGCCCTTGAAGAAAGACATTCATGGTATCAGAGACATCAAATTCCAATCAAGATTCCTCCTGGAAATTAAACACATGAGCATTTGGTTTTAAAATCAATCAATAGGTTTCCATAAGAGGGGACCATCGTGGATGCTAATTTGGTAGTTGGTCATAAATTTCTATCCCATTACATATGTTCATCCCTAGATGATATTTAAATATCATGAAATACTATCTGTCTTTTGCACTTAAAAATGACAAAGGCAATAAAGGAAAGAAACAAAGGATAGGCTTAATATGCATTCATTTTCTCTGAAGCATTGCTATGCTAACAATTGGCTTATTATTTATCAAAGCAACACACACACACACACATACACACAAATAATATCTACAAAAAAACTAAGCTAGAAAATATGCTTTTGCAGATTTAGAGCATTAACCATCCTGTGTCATGATAATATTAAGGTTTAGAAGGATCTTTATCTGGAAAGTTATTTTATTTTATTTTATTTTTTTTTTTTTTTAAAGATTTTATTTATTTATTCGACAGAGATAGAGACAGCCAGTGAGAGAGGGAACACAAGCAGGGGGAGTGGGAGAGGAAGAAGCAGGCTCATAGTGGAGGAGCCTGATGTGGGGCTCGATCCCATAACGCCAGGATCATGCCCTGAGCCGAAGGCAGACGCTTAACCGCTGTGCCACCCAGGTGCCCCTGGAAAGTTATTTTAGATATTATATGTGAAAAAAAAAAGGATACCTTTTCTTTATCATAAATATAAATACCATCTTTTACAAATACTAACATACAGTGTTATTTAATAAGTTTGATAAAAGCAATTATCATTTTCAGCTTTTCTAAGTCCATCTTGGAAAAGATCTTACAGGTTGTTTTGGAATCAAGAGTTTTTGTTTTGTTTTGTTTTTTGTTTTTGATTTCTTTTTTCTTTTTCTTTTCTTTTCTTTTTATTTAAATTCAATTAGCCAAGGTATAGTACATCATTGGTTTTTGATATAATGTTCAATGATTCCTCAGTTCAGTATAACACCCAGTGCTCATGAGTTTTGATGCAGGCTAGAAAATGCTGAAAAACAACTCTAGTGGTAAATGCTATTTGCTTATTGTATTATAATTCTTCATATTTTTACTTTATATATTTGCACAAATATTTATTACTTATATTCACTTTTTAATATGCTCTAAATAATGAAAATGACAATGGTAGTGCTTAGCATTCCACTAATTTTTTTAAAAAATGTGATTTAGATAAGTCAAGCAGAGAAAGACAATTATCATATGGTTTCACTCATATGTGGAACATAAGGAATAGCGTGGAGGACCACAGGGGAAGGGATGGAAAACTGAATGGGAAGAAATCAGAAAAGGACAGAAACCATGAGAGACTCTGGACTCCGGGAAACAAACTGAGGGTCACAGGAGGGAGATGGTAGGGGGATAGGGTAACCGGGTGATGGGTATTAAGGAGGGCACATGTTGGGATGAGCACTGGGTGTTATACACAACGAATGAAGAATCGTTAAACTCTATATCAAAAACTAATGATGTGGGGCGCCTGGGTGGCACAGCGGTTAAGCGTCTGCCTTCGGCTCAGGGCGTGATCCCGGCGTTATGGGATCGAGCCCCACATCAGGCTCCTCCACTATGAGCCTGCTTCTTCCTCTCCCACTNCCCCCCCTGTTGTGTCCCTCTCCCGCTGGGTGTCCCCCTTTAAAAAAAAAAAAAAATTTTAAAAAAAAAAAAAAAAAAAAAAAAAAAACTAATGATGTACTATATGTTGGCTAACTGAACATAATAATAAAAAAATAAATAAAAGTGATAATGCTGAAGCAGGTGAAGGGGATTAAGCATACACTTACCATGATGAGCACTGAATAATTTATGGAATTGTTGAATCATAGTATGTACACTTGAAATTAATATAACACTTTATATTAACTGTACTGGAATTAAAAAAATAAAAGTGATAATGCTTATTCAAAAATGAATAAATAAATAACTATGATTTAGTTTCTAAATCAAATTATCCTTCTAATATATTTTAAGTCCTACCTTGTATCTCAATATTTGCTCATGAATACTCCCTGTTTGTCCTTCTCAGAGTGTTGCTATTATGACTAAGGGTTCTTTCTGTTCTTGGTAATATCTCTTAGACTATGTTCAAGAGCATCATTGACTGTTTTTACACCATTCCTCGTTTGGGATAGCACAAATCAGCTGCTTCTAGATGTAATTTCCTCCAAATACATGTATTTAATACTTTTGACACTTTTCCACTTATACTTAAATATATTCACAAAAATGGATGTGTGTGTGTGTGTGTATATATATATATATATATATATATATATTCAGGTATATCTAAGTACTACAAATTTAACAAAATGTCTTAATGTAAATATTAACACATATATAATTAGGTGACAAATTGCCTATAAACTGGCACAAAAAGAGATTTCTAATTTAAGATAGCTGGCAAATAATATAATTCAATAGAATAATACCCTTTACTAAAAGAGAAATCAAAACACATTAAAATCTGCCAGAACCTCCTTGGTTTATACCTTCTAGTTCACGATCAGTCCTTTTACTTGCCACATTATCCTGTGCATTTGTTCTTCCGTCAGTGTATATTATTAATATCGCTGATTCATATTTCCAGCTGCATTTTTAATTAGTTTTCTATCTGTACTTATTTCCAGTATCAGTTGTGCTTCCTACATTATTGATAGAACGGTAATAATAACATGCATTGAGCACTGTCAATGGGCCAGCACGAATCTATGCACTTTATATAGATTTTATTTTTTGCTTGTCCTGTACCTAGTTTCTATGTTTATTATATCCATTCATAGATAAGAAATCTGAGTCATAGAGAGGTTGAGAAAATTGGCCAAAGTCACAAAGTTAAGTGTCGGAAAACTTTAACTCCAAAGCTTCAACAATTGGTTAATCACTTATATCTACTATATGAACTAGATGTCTGAAATGTAAAGCATTTGTAGTCATGTATATTAGATATCTCATTCTGTATAACATGACACACCAAAACTTAGGGACTTAGATCAACAAAATTTTTTCATCTCACAGTTTTCCTGACTCAGGAATGTTGGAATGGCTTAGTTGCTGCGTCTGACTCAGAATCTGTCACAACAGTGCAGTCAAGGCTCTGCTTAGTCTCTATGGAAAGTGTGACTGAGAGAGAAGCTTCTTCCAAGCTCACTCACATGGCATTTGTCAGGCTCAGAAGATCTGAACTCGGCTACTTGGTTCTTGTTGCAAAGGAGAGAACAAGAGAGCATCTAAGCTGGAAGCCACAGTCTCTTTTTAACCTGATGTTGGAACTGACACCAATTACTTTCATCATAATCTGTTTTTTGAAAATGAGTCACTAGGTCCAACTCATACAAGAAGATACTATAGAAGGACATAAATACCAAGAGGCAAGGATAATTGGGAGTTATCTTCCAGGCAGTCCACCAATCATGGGGTCTCTATTTTGATTTAGACTCTGGTGCAAAATAGTTTTATGATTTCAGCAAGTCACAGCCACTAATTTTCTCATCAAGTACATGATGATAATAACTTGCCTGACCAAAGTCTTGGGGCTATTCAAGGGATAAAAGAAAATTCACAGATATGAAAAGTTAAGAGCTTGATATAAATATGACTTTACTATATTATTATTTTTCAAAGACAAGGGATTATGACTAACTCATTTTGATTAGATCATATCTCCTCTCTATTTCTTTCCTCATTATACTGCAGATCAATGCTAAATTATTCATTTTCATCTTATATCCATAGCTATGCAAAAATAATCAGCAAACGTGTGAAATGGCCAGAGGAAATAAAACTAATATTTATGGAGCATAAGTCATATGTTGATTTCTGTGCTGGACATTTTATATACATGATCTCATTAAATCCTCATAATTATACTCTTAGAGGGTAGCCCCTCTATTGCTTCTCCAGAACACTGGTTCTTAAAGAAGGAGTACAGTTAATGATCACACAGAGTCCTTCTGTTTTCGCCTTTACTTGTCTTCCAAGGCAAGTCCATAATATTACCTTTCATTTTGCCCCGTTCAGAAAGTTTTAAAGATGTAGAAATGACATATTAATCTTGTTCATTTTTTTTACCTCCAGGCAATACTACAGCCAAAAGAAAGAAAAGAAAGAAAGAAAGTAAGGAGATGAAAGAAAGAAAGAAAGAAAGAAAGAAAGAAAGAAAGAAAGAAAAGAAAGAAAAAGTGAAAACCCATCAACCCATAAACATCCATCTGTTTCCTTTAAAATCTCTAGAGAGTAGCATCTGGGCAGCTCAGTCAGTTGGGCGTCTGCTTTCAGCTCAGGTCATGATCCCAGGGTCCTAGCATTGAACCCCTCCATCCACCCACCCCTGCACCCGGGATCCCTGCTCAGTGGGGAGTCTCTTCTTCCTCTCCTTTTGCCCCTCCCCCTGTTCCCGCTTTTTCTCTCTCTCTATCTCTCTCAAATAAATACATAATAGTCTTTTAAAAAATAAAATCTCTATGGGGCGCCTGGGTGGCTCAGTCGTTAAGTGTCTGCCTTTGGATCAGGGCGCGACCCCGGAGTTCTGGGATCGAGACCCACATCAGTCTCCTCTGCTGGGAGCCTGCTTCTTCCTCTCCTACTCCACCTGCTTGTGTTCCCTCTCTCGCTGGCTGTCTCTGTCAAATAAATAAATAAATAAATAAAATCTTTTAAAAAAATAAAATGAAATCTCTAAAGAAAGAAACCTCCTTGTTTGACGTCATACCACATTGGTTCAATACCTGAAGTTCTGTGGCGCTGGCTTCCTTATATTTTGCTTTGTATACATTTATCTCTTGGCTCCTCAAGTCAGACCAAAATGCTTCAAGAATAGATATAACACCTTTCATGAAGTATGAAATAATGACTCTCTCTCTCTCTCGTATACACATATTCTTGCACACAATATTCATACTATATATACTCAGATGCATACATACAGTTAAATCAATCTTTAGATGATTAACCTTAATATAGTCTGTTGGATACTATGGCTAATTCCAATGATTCTGACATAATTTGACATTTCTAAGGGATACCTGTTTAATAATTACCTTCAAAACCACTTTTACAAACCACGAAAGACACAAAGTAAGATATTTCAACTTATTACTTGAATAAATGCAATATTGTCCAATTCTATTATGTTTTTAATTCACATAAAAAGGCTCTGAATGGCCATTTCCACTAATCAATAGTGCCTTCAAAGGAGGAAAGGAATAGTCACAAAAAGGCCTCAAGAACTCTGAAGAGGAAATCCAAGAATGCTCAGAGCACTTGCAGTGTCATAGGAGTAATTGCACAACTTCTCAAAGGACAAATTTGAATGGTTGACTTAATAGATGATGGACTCTGATTTGCTAGTTCTTAAGAAGCAGTCTTTAATAATTTACATCTTAATTAGCCCTACCCTAGAGGGGTGCTGTTCTCCAATGAAAAGACAAAGCATGAATACGTT
This sequence comes from Ailuropoda melanoleuca, assembly GCF_002007445.2. NCBI lineage: Eukaryota > Metazoa > Chordata > Mammalia > Carnivora > Ursidae > Ailuropoda > Ailuropoda melanoleuca. The sequence goes on along the minus strand of NC_048228.1, from coordinate 86,206,926 downwards.
GATATTAACCAAATTAAAGGTGTGATTTCTGTGTGATTATATCCTATGCTAGTTAAGTTAAAAATTAATGAAATTACCTAGGTCACATCATATACTTCCATATGTCCCATAGTTCCTTGCTAATTTCTAGGGGCAAAGTAAGTAAATAACATGAATTTAGATTGAATTTTATGTGTGAAACTGACTATTGATGAGCTACTCTGCCATATTCAAGTCACACATCCTAAACATTGTCGTAACAATCAATTAATTTCAAAATCAAAATCACTCCCAAATAAGCTTTATATTTTAATGTTTATTTTGAAGAATTGCTAAGTTTAGAAGAGCATGAGTCAGTCTAATGGAAAAAGATTACTGGGTAGATAATTAGAAAACCGTGATTCTAGCCCCAGAATTTCATCTAATGAGCTGAGTGGCCTTGGGTATAGTTATTTTGCTTTCACGTGATTGAGTTTCTCTATTTGAATTTGGGAAACTGAAAATCATAGAATGCAAATATTGTAAGTGACCTTAGGAACACATAGTTAAAATCCCACATCTTACAGATCAAAAGATTAGAGCCATCAGAATTGGTTAGAGTATGCCACTGAAACAAATACACCCTAAATCTCAGGGACACAAAACAGCAAGTGTTTATTTCCCATTTCCACAAAAAAATATTCCAGGTTTGGATGACTATCCAAGGCATCCATATTAGATAACTTAATAAGGCTATAATTAAGTACTACTAAAATCCCATGCATGTGTTGTTGTTTTTTCAGGCTTTCATCTCTAGCTCCCATGATCAGTTGGTATAAATGAACAAAAGTCACAGGCTTAGGGAGGCTGGAATATTAGAGTGGATTTGTCATTTAAGCCTACTTACCCACACTGGGTCCAAAAGACATACTTTTCATTAATAATTTGAGTAAGGGGTGGAGAGTATCATTATGGAGTTCTGTGATCACTCTTCTCTGTAAGCCAGACCTTAGATTTGGAATTGTGGTCACTGAATTGGGAATTCTAAATGCAAATAGAAGAATTGAATCTTCCAGCCACAGGGGCCAAGTGGTGGTACTCAACTGTCAAAGGCAAGGTGGCAGTAATTACAATAATGAACAGAAGAATCAAAACAGCAGTCAGAATAGTCTGACTCACTCAGACCTATAGTATGGACTGGTTGATTTTGGCATTCCTAGAAATGAAACAGGAAGCTTACTAAATTCTTACTTGTTTTGCATAAGCAGAAGAGTTCTAAGGCAAGTGAGCAAAAGCCTAACCTGAATCACAAAAACAGGGAGTAAGAGTCCCTCAATCAATTCTCAGACATTAACCAGTTTATAAACCCAGAACCCTTTGAATTATACGGCAGGTAGCCTGGCCCCCCTGAGGAAGAACCCCAGTACCATCAAAAATGTGTACTGTTGGGGTGCTTGGGTGGCTCATTTGGTTGAGCATCCAGCTCTTGGTTTCAGCTGAGGTCATGATCTTATGGATCATGAGATCGAGCCCCAAGTCAGGTTCCCTGCTCAGCGAGGAGTCTGCTTGGGACTCTCTCCCTCTGACGCTCCCCCCACTTGCACCCTAAATAAACAAACAAAAAAATAAATAAATCTTAAAAAAAGTGTGAACTGTTAATTTTTCTTCCAGCCTTTTCCAAAGGGACCTATGGCCTTTACCAGGGCATCTCTGCACTGGGGAAAAGGAAATAATTGGAATTTTGGGGAACTATGGGGTGCTGGTTCTGAGTTAACACTAATGCGGGAGACCCAAAACATTACTGCAGTTCACAGTCAGAATAGGGGCTAAATAAAGGTCAGGTGATCAATGGAGCTTTAGCTCAGTTCCCTCTTACAATGGGCCCAGTGTGTCTGCCAACCCATCCCGTGGTTATTTCTGCAGTTCCAGAATGCATAACTGAAATAGATCTAGTACTCAACAATTGGCAGAATCCCCACACTGGTTCCCTGACCTGTGCAGTGAGGCCTATTATGGTGGAAAAAGCCAAGTGCAAGCCACTAGAACTTCCTCTACCTAGGAAAATACTACACCAACAGCAATGCTTCATTCCTGGAAAGACTGCAGAGATTGGTACCATTATAAAGGACTTCAAAGATACAAGGGCAATGATTTCCACCATGTTTCCATTCAACTTGCCTGTTTGGTCTGTGCAGAAGACAGGTCGATCTTGGAGAATGACAATGCATTATTGTTAGCTTAACCAGATGGTGAATCCAACCGAAGTATCGTATGTTCCTTCACATTGTTTGAGCAAATTAACACATCCCCTGGTGCTTAATATCAGCCATTGATTTAGTAAATACCTTTAACTCCATCTCTGTAAATAAGGACAACTATAAGCAGTTTGCTTTCAGCTGGCAAGACTGGGGAGGTGGACATTATACATTTATTCTCCTACCTCAGAGCTATAACATCTCTCCAGCCCTACGCAATAAATTAGTTCACAGGGATCTTAATCACCTTTCCCTTCTATGTAATATCATACCGGTATATTACATTGATGCACTTATGCTGATTAATTGGCCTTAGTGACCAAGAAGTAGAAAGTACTCTGGACTTATTATTAAGACATTTGTGCATCAGAGAGTAGGAAATAAATCTGACAAAAATCGTGCATTTTTTACCTCAGTAAGAGTTCTAGGTGTCCAGGGGTTTGGAGCATGTTGTGATATCCCTTTTAAGGTGAAGGATAAGTTGTTGCATCTGCTCCTACTACGACCCAGAAAGGCACAACACCGAGGGGGTCTCTTTGGATTTTTGAGGCAACATTTCTAACTTGGGTGTGTTACTCCTGCTCGTTTACTGAGTGGCCCAATAAGCTGCTGGTGTTAAGTGGAGCCCAGAGTAAAAGAAAGCTCTGCAACAAATCCAGGCCACCTTACAAACTGCTCTGCTACTTGGGTCATATGATCCAGAAGATCCAGTGGTCTTTGAAGTGTCAGTGGCAGATAGGGATGCTGTTTGGAATCCTTAGCAGACCCCTATAGGTGAATCACAGCACAGACCCTCCAGATATTGAAGCAAAGCCCTGCCATTCTCTGCAGATAACTGCTATCCTTTTTAGAAACAGCTCTTGGTCTGCTATTGGGCCTTAGTAGAGACTGAGCAATTGATCATGGGCCACCAAGTTACCACGTAACCTGAGCTAGGTGTTATCTGGCCCGCTAAGCCATAAAGCTGGCTGCATACAGCAACACTCTGTCATCAAATGAAGTGGTATATACGTAATCAAGCCCAAGCAGACCCTGATGGCATAGAGAAATTACATAAAGAATAGCCTGAATGCCCATGGTCCCCACTCCTGCTACATTGCCTTCTCTCTCCCAGTCTGCATCTCTAGCCTCATAGGAGGTTTCCTATAATCAGGTGACAGAAGAAGAGAAAACTTGGGTTTTTGTAGATTGTTCTGCACAATATGCAGCCACCACCTGAGAGTGGGTGGTTACAGCACTACAACCCCTTAGGGGACATTCCTGAAGGACCATGGTGAAAGGAAATCTTACCAGTGATCAGAATGTCAAGAAGTATACCTGTTGTTCCCTTGCCTTAGAAGAAGAAATGGCTGGTGTATGATCATAATGATTCATGAGCTATGGCCAAAGGTTTGGCTGGAAGAATCATGACTAGAAAACTATAATAAGAAAATTTGGGGAAGAGGTATGTGGTTAGATATCTCTGAATAAGCGAAGAAGGAGAAGAGGGAGAGGCGGAAGGAGAAGGAGAAGGAGAACAAGAACAAGAGAGGAGGAGAAGAAGGAGAGGAAGAAGATATTTCTGTCCCATAAGAATCCTCACCAAAGGGTGACCTCAGCAGAGGATGATTGTAACAATCAAGTGGATAAAATGACCTGTTCTGTGGATACCAGTCAGCCTCTTTTCCCAGTCACCCTGTTATTGCCCGATGGATTCACGACTAAAGTGGCTGGGGTGGCAGGGATGGAGGTTTTGCATGGTCTTAGCAACTCACTAAGGCTAACTTTAGTCACAGCTTCTGAGCTGTGCTCAAACTGGTGCTCAAACTGCCAGCGACAAAGACCAACACCGAGTACTCAATCTGACACCACTCCCCATGGTGATCAGCCAGCTGCTACCTTGTGTCAGGATGACTTTGGACCGTTTCCAGCATGAAGGGGTGATGTTTTGTTCTTACGTGAATAAACACTCTGGATACAGATATGCGTTCCCTGCCTACAGTGTTTCTGCCAACACTATGATCCATCAACTTACAGAATGCTTATCCATCATCATAGGATTCACTCAGGAGTGCTTCTGATCTGAGACCCGCTTCACAGCAAGTAAAGTATAGCAATGGGTACATGTTCAGGCAGTTCACTGGTCTTACGTTACCTATTTGGAAAGGCAGTGTTTCTGTACCTGCTCAGCCACATAGTAATGGGCCTTGGGCCTGGAACACTGCTTACAAAGAAATAAAGAGCCCACGCAGCCTGTGCCAGACTTATTACCTTGTGTGAGAATATCTGTGTCTGTTTCTGCCTCAGTAAGAGTTCCTTTGGAACATAAGAAGTGGGAAGATCGGTAGAAGAAAGGGAAGAAAGGGGGGGTGGTAAAGAGAAGGGGGAATGAATCATGAGACACTATGGACTCTGGGAAAGAAACTGAGGGCTTCAGAGGGGAGGGGGGCGGGGGAATGGGATAGGCTGGTGATGGGTATTAAAGAGGGCACGTATTGCGTGGTGCATTGAGTGTTATATGCAAGTAATGAATCATGGAAATTTACATAAAAAACTAGGGATGTACTGTATGGTGACTAGCATAATACAATAAAAAATTATTAAAAAAAAAAAAAAGAAATGCAGACTCTCAAATCTTACCCTAGAACTATCGAATAAAAACCTGAGCTTCCAATGGCCCTCAGGCAGGTGCCCACATCTTAGTAATTCAGATTCCCCAGAGGAAGAGGAACAGTCAGAGTCCTTCGACTGCAGCACAAGAGGAGTGCATGTAGGTAAATTACCGTGCTTCAGCCGCGGGGGTGGTGAGGAAAGGGGGGGACTGTGTGCTGGCTCTTAGAAACCTGTACCAGGAAGAGACCCGCATCATTTCTGCTCAGATTATTGTTGACCAGAGCAAGTCACATGGCCGCTGACTTCCAGATATCATGGAACTATACTTCTTCTTATGCTTGAATCTAGTCAAGAATGCACTTTGGTGAATAATGAATAATGGCTAGCACAGAAATTTAGGTCACTTACAAATAAGACACTCCTATTTTGCAGTAGACAACCATTCTTGTAACATTACTTGTCTATCCTTCAGGCATATCATGAAGGTCAAAGCCGTAACAGAAGATGTGGAATCAAAAGGAGGCCAAAAAGTAGAAAGGTACATACAAATTTGAGGTGTTATGAATATTAATTCACTGGGATCTTTATTAAATGTTTTAATATATGTAAAGAGCTTAGGGGAGCCTGGGTGGCTCAGTCAGTTAAGTGTCTGTCTTCAGCTCAGGTAGTGACCCCAGGGTGCTAGGATCAAACCCAGCTCATCAAACCTCCCTGCTCATTGGGGAGTCGGCTTCTCCCTCTCCCTCTGCCTGCCACTCCCCCTGCTCATGCTCTCTCTCTCAAATATGTAAATAAAATCTTTAAAAAAAATAACCTTGATCTTTAAAAAAAAATAAAGAGCTTAGAATTTTCCCTGGTATATCATAAGTGTCTAATCAATATCACCAATTGCTCTTATCATTGTTACAAAATGGTGCTCTATAGAAAAAAAAATTAGATATCAGTAACCCTCTTAAAGAAGGCTCTTTCTGAAAATCCCAGGAGAACTCACTATAACACTATTATGTGGTATGGATCAGCACAAAGATAAAGAAAACATTACAGTAAAGCCAAAATGAAATATCAATGAATGGGATTTTTCCATAAACATTGATTGTGTGTCACCTTTGGAAATAAAGCTGCTTGGATTGGATATTTCCTTTAAAACATTTTGAATTAGGTATAGTGCCCTTGAAAATTGGGGACAAATGGCACACTTGCTTTGATCAGACATAAAGGAGATTTAAATAGAGCCCTACACTCAGTTTCAGTCCACAGAACTCTGAGCAGATTGTCAGTTAAAGTCAGCTACACTGAAGACAGATTTTTATAAGAGAGAAGCACATAAGATTAATCAAATAAAGTAATATAAACAAGAAAGACGTTTGATGTGTCTGCTTATGGGTAAAACTGCATAAACTAATTAGATCAGTTCCCCTTTATAATGTAAAGTATTATTTATAATATATCAGAGCTAGGGTTTTCATTATGAATGAATTGAATTGGATCCCCCAGCCTCAGGCACTTAGTAACTGTGATATCTCTTTATTCCTCAACCTTCTCAACCTCCTTACATCTCAGTGTCCTCATCTTACTATGAATAAAATAATCCCCATAATCTAATAACTTCATAGGGTTATTAGGAAACTTAACCTCCTTAAGTCTCCCATCTCCTCTTCTGTGCCAAGTACAAAATAATCTCCATAATGCAATAACTTCATAAGGTTATTAAATGATAATCTTCAAAGATTAAATGATAACCTTATGAAATGTGTTGAGAATGGTATCCAGTGCATACATGAGCCATGACACAATAAAAATTATCATTATTAAATCTAGAACTGACATTCAGCATCCATTATATTTGCCAACAGAAACTCATGTTCCAGCTATCTCTTGCTGGGTAACAAACCACCCTGAAATAGGGTTGCTTAAAATAATGATATCTTATTATAGACCCATATTTAGTGGGTAAGGAATCTGGGCAGGGCTTAGGTGAGGTAATCATTGGCCCTATACGATATTAATTGTAGTGCCAACACTCAGTGGTGTTCAGTTGTCAGGTGAACTGGTCTAGAGAGTCTAAGATTGCTTGACTCACATGACTGCCTTGGAGGGGATGGCTAGGAGGCCCGGCTCAGCTGTGAGTGTCACTTACCAATCCTATAGACCATGAGACCCTTCTAGCATGGTGGTCACAGAGTACTTGGGCAGTTTACTGTTTCCGTGAGAATGTTTCATCAGACAGGAACTGTCTCCATGTTACTCCCTTTATGTCCAACTGATAAAACCAGTCACAGAATTGCCCACATTCAAGGGGACAGAAAATCCACCTGTCTATGGAAGGAATGAGTATCTTTAATACATTACAAGGCACACAATAGGTTCTTTGTGTTGTAACAAAAGCAGCATATCACTTTATATATGGGTTATATAATGTAACATGGGGTATACTTGAGTCAGAGCTTAGTGGACATGGAGCTTTACATATGGAGCTTAGCATCATATATTCTATCTGTGCACTTGCATGTAATAGTACTTCCTTCCTCACATGTAACATGGTGAACTACTGTATTTTTCAGTATTGTCACAATACTCATGAAGTTGATATTCCAAAGCAGATGTCAGAAAACTGTTGCTGTTAAGAGCTTGATAGTGAATATTATAGGCTTTGCTGACCATATTCTGTCCCTGTCCTTTATTCTTTTTTCTTTGTTTTTAACAACCCTTTAAATGTGTAAAAAAAAAACAAAACAAAACAAAAAGAAAAAGAAAAAAAAAACACACCAAACATTCACGGCTAAGGAGGTCATACAAAAATAAGCCAAGGGCCAGGATTGGCCTGTAGGCTATAGTTTGTTGACCCCTGAACAAATGAAGAGCAGTGCAGGTGTAAACCAGTGGAATTCTAAGCTATGAACATGCATACAAAATAGAAAGGAAGATCCTACAAAATTAGGACATTCGACCCTCAGTCCTTAGGAGAGCATTAGGAGGAGTAGAGGAAAAATAACTTTTATTAAGAATTTAAATTTTTCCTGGTAGTGTTAGTTTCTTTTATAAAATTATCATATTTACCACCCACAACAACCTTAAAGGTGACATATTATTCCCATTTTGTACTTAGAATTAAAATATGAACTAGTTATTTAAAGGCAAAGATTTGGATTTTACAAAATCTGACATAGGGCCTGATATAAAATAGACTTTAAGTACATGCTGGATGGATTGAATTAAATGATAAAACATAGGGCCTCAGGGAGATTTATCAAAATCACAGAGGTCCAAAATGAAGATCTTGGAATTCAAAGCCAGTTTCTTTGATTTCCAATTCTGCACCTGTCTTTTTCCACCACATTGCCATTTTAGCAACTTCTAGCACCAACAGTGTGGACCAATAATTATTTGTCATTGCAATATGTTTATTATCCTTAGGAAAATATTGTGCAGCAATATTTGTTTATAAATTACGTTGTGTGAAGCATTAACATGTATTTAATTTTGCAGAATTTAATGTGTGATTTTGGAAAATCTTTGATGTCCATGTTTTACTCATTATAACCACTATCTATCTATGCCCTTAATTGCTACACACAATGACAGAATCAGGTTTTGTAGGGCCTAAAGTTTATATAATTTGGTTGACCCTCTTTAAGAAAAAGAATATGAAAAATGATAGAAAAATAGCTACAAAATGAAGACCTACTTAAAATAGTAAAAAAAAAAAAAGTTTACAAGAAACTTCACATTTAAAAAATCCTATTAAAAAAAAAAACAAGCATCACAATGTCTATCCCAACTCATAATTTACTAACTAATTAATATACTGACACATCTCTATAATTCCTACTTTTTTGAACTTTGGTATGAACAACACTTCTGAAAAAAAGATATATAGAATCGATCTGAAATTAAGACATACAGAAGAGCAATTGGAGTTAGTTTTTTAAAGCATTGCACCATATCAAGGCTCATTATTTTGTAAATACGACAAAATTTGACTTATTGATGAATAGTTGTAAGTACGTCACTGAAACACTAGTTGTTGTTTTTTGGGTTTTTTTTTTTTTAGGATATCTTTATTGCATTGGTGAATATAGGGTATCATTTTATGTCAAAGTCCCAGACTATCAGAAAAAGATGTGTCAAATGGGCTAACTCTAATATGAAGGGATGCAAAAGTCACCCACCACACACACAAACTTTGCACTACTACTATATATATCTGTGCCCTCAAACACGGGTATGCTGATAAATTCTGTATTTACACAATTTCTGTTTAGAAATTGCACAGACAACTCAAACAAATCGTGCATTTTTAAGTGAATCTCCTGGTTTATCAACTAATTCCTGACAAGAGAGTATTTTCGTTTTGACGAGACAAGAGTGAGAAGCGCATTCTTCACTTGGGATTTTACATGTTCAATACAGGTTTCCCCTGCTATCCGAAAGTAGCGTGTTCCTATGAAAATTTTCAGAAGCTGGAAAGGCAGAAAGGGAAGAAACAATTACCACTAATTTATATGGAAATTGTTTTTAATGTTCCCAGCCTCAAAAAATAAACTCTCTTAGGCTTTTCTGATAGTTTAGGACATGTCCCACTGATGGGTGCACAAAACAAATTGAGATAAAGCACGGAGGCTCAGAGACACAGTTCAAAGTTATGGCAGCTTGATGCTGAGATGCAGAGCGTAGTTCCCGGGGAAGGAGGTTGGTGACGCCACTCTCACATGCTGCCTCTATAAAGGCTTGCTGCAAAACACTCAACTCTATTTTCTTTTTGCCTTCTTTTGTAAAGGCAAAAATCCCCCTTTGGATTTCCTTCAGTTAGTGAAAACAAGTGCTAATGTAGGTCTTTCATAAAAGCAAAGTGGTGTAACTGGAACTTTAGAAAAGTGGGGATAACTGCATTTGGAAGAACTTTCTACAGACTTGTTTCTGGCTCCATACACTTAAGCCTGGATTCCAGTTCACCACCTTTCCACCTCCAGGAACCCACACTGAGGGATAGTCTTTCACTATAGAACCTCTGGCACTACGCCTTTGTGCCAGTACAGTGGGTGCCGAGCAAATGCTCGGAAGCCCTGGTTGTCAGCAATAACTTCGCTATGACAGAGAGAGACTGAATCCACAAAAATGCATCTTAACATACGCAACTTAAATGTATCTCCATCTTAACTTCCCCTTAACTATTATGTATCCCCATCTGGATTTTCCCTTCACTAGATCCCCAACATGCTTGGGACTCTCTAACACCATTTAAACGAAAAGTGTGATAAAGGAAAATGGAGTGGAGGGGAGAAGGGTTCTTAACCTATTGCACCTAAAACTCTGACTACTGCAAATTTCAAAACCACGTGACTGCACACACACTTTACTGCTTCCCCCTCACCCCAAGGTCTTGGAAGAGGTTGAGCAAGTGAGAGACCCCGAAAGCTTAAGCTTCATCAGCGTCACATTAAGTCTGCCCATGAAAGTAACTCAGAAACTAAAGAGCACTGACCAGAACACCTAAAGAGAGTAACTTTTGGTAGTTGAAGGTGATACTGGCTTATAGACCTTTAGAAAGTACTATTTTATAGGGCAAAACAAAACAGAAACTGGGGCACTCCTTTAGTTTCAGTCCTACCTTTTTAAGTTTACCCTGTTTTTCTCTCACCCTCTCTCCTACGTTTTAAATAAATCTGTTTGGGGGCGCCTGGGTGGCACAGCGGTTAAGCGTCTGCCTTCGGCTCAGGGCGTGATCCCGGCGTTCTGGGATCGAGGCCCACGTCAGGCTCCTCTGCTGTGAGCCTGCTTCTTCCTCTCCCACTCCCCCTGCTTGTGTTCCCTCTCTCGCTGGCTGTCTCTATCTCTGTCGAATAAATAAATAAAATCTTTAAAAATATATATATAAATAAATCTGTTTGACAAGAAAGATAGAACAAAGCTTCCCCTTTGTTAGTTGAAAAGGGAAACTTTATGTCAGATGTCACCAAATAGGCAGACTACAGCTAACATCTGGAGAGAAACAAAGAAACACTCTCAAACAGAAAGATCTGGTAAACTTTCCAGTGCTGAATTCAGATATATACTATTGATGATATATACTGTTACTAATCACAGCTGTTGGCTTCATAATGCATCAAAACACTTAACATTTTATACATAAGTTAGCTGAATTAAAAACTTCTGTTTACATGCTTATAGTGGGTTTTTATCCAGTCATTTTGGAGGCAATAATGACGATCCGTTTATGCAGCCAAACAGGATATAATAACCATAAATACACAGAATAGTTATTAAATTTCCCTCTCACTGCAAATCAACAGTACTTTATCAAAAGTCCTGGTCAAAGTGTTAAACTCTACGCCAGTTACTAGAGAAAAATAAACTATAAAATTACATTTGCTAATATTAAAAATCATCAGTTACAAATTTATACAGCTTTATGAAGAGCTTGCCTTGCTGATGGAACTGTATTTCCACCTGTGGCTAAATAGCACAACTGCTGATTGTAGGCTTTACAGTTGAAACCTGTATTGTCTACTTTGTAAACATTTCAATCAGATTTACTTGAATAATGCATAAAAAAAAAAAGTGCTCAAATGGCATTGAAAACACCACTAGTTTCTAAAGTCAATGTCGATCTGAAGTTTTTTGACGGGTTTCAGTTGGTCCTACATCAGGATAATAATCAGTTTGACTCAAGAAGTTGAACGATGATTCATTTCAGGGATCCATGTTCCCTTTGGAAGTGAACTTATGTTTCTACTCACAATTGCCCAGACCTTGTCAATGGCCTTATCTAGCCGCAAGGGGGCCAAGAAGTGCAATCCTACTCTAGGTCCAGAAGTCAGAAATATTTGGGGAAAGGTCCAGTGATTACCATATAAAGATCAGCATCTATCATTGGAAAACTCACTGCTGTTAAAGTAGTTAGTCAAATTTACTAAATTACCTACTTTAGACACATTTCATATTTTGAATTTTCTAAATGCCATGGGTTAAATTTGATTGAATAATGAACGTTTTCTACCATCTGGTGTTGGTAATAAACATAAGACGTGATCTAGTTAGCATAGGTCAATACAGTCAGGGACTAAAACTTACAAAGCTCTTTCATAATTTCCAACCATTCTTAGTACAACCAAGGTCATTTATTTGAGTATTATATTCATACAAGCCATTATAATGAGATCTCCTCCCAAAATCCTCAATACATTATCTAGCTTAGAGGTCATTATTCACAGCAGCATTTGACATATCCTGCCATGGTAGTAAAGAAGTGCCAAATGTCTCAAGTTCATGCTGCTAAGGGCATTGGAATGTTCAATTTTACTATAGATAGTGACAGAGAAGAGCTTCAGATGACCTCAAATAATAGGATGTACTGTTCTGACCTACCATGTGTCTTTTTCCCAAAAACGCACCCAGGTTTTGCAAAATACTGTTTTTTCTCCTAAGCTTAGATTTTTGCGAATATATAAAAATTAATATAAAGTTGGGGAAAAAATCATAAATTATCATGTAAAAGACAATGTGTTTGCCAGTTATCATAACTGACTAGATCTTTATTTACATATAACATAAACTATAAATTTATGCTGTGTTGCATATGTTTTGGCATATAAAACTTAAGAAATTGACAAAAATCAACCATTAATCTGTGCTAAAATGCATTTCTATTAAGTAGCGTTTTAAAAACTAAAACATTCTATTTAATAGACAAATCGTATAGCCTATGAATTAATACTTAGATAAACACTTAAAAATTAATTTCTTGAGGTTTTATTCTCTGTGAACTGAATTTCTATACTGTCCTTTTAGAAATGTTTTATAGTTATCCAACATATAGTATAAATCAACTTAGTTCTTGTGTTGCCTCTTATCAATACATTGTAATACAGTATATGGCTTTGTATAACATCATTGCATGACTTAAACAGCACAACTGATTCTATCTCTTGGCTGGAGACCAATTAAATAACCACTGAGGCAAGCAGTTATTACCTGCTTAAAAGGAAATGTGTGGTTTCCTTATTTAAACTGCTGAGTTTTAATGTCCATCAAAAAGTCCGTTATTGCAATGAATAATTTAGCTTTTTCAGTCTGCTACTCATTTTAATACTACAAGCATGGATTTAAAATCTGCAAAATCTGCCCAGAGTTTCTTACAGTCCCAAGAATCAGAACCATACTTGCTGTAAGACAATAGTGATGCAGTTACAGTTTACTGTTTGAAATTATATATGTTTAAGGCACAATAATTTCTGATAATTACCTGGAAAAGGAAGAGTATCAACTTTATCAAAAGCTGATGGAGAAACGATTGATCATAAAGGCCTGGAAAACATGTATATGCACGTGTAAGTGGACACAGAGGGCCCTTTTTAAAAAGACTAAAGGTCAATGGATTTGGAGATCTAGGATGTCATTTCCTCTGTTTGTCCCTTGGTGGAGTTCTTGAGTCGCTTTCGCCCTTCCCGTCAAACTGCTTTATATTTCTTTCCAGAACTGGCTATCATGTTTACTGTATTTAACCTTTTTCTTGTACTATTGTGAATACAGCGTCTATAATAAATGAAAAGCCTCCGTGAGATCCTATCTTCGGCACCTACTTCTTTGTATTCTTACCCATAAACTTTTGCTGTCGTTCTTACTTCCCTTCCTGTGTTTTTGAGGCTTAAACTACATCACGGACCCTGAATGCTATTTTTCAGCTCAGTCGCTGAAATTTCCTAACTGCAAAGCAGTTTTAAGATGGCAGGGTTAGTAGGTAAATTTAAAACAACAACAAAAAACTACCGAATATGCTAAGTGTAAGGCAGGACATTTGGCATAGAAAAAAGTAATCCTTGGCCAAGCTTTGATTAAATGTTTATTAGAACGGGTAGCATTTCTATTTTAATCAATTTTATTTTTAATATCTTGGTTTCAAGGGGTCATTTCTTTCTATTCCTTTAAAAGAGAGAGAGAAAAAAATACACAAATCCCCAACATTTCAACCTTCTCTCAAATACTTTGCTTCTTGCAAGCGATGACGTGTGCTATCACTCTGATCAACTCAGGCTTTAGGAAACTGATCTCGTTTTCTCTCTTCAGTTCTGGCCGCCAAAGCAGCATCAACAGCAGCACAGCAGCAGCGGGCTCTTTAATTTATTGCAGCCGGTTACACTTTCGATCCCATTTCCTTCTGAACCCTTTCCTCTCAGGTTGAGAAGATAAATGCTGCCTCGAGTCTGAAAAGCCGGGCGGGGTTTGTGGGTGGGAGCGAATCCGGATATCACATTCCCGTGGTGAGGTCTGGTACCGGGGGGGATTAAGTCCCCCAATTCCATTTAATGAAACTGCTGAGCACTTGTGACACTGGCTCTAAGACTGCGGAAATGGGGCGGGGGTGGGGGAAACAGCTTCTCGCCTCCATTCATCCTCCGCGCCGGCGGGAGGCTGGAGTTGGAGTGTCAGTCCCCAGACAGGGGGCGGAAGAGGACTGGGAGCTCCGACCGCGGCAAGGGCGCCCCGAGGGCTCCTCTGACCTCGCCCACACCCCCGCCCCGCCCATTCCGTTCCCCTTCCCAAGAACCGCGCTGCTGGGCAAAGCAGCCGGTCCTTGGCTGCTCCCGCGGAAAGGTCGGAGGCGGGGATCGATGGGGGAGGGTGAAAAGCCGGGAGGCTTCACGGCCCCGGCAGTCTGGCGCGCTGTTCTCCATGCAGCACACGTCGGACCCATTTCCCACGCTGGCTTGGCTCGGCGGCGGAGTTGGTCGGGATGAGTAGGGAGGGCGGACTGGAGGCTACCTCCCGCTTGCAATGAGGGAACCACTCCACTGTGAAGGACGCGCTGCACACCCCCACCCCCATCATCTGGCAAGAAATTTGCGGCGCTCTGGGGAAAAGCCTTCCACTCCTTCGCCCCTCGCTAGTGTGCGCCTGGAGATTGCGCTCCGGAGCGGTGGGCGAACGTTTGAAGATGTTCTGGGGCTTGTTCAAGTTTATGGTCTGGCGAGGGAAGAGTGAGTGTATAACGTCTCTGCCCACGCGGCTGCCAGAAGTTTGCAAAATCTTAGTAAAGGCGGTTAGGGGAGTGAGTGCACTGCACCATATTGCCGCGCATCGGAATGCACGGGCGCAAGGCCGCGGAGGAGAAAAGGCTTCCCTCTTTTCGCCTTGGACCTTGGGGGAAAAAAGGGGGACCGGGTGTCGTGGGAGGCAAGAATTCTGCTAAACCAGAGTTTTCCAAATATAAGGGGATTTAGCATTACAGCCACTTAGCGGGCCAAGGAAACGCTGCGGCGCCCGCCCCCGCCCCCCGGCTCCAGACTGCGGCGGTGTGCACTGAGTCTGCGCGCGGGGTTTTTCTCGCTGATGCTGCAGATCTAGAGCGGAGAGGCTTAGGAGGCGGCTGGCTTGGGGAATGTGGGGGTGGCCGGGTTCCTGGCCTGGCCCGGAGGAGAAGCCGCTACACCCTAAGTGCAGCTGGTTTTGCAAACTGGAAAATACTCGCCAGCTCCCTGGCACTTTTATCCTCCGCGCCTCCACGATCCCCAATAGGGAGACCTTGGAAATCTCAGCCGCCTCTCCCCCCATTCCTGCTGGCTGAGCCCGCCCAAACAACCGCGCGCTACATCTGCTCGTAGACTTTATTGGTGTTTGTCTTGTTTAAATCATTTTGCCTCCTCACATAGGTCTCGTAAAGGCGGAGTACCCACTCTGGACGGATTTTTTTTTTCTTTTTTCTTCTTTTCATCTTAAAATTTCCTTTAAGGGGAGGCCCTTCGATGCTTATAGATTGGGCAGACGAGCTGAGAACCAACCAAATCCCAGCAGCAGCCTCTTTGCTCTTTTGAGATGGTAAGATTGTCCCCAAAATCTCCTGCCCGCCTCAACCCCCTTAATCCTGGCGCGCCCCCTTAGCCACTGAAATAAATGAAGAGCAAATGGCTACAGTTTTTAAAACACAAGCACAACTGAGATCTGATGAGGCTGGCTGCAGTGGCTGTGATTGAAATCTGGGGAAGCCTCGCGCGGGGGAATACCATGTACGATCGAGTGGCACAAAGTCAAAAGAAGGAGAGAAACGGAACTAGGGACACTTCGGTACACAAAGTTGCCATTCAAGTTTTTTTCCCTTTTATCCAGATAGGTGACGCTACACTTTGCCAGTTACTAAAGGCTGCAGGTTTCTGCTCAGAAAATAACACCGAGGCTTCCAACATGTGTTTATTCCCCAGGCGCGCGCACACACACGGTCTACCCCCGTAAGCAAGCACGATGACAGGAATGCCAAGCATTTAAACAAAGACGGGCACCACCCCAACCCCCCAACCCCAGCCCTCCGAAGTCTGCACTCCCAAAAAAGGAGCCCTCTCTGGCTCTCTCTGGAGTTTGATGTTCTCTCTTAACCACTGCAGCCCATCATGGTTTCTCAGAACACCAACGTGGCTCTCTGGGCGCACGCGGGATCCCCCAAGCCACCGTTAACCGTGCCCTAACCAAGATGCTAAATCGCGAAACGAAGTCACTTCGGGGCCGGGGGGGGGGCATCGTCTGAGAAGGGGGAGAAGAAAAAGAAACCTTTCCTGACACCCGCTCCAGCGCTCTCACACACCACTCGGCATTAGTCAGGGAGAGGAGGAAATTTACCAGCCCCAGGGAGGGAAAGCAAGTCCCCCGAGAAGACTGTGGCTGCACTCGTTGGGGAGAGGGGGAAAGGCTTTGACTTAAAGGGGACGGGACTGGCTGGACTGTGCACACCAGGAGTTCCCCCCCCTCCCCCACCCCGGAGCTGAAGCTGGGCTTTCCGGAGCGGGGCGGCTGGTTAGTACTCCCTCTGCCTTCCTCCCCTCAACCTTCCTCCCTCCCTCTCTGCGAGTGTGTAGTTTCGGCGGCTATGCTGCTACCGCCACCGCCGCCGTCGCCGCCGCCGCCGCCGCAGCAGCTTCAGGGACAAGCCCAGCGAGCTCCCAGCAGCAGCCGCCACTTTGGGCAAACTTGCGGGTTTCCGGCTTGCGGCTAGCGAGCGGGAGCTTCCTATTTGCCATTCAGCGTCTTTGAGCCTTGGCAGTTCAAGAGGCGGCGAGTGCGCCCGCACCAGACTCTCCCAGACGCGAAAGGGGACGAGACAACTGCGGAATTCACCCGCCGTGCCAGGGCACTTCCGAGGCAACAACCGACTGGCACTTTTTCTCCCCTTGGCAAACTGGATTTTTTTTTTAAGCTACTTGGCAGCTGTCTCTGACTCCACCTCCCACTCACCCCCTCCCCAGCGCCTTTGGCTTTTCTTCGGAAATCCGGACAGAATTGGGCATCTTTGTTAATTGCCGTTGGGGGAACCCGGCCGGAGGCTTTCGCCAGGCCAGCGTCGCCTGAGCACCGAGCCTGGTTTGCTCACCTTTGAACTGCAAAGGGATCAAGTTCAGCTCGAGTTGCCAGCATTGGAACTGGGAGGAGGGAGAGAGAGCGTGCAGGGAGAGAGTGGGAGAAGGGGAAAGGGGAAAGGAGGGGAGGGAGGAGAGAGGAGGAGGAGGGAGGAGAGAGAGGGAGGGAGGGGAGGGATCGAGAGAGAGCGGGGAGAGAGAGAGGCTGCAATCTCCTCCCTGAATCGCACACAGCGCTGCAGATCCCAGTGCTCCGAATTGCGGGCCGAATGCAGGTGAGGAAAGGCACGGACTCTGCGGCTGCGAACCCAAACTTGGGCACCGCGCGGTGCGCACAGCTCAGCCTTCGCCCCCGCGGGCGAACGGCTGCTGCGGTTTCAGGCGGCGGCTTCGTGACTAATGACCTTGCGCAGAGTTGTTAAGAAAAAAAGAGAAACCCGAGCTCTTGGGGGTGAGAAGGGACTGACTCTCTGGGCGTCTCTGAAGATGGCTCGGGCTGCTCTTCGGCGCGCAGGGGGGACCCGGACGCGGACCGCTGTGTGACGCGAGTGGTCTCCACTGCACGGTGCCCGAAGCGACCTGCCAGGGATTTTTCATTCTCGATCTGTTGACTGGCTCCTCCGCTGCCAGAGAGGAGTCAGAGTTCAGACTGGCTTGTTGCTGGCCCCAGCGCCTCGTGCAGGAAGCAACTCACGTTTGCCTGGGCAGCCGGAACAGAAGCTGGGTCTGGAGTGAGTGGCTGGAACGTGAATTGGACTCAACTCGAGTAGCAGCAAAGACGAACGGGGTTGGCAGGCGGAGGAGGCTGCAAGCTTGTTCCCCGCCGCTTCCCGGCTCCACCGCCCGCCTGGCGGAGTGGTTCCGGCCCCATCCGACAGAGCAGGGACGGGAGCCCGGGATCCTCCGCCCGCTGCGGGGATGACTCTGGGGGGCGCCGAGCCCGCGGCGCGCAGTGTCCCGTGAACTGTGAGTACTGCGACTGAACGGCGGCCGGCGAGCGGGCGATTAGCACCCATTGCATGAATTATGAAACAATAACTTTAGGAAAAGGCAGAAAAAAGAAGAAAAAAGAAGGATTTATCGCTGGTACCCCTGGCCGACTCCGCACGCTGCTCTTGCCCCCTCCCTCCTCTCCCTTCCTCCTTTCCCGGAGAGAGAAGAGGACTGGGAGGAGGGCAGGCGGCCGGCCCCCGAGGAGGGGGCGCCAGGGGAGCTGTGATTAGAAGGAGCAGTAGCAGCAGCAGCAGGAGAAGATGCTGAGGATGCGGACCGCGGGATGGGCGCGCGGCTGGTGCCTGGGTTGCTGTCTCCTCTTGCCGCTCTCGCTCAGCCTGGCGGCCGCCAAACAACTCCTCCGATATCGACTGGCCGAGGAGGGCCCAGCGGACATCCGCATCGGCAACGTCGCCTCGGACCTGGGCATCGTGACCGGCTCGGGTGAGGTGACTTTCAGCCTCGAGTCGGGCTCGGAGTACCTGAAGATCGACAACCTCACCGGCGAGCTGAGCACGAGCGAGCGGCGCATCGACCGCGAGAAGCTGCCCCAGTGTCAGATGATCTTCGACGAGAACGAGTGTTTTCTGGACTTCGAAGTGTCGGTGATCGGGCCCTCGCAGAGCTGGGTGGACCTGTTCGAGGGTCGGGTCATCGTACTCGATATTAACGACAACACACCCACCTTCCCGTCACCGGTGCTCACGCTCACGGTGGAGGAGAACCGGCCGGTGGGCACTCTGTACTTGCTACCCACCGCCACCGACCGTGACTTTGGCCGCAACGGCATCGAACGCTACGAGCTGCTCCAGGAGCCCGGGGGCGGTGGCGGCAGCGGCAGCGGCGAGGGCCGGCTTGCGGGGCCTGCCGACAGCGCCCCCTACTCCGGGGGCGGCGGGAACGGCGCGAGCGGCGGCGGCCCGGGCGGCTCCAAGAGGCGGCCGGACGCACCAGAGGGCAGCGGCGGGACCAACCCAGGTGGCCGCAGCGGCGTGTTCGAACTGCAGGTGGCCGACACCCCGGATGGCGAGAAGCAGCCACAGCTGATCGTGAAGGGGGCGCTGGACCGGGAACAGCGCGACTCCTACGAGCTGACCCTGCGGGTGCGCGACGGTGGCGACCCGCCTCGCTCCTCTCAGGCCATCCTGAGGGTGCTCATCACCGACGTGAACGACAACAGCCCCCGCTTCGAGAAGAGCGTGTACGAAGCTGACCTAGCCGAGAATAGCGCCCCAGGGACTCCCATTCTGCAGCTGCGTGCCGCCGACCTGGACGTGGGGGTCAACGGACAGATCGAGTATGTGTTCGGAGCGGCTACAGAATCCGTGCGGCGGCTGCTGCGCCTCGACGAGACGTCCGGCTGGCTCAGTGTCCTGCACCGCATCGACCGCGAGGAGGTGAACCAGCTGCGCTTCACAGTCATGGCCCGCGACCGCGGGCAGCCCCCCAAGACCGACAAGGCCACGGTGGTCCTCAACATCAAGGACGAGAACGACAATGTGCCGTCCATTGAAATCCGCAAGATTGGGCGTATCCCACTCAAGGACGGGGTGGCCAACGTGGCCGAGGATGTTCTGGTCGACACCCCCATTGCTCTCGTACAGGTGTCCGACCGAGACCAAGGCGAGAACGGGGTAGTCACCTGCACCGTGGTGGGTGACGTGCCCTTCCAGCTCAAGCCAGCCAGCGACACAGAGGGCGACCAGAACAAGAAAAAGTACTTTCTGCACACATCGGCCCCTTTGGACTATGAGACCACCCGGGAATTCAACGTGGTCATAGTGGCGGTGGACTCGGGCAGCCCCAGCCTCTCCAGCAACAACTCCCTGGTTGTCAAGGTAGGAGACACCAACGACAACCCGCCCGTCTTCGGCCAGTCGGTGGTGGAGGTTTACTTTCCAGAGAACAACATCCCTGGAGAGAGGGTGGCCACGGTGCTGGCGACAGACGCTGACAGTGGGAAAAACGCAGAGATTGCCTACTCTCTGGATTCTTCCGTGTTGGGGATCTTTGCCATTGATCCTGATTCTGGGGACATCCTTGTCAATACGGTGTTGGACCGCGAGCAGACAGACAGGTATGAGTTTAAAGTTAACGCCAAAGACAAAGGCATCCCGGTGCTGCAGGGCAGTACCACGGTGATTGTGCAGGTGGCTGACAAGAATGACAATGACCCTAAGTTTATGCAGGACGTTTTTACCTTTTATGTGAAAGAAAACTTGCAGCCCAACAGCCCTGTGGGGATGGTCACGGTGATGGATGCCGACAAGGGGCGCAATGCGGAGATGAGCCTCTACATAGAGGAAAACAGTAACATTTTTTCCATTGAAAATGACACGGGGACCATTTACTCCACAATGTCTTTTGACCGGGAACATCAGACCACATACACATTCAGAGTTAAGGCTGTGGATGGGGGAGATCCTCCCAGATCAGCCACAGCCACAGTCTCTCTCTTTGTGATGGATGAGAATGATAATGCTCCCACAGTTACCCTTCCCAGAAACATTTCCTACACTTTACTGCCACCTTCAAGTAATGTCAGGACAGTAGTAGCTACAGTGTTGGCAACAGACAGTGACGATGGCATCAATGCAGACCTTAACTACAGTATTGTGGGAGGGAATCCCTTCAAGCTGTTTGAGATTGATTCCACCAGTGGTGTGGTTTCCTTAGTGGGAAAACTCACCCAAAAGCATTATGGCTTGCATAGGTTGGTGGTGCAAGTGAATGACAGTGGGCAGCCTTCCCAGTCCACCACGACTTTGGTGCATGTGTTTGTCAATGAAAGTGTTTCCAATGCAACTGTGATTGACTCCCAGATAGCCAGAAGTTTGCACACCCCACTCACCCAGGATATAGCTGGTGACCCAAGTTATGAAATTAGCAAACAGAGACTCAGTATTGTCATTGGGGTGGTTGCTGGAATTATGACAGTGATTCTAATCATCTTAATTGTAGTGATGGCAAGGTACTGCCGGTCCAAAAATAAAAATGGCTATGAAGCTGGCAAAAAGGATCACGAAGACTTTTTTACACCCCAGCAGCATGACAAATCTAAAAAGCCTAAAAAGGACAAGAAAAACAAAAAATCTAAGCAGCCTCTCTACAGCAGCATTGTCACTGTAGAAGCTTCTAAACCCAACGGACAGAGGTATGATAGTGTCAATGAGAAGCTGTCAGACAGCCCAAGCATGGGGCGATACCGATCCGTTAATGGGGGGCCTGGCAGTCCTGACCTGGCCAGGCATTACAAATCTAGTTCTCCATTGCCTACTGTCCAGCTTCACCCCCAGTCACCAACTGCAGGAAAAAAACACCAGGCCGTACAAGATCTACCACCAGCCAACACATTTGTGGGAGCAGGAGACAATATTTCAATTGGATCAGATCACTGCTCTGAATACAGCTGTCAAACCAATAACAAGTACAGCAAACAGGTAAGATGTGTTCCAAATATATTTAAATATCCCACAAAAGGCTAATAACTCTGAGACAGAGCATCTTCTGTGAAGTTTTGTTTTCTCTTTTAAAGCTATTATTTAAAAATGTAATAGCAGTAATTTAATGTTTATTCATAGATTATTAATTGAATACAGGCCATCTACGCAAGGTGCACCATTGTATTTTGCAAGTTACCAAACCAGTGTTTGCTAAGCTACCTAAGAACGTATTCAAAGTAGGCAGTGTTTTGTACTTTTGTACATCTCTTTATACTTGACAGTACTAATTCATCCTACGTTTTCTGTTTTCAGGATAAATATGTATATATTGTTTGGATGGTTAGCTTTAACCTGAAATTATTTTGTTTTGTGGTTACTAAGTGGATAATTGCATCCAGGGAGAAAATTTCTTAAGTTACTGCCGGTACCTATGCAAATTGGACACTATAAAAGTTTTAGCTATGTTATGTATTACGTAGGATTTTACAGATCACGGAGGCTGGTTCATGCAAATACAGAACCAAGTCTGAGATACTTAAATACTGACTACTTTGACAAAAATGTTGTTTAGAAATATTTAATGATACACAAATATGCAAAACTACAGTTTTAATACTTCAGTGTCTGCAACAATTAGACTTCTGTGAGGCTGTGCAGTTAGCACTTGCATTCTTCGTGTTTGGTGTTAAAAGTTTATAAGCAGAAGTAAAGTGCATGACCCATTTATTATTTAAGCCGAGCAACAGAAATGTTCTTGTTTGATGCACTGTGTACAAGAAAATTTTGGTCTCCATTGTGATATCCTGACACTATTAAGGTTATATGGAATATTGGATAGAGTTGTTTTTCACTGAAATGTGGAAACAGTTTTAAAAAAGCATATTTTTAGATGAACTTCAGAAAATAGAAAATCTATTTTTGGAAGTTTTGCTTGTGTGGTATATGTAATGCTCACAAAGTTTACTTTTTACACCCACCAAGTTCTGACACTCAGGAAGTAAAACCTTCTGGAAACTGCTGTGTCTAATGCTGTAGCAACCCCACTAATAAAATGCCATATATTTCTTATCACAGGAACTCATCTCAAAAAACGCATTTTTGACTGGCAAATAATATCAAATAATAGTTTTTCTATTAAATATACTTTGCATGTGGAATGTGCAATCTGAGAAGAATTAAGGGAAAAGAAAAAGTTGTTTTATAGCGTCATTAAAGATGTTATTGATGGGCTCATTAAAGACAGAAAAGAGATATTAATTCTTTATTGCTTTCATAGTTTTGAAAATCAATTTCCTAAAGAAATATTTGCTACTTATAGTACTTTACTGTAGCTATTTGGATAAGGAGAAACAGACTTAACATGATTTTATATCCAATTATCAAAGCAATCCAAGAAAATACAGGCTTGAACTTCATTACATCAAATGGCTTTTGAAAATATGTGATGCCCGTGAGCCCGAGTTATTTCTTTTAACCTGAAATTTACTAAGTGGAGGGTTTATATTTGTGGTGTTATTGCTTTACCTGGAGTTAGAAAAAGATTTTTGTTTTGTTTTGGGTACTTTTATCAGTTTTGTAAACAAGGACACTTCTAGTTAAAATAATACTACTTTTCCAAGATGACTTAGAAACACCCACAAATAAATTTAGATCTATAGAAATTTCCTTGGAAAATTATAACTTGTAGTCCAAAAGTGTGTGAAGACATCTTTCTGCAGCATGTTTACTTCTTCGCTGTCATCCTAATAGGACGTTTTGTCCCATGGCTGAATAGCATTTGCATTCTAAATTGTGTCATCTTAAACTCTGGAGCGGACATATCAAGTGGCGGATTTATAGATATTTTATACAACCCCCTCATATGTTCTGTGCTGTCACTTAAGCTTTATTTGGCTCATCAAATGGGGTTGGCTCTATATTCTTGAATATTTAAGACAGCCAATATCAAGACTGTTGTGGCATCCTGTTTAAAAGGCAAAGTGATATGCTTATAAATAAAGTAATGTATGGTGTTAGACTCTTCACAGAGCAAAGAAGTCCATATACCAAAATAGAAAACCTGCAAAGCCATCGGTATAAGTCATACAGTTTGCCAAAAGTGACTGGAAAACTTGTATGTCTTTCGGTATTCAAAAGATGTGTAAAGTTTTAACCATAATAAATAGCTGAACCAAAATGAAATAAAGAAGAATGAAACACATTCTCCTTAATGTAATTAGTAATAGTAATTGATACTCTTCATCTCTTCAATATTGCTGTCAGGGGACAAGGGATCCATTTACAAAGTTACAGTCTGCTTAGACATCTGACACAATAAACAGGATCTTTTTTTGTTCTGATTTTTGTTTATACCATAAGTAGATTTCTATTTTTATTTTTTTAAAAAATATTACCTTTAATTGTTATACAACCGCCAAAATGTATTTTCTATGATTAAATTTGATGTAAAATTAAAAAAAAATAAAGAACACAGGTTTTGTTATAATTCGCCTCTTTGATACTGAATTTATCTGAGGAAAACCCTGAGGGATGCCGTATTTTAATTCCTTATGATAAGGATTAATTAAAAGTCGGAGATTTCATCTGACGTAAAGGCTTCATTTTATTTAAAATTTTCTTGAATTGCCTTACCATAGTTCTTGACCTGTGATATAATGGAAGTGATATCTGTTTACAGTGTTCTTATCTTCATGAGAATTAGACATATCGAAGTGTTGCTCCTAATTCCTGTTAATGGTTATATTGTAATAAATTAAACAGCTTTGTGGAAATAAGTTTGTAAATAATGTCCCTCCCCCTTTTTGGTTTGTTTTCACAGGGTCTAGAAATTTTCAAATCCAGCTTCTATAGTTGCTCTTTGGCAGAATCTAGAAGATGTATATTGCAGAGTTGCTGTATTTTTTTTTTTCTTCTGAAAATCACATCTTAGCAAAACTGATGATGTAGCCCAGGTTTCCATAGTTCAGACCTTTGCTGTTCAAACAAAAGCCCTTGCTCTCAACTAAATAATGTGACTAGTTGAGCAGAATGTGGATCATTGACAGCATTGTTGAGATTAAGTGTCCACCTTTCCTTTGCTTGTTAAACCTGGTTTTAGTGGTTGTTCAAGTTTTGTGACTTGGAAGTACCCTTGTGCTTTTGACTTGTAAAATAAAGGCAGAGGCATTCTATTTTTCTACTTATTTCTTAATCTTCAGAGTTTTATTGTGTGTTAAATATTTTTCAGTTTTCTTAAAGAATACTATAATTCCGAAAGATTAGTAAACATATAAAATTATAGTTACTACTTTGTTTATTATTTTTAGGTCCTGTTGAGTTTATTCATGCCATGCTGTTATTTAGATAATGCACTGGCAAGTAAAAATTTTATTGTATTTAGTAAATGGAAAGTAAAGTACTTTACTTTTGGCAAGAGTAGAGAAGATACAGCTTGAATAAACATTAATTTAAAAATCCATTTGTGGCTGATGCAGAAATACTCAAGAAAAATTCATATTAAGTCCAGTGACAGTTTCCCTTGCCTTTGGAAATGTGGAATGTAGTCTGAATAATGTTCTCTTTAATTGATCAAATTGTGTTCAATATATTCATTGTACACTTAGTAAAAAATATGGCAGAAATTATTTTTTAAATTACTTCCAATCTGGAAGCAAATGGATGACTTGCCATCACCTATTAGAGTTCTCAGCACTGAGAAAACTATTTATCAATTTGTCTGTGTATGTATATTACACCATACATACTATAATAGAAATGCACCTGCAGAGTGATGCCAGCCACAGCTTCTAGTTTCAATTTGATAAGCACAATTTCTACAATATGGTTCTTCTGTATATAACCAAAACACTTTCAGGAGGTACAGTGCAGCTGCCTGTGGTGGAATTTCTGTTACATTTGGCCTGATACAATAGACAAGGGCTAATAACTGATGAAAGGTTATGTCTTTAGTTGGGAGATACCTACTAAAGCGACATTACCTAGATTTCTCGATGTCTGTGAAGGAAAGGGTCATCCATTGATTTGATTTACCTTAAATATATAAATTTTTATGAAGTCCAAGTAGAACAATTTGAAACTTATCTCAAACTTATCCCAAGTTGCTTTGTAACCTAGACCTGAGACCACAAAGTCAATTCATAGGTTTTAAGTAAATCATGCAGCTGGATAAATACAGCAAAATCATTTTTTCTTGTTATCTTCTATTTTTGAGTAATTACATACCTTATATGTGAAAAGTGTACACCTGGTATCTCTTTCGCTTTCTCTTTCTCTCCACACACACAAACACATACAGATATATTCATATAAACCAACTATGGTGCCATTAGACTTTTATTTCATTGCGATATTCATACATTAATATACGGAACTTATTTGAACTTGAGACACATGCAAAAGTGAAAGAAAATATAATCAGCCATTTAGTGTTTGTATCTAAAATCACTGGAGTCATCACATTTTGGAATTAAAAGATATCATCCAGACCAGTTCCTTCATTTTGTAGGAAGAGGCTGAGGCTTTTCTCTGTCTGTACCTTTGGGGTGTGAATTTGGTTTTCTGCTGGTTCCTTGACTGATGGCATGAAACTTAAGAAGTTGAGGCCTTTATGAAAAAGTAACTTGGTTGAGATCACAAGATTATTGAGGAGACAATGTGGATACAAGTCATGGAATACAGAGGACAGTGTTTTTGGTTTTTATCATACTACCTCTAGGAATAAAATTGAATTTACATAACTTTCTCTGTATGTATTTCAATAGAGACAGAAATCTGCTGAGCTCTACCTGTGTCTATATAACTATATATTTGGCTATGAAGACTGATTTTCTTGTAATAGAAAAGAATTCTGTTTTAGGCTCTAGTTTTTATCTGTAAATTACTGGGGAAATTATAATTCAAGTTTTGTAGACAGTCAAAAGAAATTAATGGTTCTTTTCCCCTATGTAAAATAGCAATTGATGACATTCATTGAAGTAACTTAACACTGTTTAGAACATACATGCAACAGGTTAATTGACAGAATTTTTAATTTTAACAGAACCATGACAACAGATGTAAGCTCCTATCTGGGATTAGTACATCCTCAACAAAAACATAATTTTAATGGAAATTAATAGAAGATTTCTATACAGTGTGTATGAAGTTTATATGCATTCTATTTGGGGTAATCTTTTAACCTTTCTCATCAATATGGATGAGTCTATTTGGCTTCTATGCTCCTTTGCGTTTTGTCAGCTTTGCAGGTGTGCTCTACCTTCGAAGTATCCTTAACACACAATCGTGAACTAATTTTTCCTCTACATTTGTTTTCTAGCAAATTTTGTTAAATGTGACATTTTTTAATTTTTCAGGCTGATTGCCTCCTTTGGTAGGCGGTTAACCAACTTAGTGTATCATATTTTGAATTTATATAGTGATAAAATGCTAATGATTGAGTTTATTAATTTCAAGAATAAAATTTGAACTGTTTTAAAAACTGAAAACAGTGTGACGACCGTTGCTTCGCCGTAGCCACCAATGCTATTAGATATTTTACCGTCTTTCGTTTCCTGGGAGAGAATGGTGGTGGAGGTTATGTTGGAAATTAAGTATAATAATTGTTTAGAGCTTTATGTTTAAGCTGTATATAAGAAATTTCTAGACTATAGCAAGGTTCCCCATCCATTTATTTACTGTGGCTCTATAGAAAAAGTAAGATCTGTCCATATAGATCTTGAGTCAGCTTTACTTTTCTCTCTTATTTATTTTAAAAGCCCTTAGAATCTTTTCTAAAGCAGGGACTCTGTTTCAGAACATTACACAGTGCTTTATTTAGCATTAGTGTTGTGGGAGAAATCACATTCCAAGAAGAATTGAGCTGAAACCACTAAAACTAATCTTAATTATCACTTCTGGTGAATTAATGTTTTAAAGGCAGAATAAAGGTTTATTTTCAGGAATTTGGTGATGTTTGTATTGAACTCTAATGCTTGTGTACAAACAAAAAAACTATTTAAGCTTCCGAGTAGGATTCATCTGACAAGTTAACTTATATCCCCCTGAGCATTTTTATTATTTACAAACGGATAATTTGTAAATAGAAATTCTCTGCACACAGCATTCTGATTGGGTATAAGATATTGGGGAAAAAAATCTTCATCGCACCTTTTTTTTTTTTACCTGCATAAATCTTTATTTTCCTTCTTTCAGATGCGTCTACATCCATACATTACTGTGTTTGGCTGAATTCCACTCCAATATGATGCTCCATTATGCACCATACTCTGATGACCTTGCTACTCCGAAACCTGCTGGAGCCTGCCCTTGGCCGTGGGGTGTCAGCCAATCACTGCTTGTTTCACTTGTTGTGCATTTGATTTTCAAGGTCCCCCCCCCATTTAAAGAAAAATACTATTGAAATGAATAAACTTATAAAGGAAGCAGTATTAATAAAGAAATGTGCTACTAATGGATGTCTAAGTCACCAGGAATTCTATTCTCAAAGAGGTGGTTAGCAGAAATTGAAAAAAAAGAAAAATCCCAAGGCACATTTCAACAATAATTTTGAGATTAGCTTTGTGTGGACCCAGGAAAATTAAGTCTATTGAGTTTTTGTCTGTAATACCTTAAATACAGACTTTTGATAAAATCCTAAGTTGATCAATATTTTTAAAGGGCTATGGAATCAGTCTTTTCCAGGCCAGTGAGATAATGTGTTAGAGTAAAAGATAGTGTCTTTTACTCATTCTGTGTGTGTATTTCTAAGTGTCATCATGTGCATTTGAGTGTGCTCCTAGACATCTGCACAGGGACTTTGAGCAACATTTATAAAAAATATTGTCTATAAGACAAATTTGACAGATTAATTTTGTATTAAGCAGTTACTGCCAATGGACTGGTTTTTCCTTCATCTTGAAATATTGACCAAAGAGTCTGTACTATCTATAGAGTTTTTAAGTTTTTGTTGTTAAATTCCTCAAGAAAATTTGGAATCTTTCACTTTGATTTACTGACGTCACTGTACTCACATTCAGAAGGAATTTGTGGCTTCCTGCTTTTGTGGTACATTTATCTGAAGGCTATTCTATTTGATGTCAGATAACATAAATTCAGGCTGCTTCTGAGAATTCAGAATTTAGATATTGTTGAGAGAGAGAGTGGCTGAATTTTAGTTGTGCAAGTAATATTGTAGGTAAGTCAGGGAATCCTCTAGGATTACCCTCTAGGGTATAGCCCCCCTAATTCTCCATGTTTATATAGTTATGTCTCTGTTTGTTGTCTGTGTTTTTGTGCCTAAAAATAAGTGTTCCATGTGTAAAGTTTGATAAATTTATAATGCATTTACCACATCATCTGCCCGACGAAGTTTTCCACAAGTTTTGAAATACTAAGAATGCCAGATTCTTGAGATTTTTTGGTGAATTATTGTCAATATTAAAGCCCTTTAATAAAAATTAATAAATACTTGAAGAATACTGGGGCGCCTGAGTGGCTCAGTTGGTTTAGCGTCCAGATCTTGGTTTCGGCTCAGGTCATGATCTCAGGGTCGTGAGATCGAGCCCCATGTTGGGCTCTACGCTGGGCATGGAGCCTGCTTTAGGTTCTCTCCCTCCTTCTCCCTTTTCCCCATACCCCCCCACACACATGCACACACACTCTCTCTCTCTCTAAAAAACAATAATAATAAATAAATATTAGAAAAATACTAAAATGTAGAGTGATAGGAAATGTACTTTAACCCATGTAAATCTTTTAGGTATATATTTCAAGATTTTTATTCTTTTAGCTGTGTAATTTTGCAGAAATGACATTTTCAGAAATATTTTTGAAACCGGAGTGAAATTCCTGAATAAAATCTAATTATCCTCAACTTCTCCATTTGTTTTGAGCACAAAGACCAGTATAAGAAGCTGGTGAAAGCACTTTCTGCTTCTTGAAAACATGTTTCCTCATCAAAAGTAGTAAGCTTCCTTAGGTATTACTTTAAGTATGAATCCTGTAACACGTTATATCAATTCAAAAACAAATCAGAGGGAAAAAGTCCAGAATTTTGGGATAAATCTAACTGCAACGACATAGAGAGGATATACATAATACATAAATACTTTCACAAAGAACATTCTAAGGCAGAGTTTTGAAAACTTGGGTTGCAACACATTATTGAGGCATGAATTGATTTAGTGCATCTCTACCACAATTAGGAAGATATGAAACACAACCATTCCAAGTACATCACCCATATAGTAAGAGTAAATGTCCTGTGCAATCCTTGTTTCAGCTGGGTATGTGTGTTCCTGTTCTTGGTTGCCATGGGGGAAAAAAAAGTGTTTTGTTGTGGAAGCAGTTGTAAAGGGTTCAGAACCACCACTGTCCTTTGTTTGGGGTGGGAAACTATGGCTATTATTGGAAAAGCATAAAAAATCAAAACAAAAAAATAACACTCCCAAAGATTTTAGTGTACTATTTAGCTGAATTAGAATCATCAACAGCATACTATTACAGAAGCAGTCATCAATAGCAAAAAGCTTTTGAGAAGCCTATTATCATTTCTGTGTGTGTGTGTGTGTGTGTGTGTGTGTGTTTTAATCTTTGAACATGTCACCATTGGTTCCTATTTTGCACAGACTTCCTCTTTCTCCACCTTTCCTGCTCCCAGTAGTCATCCACCTCAGGTCTCTTGATCAGTCTCCTTTGTGATTGCTGGAATTTACCATGTAGGGAGATGCCTGTGGACAGAGACAGACTCAGAACAAACTACCTGATACCCTGTAAATTTCAGCACTGGGATGGTTTGTTTTAAATGATAAAATACTATTTTATTTTCCATCACAAAATCTAAAGGAGAAAATGAGAATGTTAGAGACTGGTTTAATCACTTTTAACACATCTAATATCAGCATTGGTACTGGGTATGCAAAAAATAATAAGACAGAGACTTTGTGCTCATGGAATTAACATATTATAAAAAGGATTATGGAGCAGAAAATGATAGATTGCATTTGCACCATGCTTCTTAAATTTCAAAAGCGTTGAATGCTATGTTTGCTCATTTGCTCCTCAGAACAATCTGTGAGGAAAAGCACCATTGTTATTTCTGAGGTTGGGAAACTGAAGAAAGGAACAATTTATTTATGACTGACGTAACTAAGTTAAGAACTTTATAAAGTCTTTGAAGAAATATCAGGTCGGAATTCAAGGGTACTGCCAGCACCTGGTGAAAGTTGTGCAAACTGTGCTTTTGAATACAGTCCGTTTTCTGATTTATCTGGGTAAAATCACCTCAGAAAAACTCCTTAGAACTTGCCACAGATTTGTCAAATGTTTTTGCAGTCACAAACTGCAATTAATACTACCAAAAACAAAGCAAAACAAACAAACAAAAAGGCTGTGGGTATAATGTGCAGATCTAATTAAGTAACTGGATTTGTAAACAACCCCGTATGTGAATTATAACAAACTAACAAACACCTTAAGAACTGAATACGTCACTGTAACCCTCACTCTATTTTTGAGTCTATCTCTAGAAAAATTCAAGGCCCTTAAGAAGTAAATCCGCAGTTTGAAATGTGTCTATGGGAATAATTCTCAATCTGTAACTTTGCAAAACACTTTTCTTAGATGTGTGGTTTTTTTTTTCCCCCCATTTCTTTTATAGAGATTGTATTAGTTTGGTGAATCTTTAATACACAGTGCAAGGCTTTGGGAAGTAATTGAAACAATGGCTAGAACAGGCCACTTCATAGATAGGACAATGCAAAAATAGGCAAGGTGGGCAAAGTATGTACATGAAACTCACAGGAACTGCCTCCAAATCTGTCTGGTCTATCATGGTATTCCCAGTGCTTAGTAGAGTCCCTAGCATATAGGAGACACTCATAAATATTTGTTGAACAACAAAGGGCCTGGGCTTTGATGCTAGATATCCTGAAGATCCCTTCATATTGGATCACTGGACTATGGTATGTCCACTTTTATATCAGACTCTGAGTGTCCTAATTGTTCTTTTCTTTCCCTGCTGGGTGGATGTCTCCATGATAAAACACTACCTGCTGTGCTGGCTAGAGTCCCTGCCTTCTCTTTGTGGGTATGACTCTCATTTCAGTAGCAAATGAGAAATACTCTCATTTTCTCTCTTTCCTCTTTTGTTGTGGTATCAACACCAATCCCTTAAAAAAGATAAAATTAAACTACTAAGCAAATATGCAAAGCAAGGAAGGGAGGTACTGGCCCCCCAGTAGAGTTCTGATATACTTTGAAGGGCTATGAAGAAACATGCAAACATACTGGTTTTCAGTATTTTTCTTGAGATTCTTATTCTCATCTTGTACGGATTCTTGTCTTTATCCTTATCCTTTTACTTATAGAAAAAAACACAGATACGTATATGCCCAGGCATAGGCATGAGTGTCTGTATTCATCACATTGTATGTTCAGGCAGATATCATCCATTCACTGTACGAACCCATGCTCACAGATAGAGTGTCAGTTTCTGGTTTTATTCTGAAAGCCCATGGTGAGCATCACTTTTAAAGGTGAGAACCTGGAATATCTGTAAAGAGACAGTTTACCAAGGAAAGGTCTAGAAGAGAGAATATGCTCTTGGGAGTGATGGGCAATGAGGTGGGAGCTGAGAAATGTCTTACAACTCCTTAGTGTTGAATCACTATGTTGTACACATGAAACTAATGTAACATTGTGTGTCAACTCTACCCAAAAAAAAAAAAAAAAAAAAAAAAAAAAAAAAAAAAAACAACTCCTTAAGAGCCCATATTCAAAGGAGCACTCTTTTAAATTGCAAATGCAAATTGCAAATGACTTCTGAAGGAGTTGGGTTTAGTCTTTGGCACACCTGGTGTAAATTGCTTTAAGCAGATAACTAGGTCAGCACCTCGCAAAGGTCAACAGCCTTGAAGAAAGGAGAGTTCTGCTTAGGTCCTTGGGGGAAGGATGAGTAGCCTTCAGTAGTTTCAAAGACTAGTAGACCAGGTGTTCCGGTTTGGTTTGGATTTTGTTTTTAGTCTGGAATATCATGCCCAACTGCTCTGTTTCCATTCATTTTCTGCTCCTGTACTTTGAGAGAAAGATGGGAACAAAGAAGTAAAAAAGGAAGAAAGAAAAACCCACAACCACTGCATTAGCAACGTACTTACCTTCTCCCTCGTATTATTATTATTAGACTACTGTAATTAAAAAAAAAGTGGCCACATTATTGCCACGTAGCTGATTCTTGTCCTAATTTCATTCAGTTCTCAGAAATTGAATTCTAGTAGGTCTGTACTATAACCCAGAAACCTGAATTTTTAACACTTCCTCCTTCTCAGTTCTGATTACAGATGGTAAGTCAGGCTACAACAATTCTGGGTGAGAGCCCCTGAAATTCTTAACTTCTGTCTGGCAGTTCACTTCTCGAAGGCCTCTGGCAAAATAGAAAATGAGCTGGATAAGGCATCTAAACATCCACCTTCTTGTGCTGGTTCTGTCTCTGATTGGCCAGCGTGACCTTGTGTAAGTCCTTTGGAGTCTGGAAGCCTGTTGAAACTGTCCTCTGTCCTTTTACATAACAACCCCTGCTCTGATTACGTGACAGGGTTTATGGGGGAGATCAGATAAAACAATTGGGGCTTTGTAAAGCATTACCACAATTTAAGATATATTTATAGTCACCCATGAATTTCTCTAAGCCTTCTTAAAATGTGTTTACACATTTGGCGTATTTTCATTACCCATCATATTAATAAGTTTTTTTCATTTTGTTTTGTTTTGTTTTTCCTTTGTGGGGGGAGGGTGTTTTAATTTGTCTTACTGCTTGTTTGAAGCATCTGCTATTCTCTTGCCCTGATTCATTTCTTCAAAGTTACGCTGATCCCTGATCAAGGTGCAACAGCTGTGTGTGTGTCTTTACCTAGGGCAGCAGGCCCTGGGTATCATCAGAAGGACTTTGGGGGCCTGTTGACAGCTTGGTGGTGAAGGAGGAGAGGAAAGAGCTCACCACTGTAAAGCGAGTAGTTTAGAAACGGCTTGTAACAGTTTGATATTATCTGATATTAACCATTTTGACACTTAAAAAAATCCCATCATTTTTTTCAGTTATTTCTTCTTCTGTGCATTCTTTCCTGGGAATTTTTGTTTCACACATCACAACTAGTCTCTAAGAGCCATCAGTTAACTGAGCTTTTATTCTGAGACAATCACTGTGCTTAGCAGTGTACTACATTGTATTATTCACTCCTTTCTAACAACTCCAAGAAACAGGTCCTATTATTATCTCCATGTGATATATGTGACTGGGGTAAAGCAAAACAAAACCTCTCCTAGATCCCATCCCCTCTACATATAACAGGGTCCACTAATTCCCTATGGTCAACTCCCCTCCAACCTACTTCTCTCACCAAATCTGAGAATTTTTATTAGCGTGGTATCCCTGATAGATTTTAATTTACATATTTATATATTAGCATAGTATCCCTGATAGGTTTTAATTTACGTGGTTAGGTTGTGGTATGCATTTTATTCCAGTCCGCAATACCTCCTATGTATTCTTAGCAGGTTTAAAAGAGAATCAGTATCAGCTTGCTAGCGCTGCCATACAAAATACCAGAGACTGGATGGCATGAAAAACAGAAGTTTATTTTCTCACAGTTTTGAACACCAGAAGTCCGAGGTCAAGGTGCTGGCAAATTCCCTTGCTGATGAAGACGCTCTTCCTGGTTGTAGGCAGCTATCTGCTCAATGTGTCCTCAAATGGCCTTCTCTCTGTCCCTTGCTCTTTCTAAGGACACCAGTTCTAACAGATTAGGGCCTCACCTTCTGACTTCATTCAACCACCATTACCTCCATAAGGACTGTAACTCCAAATCACTCACATTGGGGTTCAGAGCTTCAGCATACGAATTTTAGGGGGACACAACTGAAGGTCATTGTTTAGCTTATTACCTCTTAACTTTTTATGCAGATCATTGAATGCTTTCTGCAGTTTTCAACTTTCACAGGGATTTGTGACACTGAGTAGCATCTTAGTTATTTTAATTTTGCCAACCGATATGTACATCTAGGTATGTTAATTAATGTAAAATCAATATTTATATAAAATAGTCCAAGAATTTTTCCACAAAGGTAGGCGGTCTTTTTAAATGATGATAGTAATATGTAGTCTTAAATTTCTAGTATATTTTCAGCATTAAGATCCAAAGGAAAAGCCGTAGGAGTTAAGTGGGGAAGGAGTCAGTTGAAACTGTAATAATGTAGGTTTAGTAATCCCTCTTTTCTAAGGACACTCTCAGTGGATTTTCATGCACGACGGCATAATTGGTCTGACAAAGATCCCGTGGGTCTGACTTCCCTTGGCATATGGAAAGTGCCCAACACGTACTGAGGCTGGTACCACCCTTTGAGCGACTCTTCACCAACTATTGACATGTATGCATTCAATACACTGCATCATTACACGAATCCATGGACACATGGAGGATTTTTTTTTTTTATTGTGGCTCTCTATTTTCCGAATAAGGTTAAAAATTCATGCAATGAAATATGTAATGAGCAGCCTAGGAACTATATATACATGTCCATTGGGATGTAGGAAGTGGTGACTTTGTTAGGGTAATACAGGGTAAATTCATCAAAAGTCAGGAAGAGAAACTTCTTTTCTACCCTTTGGTCAGAATTTCTAGGCAATAGACCGTAACAGCTGAATAGACTTTTTCTAAGAATTTCCTTTCTAAGTTTCTAGAGCTAATTTTACATTTAACCTCCTATATTAAAAATGGCAGATTAATCAGTTCTTTTTTTCAGGGAAATGACAATAATTGTGGCATGAACTTAAAGGTTTTTTTTTTTTTTATTGCATCTGAATCTGCTTTTCATTGCATTTAACTTTAAACACAAGGATCAAAGAGATGGCATTTCTATACAGTATTAGGAACAAAAGATGGTAATACCTATTTTTTTCCAAACCAATGCACACTCTATCAGGTCAGGAACATTTAATTTACTTTATAACTAAAACTCCTTTCTTTTTTCTTTAATGTTTTACCTTTAATAAGAAACTATTGTCTGTCTGCATGTACATGTATGTATGATATGTATACGCATTTATATATGTACAGACACAGAGGTAATATAGTTAACATTTCAGAGCCAACACTGAATGAGTGATTATTGAATGCCAATTACATAATTGTGTGCAAAGCATTATTCTAAACACTAGAGAAGCAACAGTAATGAAAACAGATAACAATCTTTTCCCACTGAGATTCAATTTCAGTGGGATAATACATAAATAATAACAGCTAAACTTGTATTACATGCCATATCCTATGCACTGGTCAACATATTTTACATATATTAACTCACTAAATAGGTGCAACTACCCTGTAAAGTAGAGCTAATTATCTTTACTTGTAGATGGAGAAAGTGACACACAGCAGGGTTGAGTAATTGCTCGTGATCAACACAATTTGTAAAGTGGCCAAGCAGAGGGTCAAATACAGACAGTCTGAATACAGGGGCCATACCTTCAACCACTGTGTGTATGATTTATAGTCAACTAGTTCTAGGAGAATGAAATTGGATTCACTTATTTCTCTTAAAGGCTTCAGTGATATTTCAGCCTTCCTATTTTATACCTTTTATACTCTGTTCTTGAAATTAGGTCACTCAGTCCAATTTTTTTTAATAGTACCATCTTAAACCTTAATCAAAGTTAAAATCAAAGGATGGGAAAGTAGATTTTAGACTAGTAGGTGCTTCTTCCTTCTATCCACTCCCTGCTCTTGGGAACACCTCCTTAATATGTTTTCTCTTTTTGTCATTTACCTTAGTATTCTTTACTTCACTCAGTATTCACATAGTCTGTTACGTATATTATTAATACAAGTAAGAAACATAAATTCATTATTTTTATAAATTGTCATTTTATTTGGGTAAGAAATGCCTTTTTATAGACACTAAAATTTTACCTAGAAGATTTTTAAAATATACATTTTATTTACCTTTCCCCAGAAAGAAAATACATGTTTTTCTTTTGGGTTTTTGGTTTTTGTTTTCTAAATATTCACAACATTTGAAAGAAAGCAAGTAAAAGTGAATTCCTTATAAAATATTTTTTGTAGTTTATTCTGGTTTTCCTCAAATTAATTGCTCATTATTAAATATTCAATTAAAAATATGACCTATATCATATCATAGTTTTCCTCTTTAAATATTTTATTATTCTGTTTCTTTATGAGACATATTTTCAGTCCCCTAAAATGTGAATGACTACAACCAAAGCCCATTATGAAAATAATAATTTACTAATTTTTTGCCATGACAGTGTTTTCTTAATGTGTTGATGACACTTTTTATTATAGGATCTTATTCACCTGAATAAATGTCTCTGAACATGTATCTTTGTAATATAATTCTGGGTTCCTTTACATGGTAATTCTGTACCTTATGCT
This sequence comes from Ailuropoda melanoleuca, assembly GCF_002007445.2. Lineage (NCBI taxonomy): Eukaryota > Metazoa > Chordata > Mammalia > Carnivora > Ursidae > Ailuropoda > Ailuropoda melanoleuca. The sequence continues at coordinate 86,169,928 of NC_048228.1, read as the reverse complement.
ATGAAATGTTCTTTGTATGCTACTGGAATGATTTAAACTTTTTAAGCTTTGAAACCATTGAATCAAATCGTTGAGGTGGTTGTTTCCACAGTCCACTTAAAAATTTGTAGAATTTTGTTTTATGAATGATAGGTATTAAAAATATTGCCAGCATTGCTGTTATTTCTGACTGATGGAAAGAAAATAGGATAAAATGGTGAGGAATCCGCCTCATTTCCTCCGGGCCTTACTTGAATACTTGAATTCTTATGGAATCCAACAGACCACCTCTTAACATTCTCTTAAAAGTTTCACTCCAGTTTGGAAACAACCAACTTAAAGCCAAACTACTCTGGAAATTAGTTACTATTTATTATTGGCTTATTAAACGCAGGCATCATTAACACATTCTAAAATGACTACATCGGTAAAGTATAAGTAAAGTAGATAGAAACAGTTTGGTTTGAGCTAGGAAGCTGTTTCAAATTTAGTGTCTGAAAATGGGCAATCAGTTACGAAATCTGTAAACATCAGTGTAGCTATTGGTACACGTTCAGGGAGGGAAAAATAGAAGAAAACACAAAAAACGCAGTGTGTTTTGCATAAGCACATTACAAGAACTTGGTGATATTCTTCATGTTGTTATCACTCTAAAAAATGTTTCCTGGATACACCTTGTGAGTTGTGTTGTTTTTTTCTGTTCCCATGGATAAGTGGGGATTGCGTTGCGTCTTCAGTAATAAGTAGCATGAATACCTACTTTAAACAGTAAGCAAGTAATAATAATGCATGCTTATGTGTCCTTGAGAATTCACCACCATGAATTTTGAACTTTTTGATTGTTTTTTTTTTGTGGAACAAGAATAGTTGTTGCTACAGCACGAGGCAGGCATTCCTCATGGCAAAGAAGCATTGTAATCATGTAGCCGCTCTGTTTAAGCCTGAGAAGTGGTTTAATAAAGAACTTTGTTTTCCTGTACGTTTATGTTTTCAAATATCACATATAAGGTTGTTTGCTAATCATTAGGTGATGTGACATCCTCCAGGGACATGAAGTGTCCCCGCTGTGTCCCATTACAGTTGACAGTGGATGCCCAATGTAAAGGAAGAACAGATATGTCTTATACAATAAATTCACTCATACACAGTACTTTCATCATCTACATAAATATGTCTGTATACCTTTCTCTTCTCTTCATCAGCAATGCTCAGTTCTGCATTTCAGGCCAGAGCTGCCGTGCAAAGAAAAGGAGAGTGATTTGTGTGAAGCCTAAACGAAGGAAATCCAGCCACATCTCTAGTCCTCAGTTATTGTGTCCTGCATGCTTGTGCAACTCACCTTGTGTTTACAGTTGACCTGTGTGGTGCTTTTTGGATCTGTAGCATGAGTAAGAGTGCTGCCATTTGAGCTGTGAATTTAGTTTTGCTTTTGTTAAGGGTCAGAAAGAAAGAAACTATTCATCACATTCTGCTTCCTATAAAGAGACATTGAAATGCAGAAAGATCCTCACATCTAAAAGCATGCCTTACCATACAATATACCCCTGAGCTAGTGGCTACAGTCTGGCTGAGAGGCAGATGTAGATTTTATAAGATTTATTTTGGTCTTGATCTCTGAGGTTGAGCAGATCGCTGCAACTTTTCTCTATCTCGTGTTTCTAACTTATTTATCGCACCACGGGAAAGGTAAGAAACTAAAAATCAGTCAATCTTCGGCTATCGGATGAATGTAATTTTTATTACATATTACAGTAAACAAACTATCTGGGGAGGATGGAAGGAGATTAAGCAAAAACGAAGTTAATGGTGCTAAAGGCTGCAGCCAACCTATTTTCTAAGAAGAATTAGTTGGTTTGTTTTTTTTTTAAAGACTATCTTCTTATCAAAAATAAGCGTCATGTTGTCATTTTATTCCTAGCACTCATCTGCAGGAGAATTGAAGACATATTATTTTATCACTTTTAGTAAAAGCAGAAATCTCTTCTTGAAGACAGGAGAAAAAAACATACTTCAGAACTGGAGAGGAAAGTCTCAAGTTACCAAAAGAAAAATAAAAGGAGGGTTTTGTTCAGGGGGCCAAAAAAATATCTGGCTGATTTCTTTTTTTCTTATTTAAGCTGGTTTCTTACTGGGGCTGTTTTTTGAATAATTGAAAAAAAATGGGTGGAGAGGAAGTTTTTCATCAAAGGCAAAAGATAGTAAAAAATAAAAGTTACTAAGGAAATAGAAATAAGAAGTTGTATCTTTCTGTACTTTCATGATTGTCTACATTGCCCCCCTAAACTTATAAATGAAAACCTCTGAAGAAAATATCAAGATTTGAGAAAGTGCTAGAGGGTAAACAGTAACACTCTATGATCCTTCAACCCCCTACTCTCTCAGTCTCACTCTCTCTGTCTCTGTCTCTGTCTCTCTCTCTCTCACACACACAAACACACACACACACGCAGGAGTGCACGCTTGCATACCCTCACTAAGTGAAACTATTTTGTTTTAAATTAGTCACACAATTATCTTTGCAAACTAAAAAGAATAATAGTAATAATCAGTTCAGTGAGCACTGAAATTTTGGAGCCATCCTGGCATTTTTGAAAGCTGCTTTTAGAAAAGTTATTAACCATCTCACTGGGTTTCAAGTGGTGGAGGGACATTGCTAGAATAATGATAGCAGAGTGGACATTCTGCACTTGGCAGTCTCCTAGAAGACATTGGACAGAGGCAATCCGTGTCTCCCTGGATCCTTCAGGCTCCTCCACAGCGGACTCAGTTTATGATATCAGAGGTGTTGCTCTTTTCTTTCCCCAGTGACATCCTGTAAGCTTTTACACTTGCTCTATTTTCATTTTTCCCGCCAAACAGGCTGAGTTTTCTCACTGTCTCAGAGGAAGTCAGATGTCAGTAAGTACCAAGCACAGAAGTGATAAGACTATTTTAAACACTGAATTTTTTTTTTTAAGTTTTTGTATCTCAACCACACTGAGAAAGCTACAAAGGACTAACAAACTTGGGATTTCCAATATTCTTTGATGGTATAACTAAAAATTATTAAAAGCAAAGGTAGAACTCAAAAGTTTGCCTAAGATGTGTTCCCACCAATCTATGTGATCCTGAATCAGAAAGGACCTTAAGTAAGACAACTGGAGGTTACATGTCCAAATGAATCTTATTCATTCACTTCTTTAATGCCCGACTATTGATGTCCCATTATATTTGACATGTAAGACAGGCGCTCATAGTCTTGTGGAGAAGACAGACTGGCAAAGGAATAAGTATGACTATAGTATGGCTATGGGTTATAATAGGAGCCATACATACCCGGGAAGGATTTAGTGATTCCTAGGGAGGTTGGCAATTGACAATTACCTCACAAGGAAGTTATAATGTGGCTTTAATTTATTTCTGCGGCATCAGTCTTGCAACCTTGGCCATGGGAATTAACTGCTCTCATTGGAGCTGAATTGGAATGTATTTTCTCTACACCTCATCCTCCTTTACATTTCAACAGGTTTTTGCTTTTTATGCATCTCTAATGGATTTTTTTCTTTGATTGTTAAAATTAGAACCACTTAATGAGCAATTCAGTTAGCCTCACTGCTTTTTAGTCATTCTGTGATTTTGACCAAAAACTGAACTTATTCACTGTAACTGTTCACTCTGAATTCTTCACACTTGGCTCTGAATGACTTTTAGTAATTTGCTGATGTCAAATCACCTTCAAATGGGAACTATTACTATCACTGAAGAGATTGAAAGAAAAGAGACACAGGCTGCCAAGTGATTTCCAAAAGAGGAGTTATATAGATGCTTTTAATCACGGCAACATTACTGGAATATTTACACCCTCTCCAGGCAACTTTGAAAAATACAGCAACTCATCTGAGTCATAAGTTATATTTTCCTAAAAATAGTCATGTAAGCTTGTATTTTTATACTTTGTATTTATTTTATGCATTGATTATCTAAAGAATTATAGCCCTGGGATTTCCCAAGAAAAATCACAATGATTTTTTTTTTTTACAATTTCTAATTATTTTTAGGTCCCTTTCATTTCTTCTAGTGTTCTCCTTCTCCCCCGAGCACCTATCATGTCTTCTATTAACACTGGTACTTGTTATCAACTGGCTTTCAGATAGTCCTGCTTAAGTGACTGGTTGATGACAGCTTTTAAGATGTTGCCTCTCCAAGTTATATTTCTATTCTGGTGGATTCTGGATGAACAGAAAGCATGATGTGAGGCTTTCTCATGAAAGGAGTCATATGAGACACTATCTAGAATACAGAGGAAACACTGGGAGACAAAACAACCCAGGTTGAATTTTCTCTTACCATTCTTGGTCCCTTGATCTCTTGAAGGTATCACTTTATAACAGACCTCTGGTTTTGTGTCCAGGTGGCAGTAAGGTATCCCTTGTTTGGTGCCACCACTGCTCCATCACTTAGGGTTAAATTACTCTATACATATACACACGTATATACATATATGTGTTGAATTCACATAAATATAAACATAAATATATACACACACACAATGTTTTCCTCTAAAGAAATAATAATCTCTTTCAAAATCCTAGGGTAAATTTTGCTCTGGAAGTACCACACCTCCAGGAGGTAACAGAGGCTGATACTCCTAATTTAGATAATTTAAAAATTCTAAGGTATATTTCTATCATTTCTAAAAAGTATTAAAAAGAAGCTGCAACAGGGCCACATTTGTAAAATGTCCTTGTCCAGCCTCATGGTAAAAGATCCAAAAAGGAGGTTACTTATTGGAAGAACAACCAGATTAATTTTTGGGAATTAGAGTCAGTTGTAAGGCCTACAGTATGAAAAGAGAACAGAGGATTAGATCTTCTGGGATGGGCGACACAGTACAGTTAGCCTTGGTTGTAATCCTTCTTTTAATGTTTTGGCATCTCTGTACTGTAGTCTTTTATAATTCTATAGTACCCTCTTTTCCAGTCTCCTGAGGCGTTATTTTCAGTAACTGTTCCTGAAATCTACATCATTTACTTTCTATAAAAACTTGCAGAACCTCCGTATAATTCCCTCAAGGTAATTGTTGAAATATTCTATTAAGAGTACATTTAAACTGGTGGATATTTGTGGTTTAATATGTTAATATTAATAGCAACTATTTGTAGGAATTGGAAATTGACTTGCAAAAACATTCCAGCTAACAATGGCTATTTCAACTAAGTCTGAAGGAAGAGAAGCATTTGTCTTTCCTTCCTTCCTTCCTTCCTTCCTTCCTTCCTTCCTTCCTTCCTTCCTTCCTTCTTTTTTCCTCTTCTTTTCTTTCTTTTCCAAGTTTTTAATTGGGTAGAGTCTAGTAAACCATACATAGATGTTTGTTGCAGCAGACTTTTGAGGATTTAATAATCCAAGTTATTTTTATCCCTGGGTCATTTGTACCACTGGTATCTTGGTGGATTCTTTCATGAATCATAGTAGAGCAGTATAATTAATCATTTGAACAAGATATATGATGTGCCTTAATACTTTAAGTATTTCAATGCATTTTTGAGTGTTTCTCCATTATGGCAATCTGTATTATGGCTTTTAAAAAGGTGTTGGCTAAAACCATCTGTGTAAAGATAAAATGTTTCAGTATGCTATGTAGTTAACTTTAAACTGTGTTTAAGAAAATGGAGGCATCGTGGTACTAGTTAACCAGAAAACGTATTGTCCTCTGGAATGTGGGCTGATGCATCTAACCATAATTTTCCAGGTGTCTTCCAGGCCTTACTTTAGTGTAACAGTAGTTTCCTACTGCCCTTGTACAAATTATTGTGAACATGGTGGCTTAAGCAACAAACATTTATTTCTTAGGGTTCTGATGGTCAGAGTCTGAAATGGGTCTCAGTGTGTTGGCAGGGCTCTCCTTCTTTTTTGGAAGGTGAAGGGAGAAGTTTTCTTTCTTTCTTTCTTTCTTTCTTTCTTTCTTTCTTTCTTTCTTTCTTTCCTTCTTTCTTTTCTTCTTTCTTCTTTCTTCTTTCTTCTTTTTTTTTTCCAGCTTCCAGAGGCTGCCTGCAGTCTTTGGCTCTTGACCATCTTCCATCTTCATGGTCAGCAATAGCTGGTAGTCTTTTTCATGTCCATACCATTCTGACTCTCTGCTGCCTCTCTTATGTATTTAAGGACACTGTGATTGCATTGGGCTACTTGGATAATCCAGGAAAATCTCCTTATTTTAAGGTCAGTTGATTAAAACTTTAATTCCACTTACAAATTTAATTCCCCTTTGCCATGTAAGGTAACATATTCATACACTCACAGGATTAGGATGCTGACATCTTCACAGCGGGGGAAGGGGGAGCGGGCATTATTCTGCTCACTGAAGGTCTGATAAGCAAATATTCCAAAAATTTGATAACCAGATTTTATAAACCACAAAATATTATTTGGGTGGTCTCTAGTTGGACTTCTTTTTTCTTGTGTGATCTCAACATTTTAATTTATTACCCAATAGATATTTTATCGTTACCTCTACTCTATCTTAATTTTCCCTCAAAACAATTTATCTGTATTTGAAAAAAATTTAACAATAGAAAAAGCTGAAATGATCAGTTTTCTTCTTTCTGTAAGATGAAAAGCTTACTTTCATATATAGAACCATCAAATTTTTGAGATGTGACCAAAAATATGATTGCCAGTTTCATGATTTCCTTCTTACTTTAATAGGATCATGAGACTGGAGCAACTTTCCAAATTGTTTATTTACTCAACATATTAAGTGTCTATTATGTACAAATAATACGATTGTTGATACATAGGGTCTGACTTACTCAACCAGAGGCAGTGAAGGGGTGAGACCAGCCTAGAGGTGGAGTAGATCGAATTCCTCTTTGGATTTCAGTATCCTAATCTGTAATCAGAGGATTCCAGTGTCTGCTTTGTAAGGGTGTTGTGAGAGTTAAATGAGATGATGGGTACATGAATACTAGGACATATAGGAGCTCAACAAAAGACAGTGACTTTACTCTCTAGGATTTGGCCTGACAGTGATGCCATTAGAGGGACAACATGACAGCAGCGGTAACTTGAGGGCAGGAGAATGTAATTATATCTGGCACTGGTCATAATTACTCTTTCTCTGTAACTACCCTGGCTTATGATCTGTTGGACTGCAGAGCCCATACAAACTATGACTGGACTAGTAGTTATCGACAGAAGAAATGATATGTTTTGACTTAGAAAAGACCATAAGGCCACAGCTTACTCAAATTCATTCAGTTTACTTTATATGTATTCTCTTTGGAGATAATGAATCCGAGATAGTGTTCCCTTCCAAAAGAAAAAAAGAAAGAAAGAAAGAAAAGGAAAAGGAAATGAAAAAGAAAAAGAAATGCTGACTCTGGAGAAAATACTTGGCCTCACCAATTCTCATCAATCAATGCTCCCTGAGATCCTAATGGAGACATTCCCTGTTCCTTCTTTGATGTCTGAAGTTCTCACAGTGCACACATGTTAACATCACTTAGTTTCTTAAAGTCCAATAGCAATTTTTGTCTCTTTGTCTGAATGAGCAAATTTCAATGGGTCCAGGTTTTCTACAATAACTGTGGTAGCAGGCAGAGGAGAGGAAAGATAGAAGCAGTCTCTGAAACTCCGAAATGCATTAAGCATCTTTCTTGATTTAACATAAAATGATCAAATACATGAGCATGCCTGGAGTTATTCTATTTTTCTATTGTAATCCTGGTGGGCATTTTTGTAGAAGAGGTTCAGAATACATTATCTTTGAAGAAGATTCCAATTGTCAATACAACATGACTGCAACGTTATTCTTCTAAGGGGAAGAAAAAGAGATAATAGATGACTAACTCTATGACTCACATTTAATATAATGCCCAGAGAACACCATTATGACTTTTGCATTTCATATGAAACTTAATGGCCTGGGTGATGCCTGGAATTTAGGCAAATAGCAATATAAGGAAGTTTACTTCAGAGCTGGTATGAAATGAGACTATGACTTCGATATAAGAAATTCTGTACATATATTACTGTATAGGATTTTTAGGTATAGGTTTATTCGTTACTGTGTCTATGGGTTTCATTTTCTCATTGGTAAAAAAATAAACATACTTTTTTAAAAAAGATGTATTTATTTATTTTAGAGAGAGAGAGAATGTATGGTGGGGGAAGGGGCAGAGGGAGAGAGACAGAGTCTTAAGCAGACTCCACACCAAGCACAGAGCCCAGCGCAACTCCATCCCAGGACCCTGAGATCATGACCTGAGCCGAAACCAAGAGTCAGACGCTCGGGGCGCCTGGGTGGCACAGCGGTTAAGCGTCTGCCTTCGGCTCAGGGCGTGATCCCGGCGTTATGGGATCGAGCCCCACGTCAGGCTCCTCTGCTATGAGCCTGCTTCTTCCTCTCCCACTCCCCCTGCTTGTGTTCCCTCTCTCGCTGGCTGTTTCTATCTCTGTCGAATAAATAATAAAATCTTAAAAAAAAAAAAAAGAGTCAGACGCTCAGCTGACTGTGCCACTCAGGCACCCCTAAAAATAAACATTCTCATAATAGTTATAAATTTTGGAGCTCAAGTGTTTTAAATAGGTGAAAGTAATCTATAAATTATAAATTGCTATACAAAAGTTATTTATATCTATTGGGTTGATGCCGGGGATGCCACTAGATATCCTACAGGGCACAAGATTGCTTCTCACAGCATTGAAATATAGTGCCCACAATGTCAGTAATGCCAAGGTCGAGAGCTCCTGCCCATAGCCACTTTAGGCTGACAAGGCCAGGGACAGAGAGAGAAGTTAATGGAATATGGAAGCAAAAGGATTTGGAGAGCTACCCAAAGTGGGCCTGTAGGCCGGGAGAAAAAATACTCTGACTTCTTTCTCCTCTTCTTTAGTCTGGGCCAGGAATTCCCATTGGCCAAACCTCACTATAAATCAGAGAAAAAGGTATCCTGTGAACGCGAGCTGTATTGCTCAACCTCGTACGTATAGAACATGATCATAATGAATAAGGACGAGACTGGACAGAACAGGTGTGTGGGGGAGGGGCAAAAATAGAAAATCTTTAACCCTAATCATAACTTGCTGTCTTAAATTAGTATTCATACTGTGAGTCCATGTGGAAACGATGTCTGTGAATAGGTTCATCTCTATGCAGAGGGACAAGTCAGTATGCACGGGTACAAATTTGGAGAGAAGGAAAATTCAGAAATAATCTGCAGCTAAGTTCTTCCCCAGAGATATTGTTTGTTCATCATATTAAAACCTTTATCTGTGTATGTCCATTTATTCATTTACCAAGTTACTGAGAGTGTGCTGCATGCCAGGTATTGGTTCAAATACAGAAGATACAGCAAATGGATATGAAATGGTGCCCACTCCGGGAACAGCTTTGGATGTAGCAGAGAAACAGCCATATAAATAAACAGCTCCCAACACTTGGGACATTTATGTGTAAAGTAGCATGGGAGAGAAGGGAGATACTAATTTTTTCCTGGGATGTAGAAAGGCCTTGCAGAGCAAGTGACCTTGACACAGCCTTCAAGGCTAAGAAGGTGCTTTCTGGGCAGGGAAATCAGAAGAGTTAGTACAAGAATTAGAGGTGTCCTTTATGATGGAGTGGGAACAGTGGGTGATAAAAAACAGTGGAGTTTCTATTTCTAAGGACTTCATGGGCCGTGCTGACATATTGGAGCTGTAACTTCAAAGCAGTCGAGAATCACTGGATATACACAGGTAATACTCATGCAAACTGACTTAATTTTAAAAAATTCCAACTTCTATACCCTTGTGTGATATAAGCCATTCAGAATTTTGTCTCTAAATTAAAATCTTGAAAAATAATATCCCAAAATTGATGCTGTACAGATTCAATTACTTCTGAGTAAGCTTAATTTCGTGGAGGTTTTACTGAGGCATTTTGATGTTCAAAAGTGATAACACTTAACAAGTGTCCTTTGCCGGACTATTCTGATTAGAGTGTTAGAGGATCAAAGATCTCAGAAATATGTTGAGAATAAGAGTCCCTCTTCTGTTTCTCCACTATTAACATCCCCTCTATCCTCACACACACACTGGGAAATATTTCTTATGTCATTGTCTTTTAGAAACTTGTGATATAATCATAGCAGGGGGACAGATTTAAAGAAAGCTTGTAAGCTGTAGGACTGGTACCCTGGTTTCTTATTGTGTGGATGCTCCTGAATTTGACGGTGTTTGCATATGAATACATATCTATTTTGTTCGGCCTGTATAGAATGCATTAATCATTGTGTCCCCCGTAGAACTAAGCACCCTGTTTTGCTGATGCTAAATGATGTTTTTGCCTAGGGCGTCTGGGTGGCTCAGGGAGATAAACATCTGACTCCTGATTCCGGCGGCGCAGGTCTTGATCTCAGAATCCTGAAATCCAGCCCCAGGTCATGCTGCGCCCTCAGCGAGAAGAGTCTGCTTAAAATTTTCTCTCTCTTTCTCTTTCTCTCTCTCCCTCTGCCCCTCTCCCCACACATACAGGCGTGCACTCTCTCTCTTATAAATAAATAAAACCTTTTAAAAAATAATGTTTTGAATTGACATTATAGACTTCACTTTTGGCTAGACAATTAGGTTTTGAAGGAGCTTCAATTTAGAAAATGTCTTCAGACAGCAGGACACGTTTTACCCCCCACAGGATATGTACTTGTTATCTCTCATTTGCCCAAGCAAATGTGGAAGGGGGCATATAGAGGAATATATTTTTGTCACGTTGTTTTCTTCCTTCCCACTACTTTATGTATGTATGTATGTATATATGTAGGTATGTATACATTTATTTATTATTTTAAAGATTTGGTGCTGAGAGCACAGGGGGAGAGGGAGAGGGAGAGGCAGACTCCCCGCTGAGCAGAGAGCCCGATGTGGGAGTCAATCTCAGGACCCTGAGATCATGACCTGAGCAAAGATAGAAACTCAACCGACTGAGCCACCCAGGCACCCTCCACTACCATTTTTAGAATGCAGTTTTTCATTGTTTTAAAATAGTAAACCTGTGGCCATAAGGGTTTTTGAGGATAGCATGGTTTGTTCTGTAGTTTACGTTAGAAAGGATACTGAAATAAATAACGTGATTGTCTTTGAAGACGAAGAGGACCTTTAAGTAGTTCCTGCTCATTCACTCTTCTCCAGCTACCTTCTTTACCTTGTTTTCGGTATTGGTTGGCCTTCTTGGCCTGATTGAGCAGGGCCATCGATTTTGTCAACACATCTCCAAACCTAGAGTTGATGCCTCGAGTGAGGGGGTAGCAGCAACTATCTGCTTTCTCCTCTTCAGTTTGGAACCTGAAACTTGGGGCAAAAAGTCACAATTGAGTAGTTAGCCTCGGTATGTCCACTTTTCAAAATAATCAGTGTTCAAAACTATCTTTTGATCTGAAAGTGAAGAATGTTAAAAATGCAAATGCATATGAGAAGATGTGGACTCCTCCTCTGTTCTTGACACTTTTTGCAAACCTTCCTTAGTTATTGTCTCAGTGAAGGTGAGAATCTTGGCGATTCCTGGTGGCTGCAGAACTTTGACCCGGCTGCTTCTAAAACTAGTCTCTTGTTTTCCTCTTACCTTTTGCTTTCTTCTTTGGGGGTGAAAGCACCTGGAAAGGAATGGGACAAATTTTGTGAATAAAGTTGTTTGGCCCCACATACTCTATTGATATTTCAATAAATGATAATTTATTCTTCAAGAAGTAAGTCAGTGACTATTAGTATAAGTCAGTTGAAAATATTAGGGCTTCAGAATGGGAACATTTAAACTTGGTGTCATGGATTTGGGGAAGTTCTGAAAGGAATAAGCAGTGTTTAGATTCCAGGAATCTTTGATTAAAATATATTAATGAAAGTGGAAGCGTTCTCAGCTGGCTGGTATGGAAGATAAAACACCATAAATGTCAGCATCATGCCTGGGCAACTCTTTAAGTCATTATAAACAATAATGGCCACTATAAAAGACAAGGTCAGAGCGTTTCTCTTAACTCTTCCATACAGATTTTTAAAAAAATTTCTGATACATATCTCATTTCCTTTCAAGTATCTTTAACTGTAAAGAGAGAGATAACCTTTATAACTCTTTCTTCTATTGATAAGGCAACAGAAGGAAAGTCCCTCAGTTTATACGCAGTTGCTGTAATCTGTGAACAGCATATTTTCCTGAGCGGTAATATGGTTACGTGAGCGAGAATCGTTTAAGAAATATGTTTTCACATAAATTACAAATTTTGCTAAGTTAATGTGTGAAAGTGCGTTGTAGGAAATGGAGACATTTTTTCAGGCAGGCAGTTAGTATAGGGGAGACGACCAGCAGCACACCATGCAAGATTGTGGTCTGTGTGTCAAGGGACGTCTGGATTTTTAACCCAGGGCTCAGGCTCAGTTTAAGCTGGGCTTCCTTGGCAATGACCTTCTTAGGCTCCATTAGAAGACAAATGGATTCTTCTATTATTCAACAAATATTTATTAAACACCTACACTCTTTGGGGCTTGTTCCTTATATTCTAATTTAGAGTGAAGACTTTAAAAATATCATATATGTGATGAATTTTTTTTTAAAAATTGTGAAGTATCCTCTTCCAAGTATTCTTCCCAAAGTAGTAATTACCAGTAAGTTCTGACTTCATTGAACCTATAAATAAGGAATGGTATTATTGGAAAAGATAAATCATTATATCTAGAATTCAAAATAAGGTCTGAAGTAAATTTGACTCTTATGAAACTTACTGATAGAAACCTTGATTTTTTCCAAAAGTGTTTCTGATAATAGAAAACTACTAAACATAACAGTGTTCTGTTTCTGAAATACATTTCCATAAGCTACATTGAATCTCCCTACACAGGCTTGTCAAATCAGTCAGGTTGGGCAGTCAGTGTTAACTTAAATTTAAATCTCCTCAAGCTGTTAACCCTTCTGAATTCCTCAAAACCATCAGGATTTGCTGCAAACACTGGGTAGAGGGAGGAGGCAGTAGCGGAAGGGGTTACTATTAGCCTCTACCATTACTCATTAGGACAGGTCCTGAAATAAGTTTAGCTCCCTATCAGACAAGGGACTAAGCATTCCCTAGTCATTTATCAAGTGAAAAGGAAGGAGGTTGTCATATTCAAGCAGCCCCAGCAATGGGAGCAGAAATGTATTGCTTTATTATTTTCCCTTTCTTCTGCAGAAAACATGATATATTGATTTACTTTAGATTGTTTAGGGTCTAAGGTGTTTCATGCTTGCAAAAGTTATGAATTAAAAGTCCTAACTTGTAAGGTGTTAATGGGAATGAAATTCACACCCATTGCAGGAGATATTAGTTGGAAACAATAAATCTTGTCAGGATCAAGGTACTTTTATTACTGTAAAAAAAATGAAGGTCACAAGATAATACTATTCAGGGAAGTATGTAAGACATTTAAAGAGATTCATCATTTTTCATATGACATACAGATACCCTTTTAAAGGATTTCACTATTTTATCTCTGATTTGATTTGGTATTTAAATATTTTAAATCAACCCTTTAGAAACCCATATGTATTTTTTTTCCACCTTATCTAATTGCACGGTTTAACAAGTAGATGGGTGGTCAGGATTTCTGGGGAGTGTCCATAATTGTTTGGTGCTGTTCAGATGGCTTCAACAATTTTATTCACAATGATGGTTTAAGGAAATCCACGTTGACCGAGGATCTATTATATACTGGACACCATGCCAAGTGTGTTTAGGCTGAGTGGGTCATCTCATTTTTATGGTGCTGTTGGATATTATTTTCGTGCCATTTTCGCAGGTGAAAAAAACTGAGCCTCAACGTTTACTAACTTGCCTAAGGTCATGTAGTTAATAAGGAATAGAACCCAGTGGGAGGCCCAGGGAGGGCTTTGACATCAGAGCTTCTCTCTGTTTAAAATTAGTGACGGGCCTCACATGGCACTTCATAGCCTTTGGACTCATCTGTAATAACAATGGGGCAGGAAAGCTCAAACGCACCTGATCTTGGAAGTTTAAACAACCCAATTGCAGATGCATCTCTATTTCTAAACTGGTAAGATTCTGAAAGCTCTGTGTGTACGTGTGTAAAGTAAGTTTTATTTTTATTAGTTTAATACCAAGCTACTATTCTCCCCATCTGTTGCTGGTGGCTGGAGGTGGTGGCGCCATTTTGGTTCTCTCTGTAATTGTTTCTAGTGAGAGAAATTTACGCATGTAAGCCTGTTGTGTATAAGCTTCTTGTTAGACCCTGTATGCTGCTTTCACCTCCCCACATTCCTGCCTCACTGTTCCTAACAGGGAAAGAGAAGCTTCTAGGCCTGACCCATGAAACACCTTTGCCCTCCTAAGATGATACTTACAGAGTGACCAAGTAGTGCTAGATGCTGTCTTAAGAGCTTGAGAAGGAGGGGGCTAACTGATGGGTTCTTCCTAACAGCCCGATGAGTAAGGAGTCCTTAGCATCCCCGTTGAGAAAGTGCGGAGATTCAGGTGCATGGAGTTCAGTAACTTGCCAATGTCCTATAACTGGTAAGTGGTGAAAATGGAACTTGAACCTAGAGCTTCTGAGGCCAGAGACCTTGACCTTAACCATGACCTTATACAGACTCCCCAGATGATCACAACCTCTTCTTACCTTTTATGTCCCTGTATCAGGTTACCCCAAAAAATGTGCTAAGGCTAAAGTCTTTATCCATGTGTGTGATGCCACGCCTGTATTTCCCCTCCGATATTACTTCATTAATCTTTCTCTACCTGAGTTATGGTCACTCTTTCTCTCCCCATCAGTTCTTTTTCCTCTACTTATAAGTGGGACCAGATGTCTCGTGTCTTAAATAGTATTGATGTCTTCATGCCCCTCTATAGAATCTTTAACGCACTATATTCCTTTCTTTTTTTCCCTTTCAGCTGTCAGCTCACTGCTCTCTGCTTTATGCCCTAACCCCCTCCTACAGCTGTTCTTGTTAAGCTACCTCTGCCTGAGAAGTCTGTACCCTTCAGCTTTGCCGGACCACAGTTTTTATAAAGTTCTACCCCTAGAGCTCACAATAACAGCTGTCACTACATACTAGGTGCACCCCGACGTCCCTGAACATTCCCCCATCTTTCTCACTCCTTTTGTGTGTTGTGCCCAAAGCATCTATGAAGGGTTACATTCTTTTTTTTTTTTTCTTTAAGATTTTATTTATTTATTTGATAGAGAGAGACAGCCAGCGAGAGAGGGAATACAAGCATGGAGAGTGGGAGAGGAAGAGGCAGGCTCCCAGCGGAGGAGCCTGATGTGGGGCTCCATCCCAGAACACCAGGATCACACCCTGAGCCGAAGGCAGACGCTTAATGACTTCGCTACCCAGGTGCCCCAACATTCTTTATTTTAAGAAGTCGCTACAGACCAGAAGAGCTGTTTTCAAATGACAGTTGGTTTCTGTATTTCTGTCCCTCAGGTCTCAATGTAAAATGTGCAAAATTGAACTCATTATCTCCCTTTTACCAGACCATGACCTCTGCTCCTCTTCTGGCTTCCATCTACAGACCATCCAGCTTTCACGATGCTGCCTTCGGAATGATCATTCTAAAAACTACATCTTGCCTTCTAGATCACTCAGGTAGCTCCTCTGTGTAAAACCCTCCAGTAGCATCCATGGGATAAAGTGAACACTGATGAGCAGAGCAAAAAGATTTTTAGCGAATGAATTAAACCATCTACGTTTCTTGTTTTATTTCCCAAGTACTCTCTGCTCTGGCCACACTAAACCACTTGCTATTTGCTGCTTGTCCTACTTTCCTTTTTTTTTTCAAAAAGATTATTTATTAGAGAGAGAGCACTAGTGGGAGGAGCAGAGGGAGGGGGAGAGAAAGAATCTCAAGCAGATTCAGTGCTGAGTGCGGAGCCTGATGAGGGGCTGGATCTCATGATCCCGAGATCACGACCTGAGCCCAAACCAAGAGTCAGTTGCTTAATTGACTGTACCACCTAGGTGCCCCTGTCTTACTTTCCTTTTATCAGCTCCAAGCCTTGGTACGTTGCTTTTTCTCTGTCTACAATGTCCTTTGATCCTTCTCTGTTCCTCAGAAATACTTATATTTCATGACTCAGTGACTCAGCTCTAATGTCACTTCCTATGCAATGCCTTCCCTGCCTCCCACACTTCATGAGTTGTTCTTCTTCTTTTGGTCTTGATTCAACATACGCTAATCACTTGCTTTGCAATTAATTTTTTATACACCTACTCCCACAGTAATGTGACCTTTGCAGGAAAAAGGATTATATCTAATTTATTATTGACTACACAGTGTCCTCTACATAGTAGGCTCTGAATGAAAGCTTGTAGAATGGTTTCTGTGATCAAATGAATGAGTGAAAGCAACACATTTTCATTTAATGCATAGTTAACATGCTCTGTGCCAGGCAGCACTCAAGGCACAGAGATATGGCAAATCAAGCACTGATAAAAATTACTGCTATTACATGCAACTTACATTCTACTAGAGGGATGCAGATAATTAATAAGGTCTGAATACATAAAGTATAAAGTTAAATGGTGCAAGTACTATGAAAAAAAAAACAAAAACAGAGGCAAGAGATGAGAAATGCCAAGGGACGGTGAGGGAGGGCTGCCATTTTCAATGTGTTGGTCAATGAAGGCCTTAAGAGAGAAAGTCACACTTGAGAAAGACCTCAAGTAGTAAAAGGAGGAAACTATTTGGGAAGAAGATCTCTCCAGGCAGAGGGAACATCAAGGGTAGTTTAGAAACGTGTAGGATACTTGTAGCATGGTACAAAGACCACAATAGCGGGAAAGAGGAAGTGGCAGGGTGGGGGTGGGGGTGGGGGCGGTATTACCGATCAGATAAGTTCAGAGAGAACCCGAGGTGAGATGGTTTTACTCTGAGTACCTAGGAGGCCACTGGAAGACTGGCAGACAAGTGGAACACCTTATAAGAATTTGAAACATTTATCTTACAGTGCCATTATGAGCTGTTACTGCTGGTAAATTTGTAACATTGGTTGTGAAAATTGCCTTAAAGGCTCTTGATATTGCGGTTATTATCCCCACACATATATATTTGAAGAAAGCTAATATTCACAAAGATAAAAACCACATCTCCATCTGCAATAGCATGACAGTTGTGTGCGTAGTAAAGGGCAGAGAGGATAAATGCACCTGTCTGCTTCTATGGACAGGAAGGGAGAAAAACATGGCCAGAAGTGTGTGGCATTGCATTGGGATGACTTAACAGTTGTGGATTGGTTACTGCTCTTTTATATGCTGTTTCTTGCTGAGAAGAGAGTATGCTATCTGAGAAGTTATAGATGCAGTTATTCTAATTAGTTTAATAGATAAATATCTTAGAAACTCTAACACATTCAGGTAAATTTTTTATATCTGTGTTGCTTTCTTTTTGTTTTTTTTCTTTGGCAAAAGCTTTTGAGGTGATCATATCAAGGATGTCAGCATTCTTCTTTATGGATAGGTACAGAGATCATTCCATTTATTCTCTATACTGATTCCTTGTTGCAATTTTATAGTTACTTTGAGGTCATACATTTTTATGATAAAATAGAGGATATTGAGTTTCCTAGAATTGGATGGATCAGCTTTTAGGAAATTCTGAAGGTAAAGGTTCTTTGAAAGACAAAAGATACCCAATCAGACAGCCAACTTTATGCTAATCTGTGTTCTATAGAGAAAGATAAAGCTCCTGTTTTCCAGGAAGAGTAAAAAGATGGAACTTGAATGTGAAATGATTAGGCACTTGAGGCTTGTCTTTATGTGAAAAGAAAAAAAATGAACTGTAAAAGTTTTTGGTATCTTAACTATAATTTTATTGAAATATAAATAAATGCATTAAAATATATAAAATATAGTTGTATGTATGCATATAAATACATACACATAAAAAGAATACATTTCGGATGACCTAATTTAAATGAAACATTTTTTACGTGAGGTAATGAGTAAATGCTGGATTATTTAAGACAGTACCATCATTGTATCTGTTATACATAAATCTGCATTCTTCTTTTTTTGAAGATTTTATTTTTAAGTAATCTCTACATCTGGCAGGCAGGTCAAACCTACAGCCCCGAGATCAAGAGTTGTACATTCTACTGACTGAGCCAGCCAGGCGCCCCTAAATCTGCATTCTAAGAGCAGATCTATCCTACATATTATTTTTGGATCATAAAGTGGCTCAAAAGGTTAGGATTATATTTCCCTTAATTTCATCCCCACTCTCGAAATCCCCCATAATGAAACCTAGACCTATCTTTTCATTAAACTCTTCCTTCTAAACAGTGGCATCACCTCTCTACAGGAGAAATAGATGGCCACAATATATGTACATAATTACGAAAAAGAAAAAGAAACTCAAGAAGTATGATAGTTAAGCTTCAGGGTCCATTGTTTCCTTCTCAAGGTCAGCATTCCCCAGCATTTCTGCATATCTGTGGCTCTCCCTTTGCCAAAATTCCTACCATAATGCTTGTCTTACAGCTCATACTGAAAGGGTGGGACATTAAAGAGGAAGAACAGAGAAATGAGGGAGGGGGTCTTCTACTGACAAAGACACGTGCCAATGTCAGCAACCTCCTGTCTATCCCCACTCCCTCCCTCCGCTAGCATAGCCTCCTAGGAATTGTGACTCTTCTTTTCTCCCAGGATTCTTATTTCCTTACCTCCAGTCTTCTCTCCACTTTCCAAGGATCTAAGAAGTTGTTGGCTACCATTAGACTATATCAGAGAGAATGTGCTGGCTTCTCTCTTGGTCAGTGATTATGTCTCTTTTTGTTGATGGCAGGTGGTTTGGATAGTACCTGGAATTAGCCTGAGCTGTACTATATCTAAAATAAATTACTGATGGTATTTTTTTCAATTTACTGGAAAAACCGTGGAGGGATTTTTTCTGAAATTTTAATTTTTCTTCTATACATTTCACTTATGCTTCTGCTGCCTGTTATCACTTCTTTGCTGATTCTGGCACATGAGAGAATAAAACACACAAGTTGAATAAACAACAAGTGAACTTTAATTATAATATTAATGGAAAAATTGAGACCTTTTTTCTTCATGTTCACATATGCTTGTCATATGATTTTATATTGAACAAGTTTAATATATCATTTTTTTGGCTGTAAAACTGTTTTATTCTTAATTAGACGAACTTCTAAAAGACTTCACTACACTAGGATATCCCTCAAAGGGCAATGACACAGATGAGCCCTCCCAACCAAGCGCATGTAAGAACCACAACTCATAAAACATCTTTTGGTTTTTGACTCTTCTAACCTCCTTTTCCAGCTCAACCGTGTGTCTTGTACAAGGACAGATGCAGGAATGGATCACATGGGATCACACAGAGTACCCTCTTCCCAGTCATCCTCTTTCTAGTTCTGTTTGTACCCTACATTTAGAAAGACCCACGTACTTGAACTCTACATGTAAAATGAGATGTCTGCAAGTTCCCTTTAACCCTGAGGTTGACCGTTTCACTGGGTGCTTGCCTCGAGGAACTGCTGTTTAATTAATAGACACCTCTTACTTGTATCTTATTCTAAACTCATTAGACATTAAGTAGTCAGATCTTTCAGGACTTTTAGATAGGTCCTAGATGATGTTGAATTCTTGGCAACATCCTATGTGTGAAAACCTCGGGAAGTGGTTTTCAAATTTTTGTCTGTGAAAGATTCTCTGGAGAGCTTTTAGGAAGTGCGGTTCCATTTTTGTGCACCTCAGGCATGGGCCAGGTACCTACATTAAAAAAAAAAAAAAAAGGTACCCTGGGTCATTGTTATGGAAAATACTTTAGAGCAGCATTGTCCAATATAAATAGAATGCAAACCAAACATGTAATTTTATATTTCCTACTAGCCACACTGATACAGTAAAAAGGAAACAGATGAAATTAATTTTAATTATATGTTTCATGTAGCCCCATCTATCAAATATTTTCATTCAGTGTTTAATCCATACAAAATTACTGAGATATTTTCCATTCTTTTTGTAAAAATGAAGTCCTCAAAATCTGTTGTGTATTTTACAAAGGCAGTGCCTCATCTCATTTCAGGCTAGCCTCATTGCAAATGCTCAGTAACCACGTGGAGCTGATGACAGCCATATCAGACAACACAGCTTTAGAGAATTGCTTTCAAATCTAGTAAATAAGCTTGTGATGCTAAATAAGCATATGCCTTATTTTGTGCTTATGATGCAGTTGGCGCTAAGCTAAGTTCTTAAAATGCATCATATTATAAGATCATGCAACAGGAATGTGAGATAGGTAGGCTATTTTACCTCTTCAGTAGGAGAGAATACTCAGGCTTCAGAGGTTGATATGTCCAAAATGGTGAATCAAGTGAGAGACAGAACCAGTGTGACGTGATCTCAGCGCACACTTGCTAACCAGCCCTCTTGCACAGTATGCTGATTTCGTACACAACTGAAACGCAGGCTTCTTTCTAATATTAAAGTCTTAGACACATGTGTTCAAGGGATTGTGTACTATACGTATATCATAAAATAGATTTCAGAGGTAACTGAATTACACTTCTATATTGATCTTTCGTGTCACTTAACCTCCCAGAATTGGAATAAACATCCTTGGCATGGGATAGTAAGGAGAACTTACAAAACATAAAAAGAGAGAAACTGACAAGACATAAAAACGGTGTATGACGAAAATGCCTAAACTCCATGAGTGGCTTTTTCTTAAGAATTTCGCATTTTTTAAGATGAGTGCTTTTTTCTTCTGAGGCAATAGGAAACATAATCAAAGGCCATTTACTGACAATTATTCATTATCTTAAGTGTATGAATGAACAAATAAATAACTAGACTAGGCCAATGTGTAATAAACTCGTAAGAGCCACAGCTTTTAAAGGGCAGTATCCTATCATCGTTTGTTCAAAGAAGTTTATTTGTCAAAAGTTATTTACTCTTCTTTTCTCTTGCTTCCTGAACTCATGTTATGAACATCTTCATTTATTTTAGTTCCAACTTGGTTGATTAAAAAAAAAAAAAAGCTCTCTTTGCTTTTAATATTGCTGAATATTTGAAGATCAATTTCAGCTATTAAATTAAAATAGTTTACCCCTTGAGGACTTTCAAAGACCAAAGAAAATATTATCTTAAATGGAAAACATTAGTCTTCTATTATTACTGTCTTGGACTGGATTGCATTAGATCATCAGATTAAGGCAGCAAGTACTTTGAAAATTTAAAACCGGTTGTAAAATGTGAAATTAAAGGAAACACACCGTCAAACAAACAAGTTATTTCTCTCAGTCATTTTAAGCAGAATCAACCTCCTGGATCAGTACTTATTTATTATTAGAATGAATCTACATACAATCATAATGTTCCAAACTTACTCACCCTAGTGAGAAGGGCATAGGTAATTGGCAAACAGCAATTTAAATATATTGGGCTGAAAATGGATATATCATTTTAAAATTTTCATTTTCTAATCCTGATTGTATTGTCATTGGTCAAATGAGTGAGATTTCTTAGAAACATACCAATTTAGAGAAAGCCAAACTAGAGTTAAACATTTTTTCAGATGATTCACCATGGAGATCGCCTATGTAGACAATTCAGTGAATATCATGGACTTTCTTAAATTGTTCATATAAAATCATCTACCCATATATATAATATGAATGTGGAGGCTTCGAAACCTTTCTTAATGTTGAGGCTCCATTTGTTATCAAGTCAGTAAATCACAGTGTTTGTTACATCAAGTGCAGCTGTTACCTCATGGGTATAGCTGTCTAGTCAGAAGTAGGAAGTATAATCCCAGAGTGCTCTGTTAGCCTGGGATTTCAGGATCAGTTTTGTTTTTGATCCCGGTATTTCTCAAATCCCTTTTCATTAATGATGAAATAGGGTCTCAATATCCTAAGCTGCCATTTGGAAAGAGAAGAAGAAAGATTATGCTGCTCACATCCTAGTTGTGTGCTAAGTTTCTTCTTGCTTTTACTACAAATGCTTGCATTTTGGTGAATTTACACATTTTAAACATGAATTCACTGTATACCCTTTACTATTTGGAATTTAAAGGAAACTTTGGAAAAATGCAAGAAGGAACACTAAGTAATTAAAAATAGGCGCTCCTAAATGTATTTGGGAAACCTCGTGGAATTCACTTCTAAGTCCTCACGCGGAAACTACTTATTGAATCTGTGCTTGTACCAAATATGCTTTATTTTCCCACTCCTAACTTGGTTAAAGCAGCCAATTAGAATCCAAATGAAAAGGTGTTAGTAATACATACATGTATTGTGATATCAGTAGTAAAGGACTCGAGTGTAAAGAAAATAGATGGTATCCAAGAGGGAATCTTTATCTGTGTCCAGAAAGTAAAGATATACATAAATCGTTGATGTGTGATGTGTGATAAAACTAAGGCAGGTGGTTTAATTAGGATTTATAATGATCACGGGGTCTTCAGGTATCTTGTAAGAATTCAGGTCAGTACGGAACAAATTTTGGAAAAATTTCACCCAAAATAGTTAAATGTATGTTCAACAGTCATGTTACTAACTGTATAGTTTTAATTTTCATGAGCATCGATGAGCCATCCTTGTATCTAATTTTAAATAATGATTCAAGAATTTAGTATCATACAGTGTTTATAGTTTATAATTTGCCCTAACATATTTATCTATGCAACAATGCCTAATCCCTTAGTGACTGAAGATTTTTCAAAGATGTAAAAGTAAACGTTACTGTTAAATCTTTATGTGACACTGAAAGTAATGAAGTGTGTGAATGAAATGTGTTAACCTAAAATACTGGCCTTAGGTTTCACCATCTTTTTATTATTATGAGACAAAGACTACAGTCCTAATTCTACTTAAATGCCCACAGTTGACCTGATTGAACGTTTGGTCTTTTATTTCATCTGTACTCTTGCATGTATGATCAGCTCAGGGAATTTCTTTTGTAATTAAGAAGAGGTCACTTAAGGAAATGAAGAGTGGTCTGCAGACACTTACACTGGATTCAAGTACCTGAGTCCAAGTAAGAAGCATAGTAAAGTGGTGTTTATGAATTAAGGTGTCTCCTTTCCTGCACATTGTTCCTGCAGACTATCTGGAATGATAAAGTCATGGTATTGGATAACAAACTTGAAAAGGCCTCCTACCTTGGTATTCAAATCCCACTTTGCCATTTTAAATTGAAGAGCAAATGGCCTCTTATCAATCCCATTTGATGGTTTTATATGTAAGGAGCATAGCCTTCTGGCCTGGAATAGAGGCTATCAGTTGTCTCACAGAGATTTTTCTCTATCATTCTTAACATTCTGAAATATTTATTTATTATTTATTTATTTGCATTCTGAAAGTTATCTTTAGGTCCTCATAACCTCTGGTAAATTTGGGTAACCTTAAAACATCCCATACATGGTTCTGCTCTTTCCAATTTCGTGTTTTAATGGGCTTCTCTTGTCCTTCTAGCAGAGACTTTGGAATGAACAGGTACTCTATGGACCAAGGGAATACACTCTTCTTTTATTTATGATCACAATTGTATTTTCTAGACTTTACAATATTTTAAAATCAAGGACTCAATTGTACAATCTGGGATGCCAAGGGGAAAAAGTTGGTTATATATGCATGTGTGCACATGTATTTTATTTGAAAATTCCATGCAGTTTTAAACCCCTTTACTGTGTTCTCTGATGAAAGTGTGAGGTGTGCAGGTGGATAAGAGGGTGGGGGTGTTTTAATAGATGAGAGAGTTGAAAAAGGTATCCAAGGATTTGAGTCAGTAACGACTTCAGATATTGAGGCTGATTAATTAGCACTTCCTCTCCCACCTGTTGTTCATGGTTTACTAGAAGATAGTCTGTTCCATTTACTCAGTGCGTCAGTCAACAGGGTAGGTCAATTATCCAACCTGCATATTTATAATTGGGAGGGAGTGGGGAGGAGCCAAACTCCTTGGAGACAGAGAAGAGAAACAAATGACGCCTGTTAAAAGACACTAGCGGGCTTGGAAAAGACGTCACCAGAAACAGCAGCTGGGGACTCCATACCAATGGGATCTTTCCCTTTACGTGTAGAAAAAAAAGGAACTAATTTTTATCACCCCCCCTTAATTATAAAATGTTCCTGTGTTATATGTTTGATCTAATACTACAACTATCAGAAATTTAAGAGTATTTATATACAATTTTAAAATAGGTGACTAAAATTCAAATTTTGGTTACTATGTTTTTTCTTTTGTAAGAATCCACTTGCAAGATGGTATGATCTAACAAGAGTTGTGATGTGCTAAATGACAACACATGATCTGAAATTTTAATTATATGATGATATTCACTGTGTATAATATTCAGTGTGGAGGGTAAACACATGTTTTGAAATCCACTCAACTGAGATACTTCTGTATTTATAAATATCATACAACAATGTGCATTAGTTGTAGAAGTACTGTATTACATAAAATCTCAGAGGACAAATTATATATATATAGATGAAATATATATATGTAAACTAGTAAAACAATGACCCATTTATGGAGAAAAAAGCAAGCAGAAAATGTCTTCCATAGTTTAGTAATATTTTTGATAAAAAATACCCAAAAGAAAGCATTTTCCAGAATGTTATGTCCGATTTATTTGTATTATAGTTATTGCCATTTTTATCACATTCTCTTCAAATTGCAATAGTTTGGAATTAATCAGTAGAATTCTATTTCAGTTTACAAACGTATAAAAACGCACTACTGAAAAGATTTTAAAGGATGGATTTATAAGTTGGAAAGAAATGTTTATGACAATGTTAGTAATCTCAGATATTCAATAAATTATTTTTAGATGTTTGTTGGGCGAGTTTGACCTGTAATACATTGTTATTGACGTAAACCTGCTTCTGATGCATTTATATATTGCCACATCAAGTTTTAAAATTAGTAGCGGGCTGTTAATAGCTTAGCCAGTAGGAATTCCCACAGTAATAACATACGGCCACTGAAATCTTTTTAGTATCTTTTTCCTGAACAGCTAAACTCAGCATGGTTTCACATTTAATGATACAATAGCAAGGTATAGATTTGTTAAAGGGGAAGATAAAACATACTTCCTGAATATGTAGTCTTTGTTCACTGTGTTGTCAGCTAAGAATTAGCAAACTGCAGTTATCCACTTTAAACTATGATCTAATCGGAACTGAAGAGCTAAATAAAAACACGGGTGATTAGCCCTTAGTTAGTAGGAACCCCTAGGGAAAACTTCAGTGCTACAGGAAGTGATGCTAATGATTTATCAAGTGGCAGACTTGCCTCTGAGAAAATACTGAACGGTAACTTCACAGCACAGGGTAGTGTCTATTGGATATTCCAGCCAATCTGAAACCTTTTGATAGCAGAAGTCCAAGGTACATTCTTTAAAAAGGAAAGAGATGGTAACAAGAACTGTGAAGGTTTGTTGGTAAAAAGTCAGACTCTGATGAAAATCTTCCTTTCATTGGAGCTACAGATCTTTCATAGCTCTGCCAACAGTCAGGAAACCCTGAGTCTCCCAGAGGCACTGAATGAAAAAGGGATTTTAGAATTTAAGTAAAACAGCAAAGTCAGATCTTACTAGTAAGACAGAATTCATTATTTATCGTGCAACTTAGAACACTGAACTGGAAACTTGAGAAAATTAAACTTCTCAAAAAACAAAACAAAACAAAACAAAACAACTTCTTATTGCCCATCTAGTGAGAGAAACATCAACAGAAAGGAAAATTCAAGCCATAATACACTAAAACCATTAAAGGAGCTGGCAAAATTCCAATTTGGGTAACTCACTTCCAATCCTTCATTCTTATTAGTTTCATCAGTTGAAACTGATACTTACTTCCGCTTTGTAGGAGATGGTTATCTAATAATAGTACCTTGGCAATGTCATATTCAGAATGAGAAAGACTAGATGGAATAATGAAAAAAAAAAGTAAAATTTTACCTTATTTTTGGATAGGTTATTCTTAGTAGGTATAAATATGCGGCTGCCTTTACAATAAATCTAATGGCATGCATCAATCAACCGATGAACTGTTAAAGATCTAGCCGTTCTGTCTTGATTCCTGAATTTATTGTTTCATTCCACAACTGCATATACATTTACTACGCTTACTGGCTGTTACAAGTTGTATGTTTACATCTTCATCTTTCATTTGTTTAATGCTGGACATGCCGGACCTTTAAAAAAAGGAAAAAAAAAAAAAAGAATAACGTTTTGTCACCAAAAGAAGGTCAGGTGAACAGCCTCAGCTGTGAAACATTTGGTTCTTTTTCAGCTTCCCCGGGAAGCTCCATTTGCAAAGGAGATATGAACAGGAAGACCTCTGTCAGCCTGACTCAGATTAACTCCCTGCGATTCAGTCATACCAAAGCAGGAAATTGGGCTCAATAAATATTGTAACTAAGTGGAAGTTTCAGAGTAGGAAGTTTTCAAGTAAGAGGAAAGTGTTTTACAGACACTGTTTTGCTTTTTACGATGTCAATGAATACATTTAACCAGATGCTGGTGGGTTCTATATACATTTTCCATCCTACCCATGACTTGATTTTCAATTTCTATTGTTCTGCTCTTTCTCCTGTATCTTTAAAAGCACCTAGAAACCTCTCTTAGAGGAACTTGTGTTTAGCAACACAACAAGTTTGGACCAACAGGTGATGATATTTGCTGTGAAAACGAATTGAAATAAAGCATCATTTTAAGTGAAATTTTTAAAGTCAAGTATTGGGGAGCAAATCATGTTCAGGAGGTGATGCTAGTTTCAGGTAGCTCTAAAAAATGTAGATTCTTTTGTACAACCAAATGGATATAATATTGGTGATGATTTTATTTCCCCTCCCATATATTATTTAAAGCAATTGAATCTCGAGAGCAGCACGGATCCAGGTCCAATGAATGTTTGCATAGGAATTATTGGCAGACCTTTCCTTTCTGATAAGCTTCTCCAAATAGAAACAGAATTTGCATCTAGTTAGGTATCGATGAGTCCAGTCGTGAGTTTTGATGCTCATAGTTTTGAAACCCCCCTTGCAGAGTCGCAGGCTTGTAGGCACCAGGACTTCCTGCACAGAGCCTCCGGTGCTGAGACACATCTGCCTAAGGCCCCTGCTGACTTGGCTGCAGCATTGCCCCGTAGGCCCGGCTGCCAGATCAGGTGTGGAGATACTGCCGAGCTGTCACTCCGCATGGTTTCCTGCAAGTCAGCTATCTCGTTCCCATCTGTGTTGATATTCTTTCAAGGCTTTTTTTCACTGCTTGCCTGGCATGCATATATTTGTCTCATAAGCCTCGATTTGGCTTTAAGATTCGCCTTCCCAGGTCACGACTCAAAATTAAATTTCTCCGTGGGTGTGTTTTTGCCTTTAGTTGTGTTCATTATTGTTTCTTAATTCTTAACTTTGAGATGTTTCTGCTTTGAGATACACTCTCTCATGCTTATTAGGGTCCTTTTATATGTTGTCTGTCCCATTTTGAGGACCTGAACCCATTACGATCTACCATGCTGTAAGTTTTGTCTGCTTTCAAGTTTAATAACTGCAAAATGAGATGACTTAAATATATAATGGCATTTTTTTTTTTACTTCACTTTTATCTTACATATTTCTCTTTAGTCAAGAGGTCACTTCCATGCAGCATTTACTTTTCGGCAAGAATTTATTTGGATAGCTTTGATTGTTAATATTCTAGTGAGCCATCCTGCAGAGTCAGGGATAGATTACACAGGTGATATTTTTAGTCTGTAAAGGGTTTTTTTTTTTTTATAGCTGAAATTTTATTATGTGTGCTGTGTACCATTAATCGGCATTTTTCAGCTACATTCTTGACGATGCAGGTGAAATTTAGTCTGAAAAGCCCAATCCTGCAGGTGTTGTTCCTGCAAACCACCCATTGAATTTATGAAGAGTGGTACACTTACAACGGTCACTGAAGCAGGCGTGGTGGGTAATCTGAGTTGAAAAATTCAAGGACAGATGCCATAAGTACACCATGTTCTGATTAGACGGCCATGAACGGCTTCCTCCACTTGCGGATTAACATCCTTTCCCGCTGTTTTCAGACAAGGAGTATCTGTTCTGAAAGTAGACCCCGCAGATACTGCTAATTCACCAAGTTCCACCTGTCCTTGCTTGAAATAGTCCATGAGGACTTCTCTTCTTTCAAGAAATAAATCATTATTGTTTTCATGTATTTTGGTAGATTTCCTTACTTATGGGATGTGGTTCGAGACTGGTTTATGACTTCTTGCTTCTTAACAATAAGAAATAGCACCGATTGCCTTGGCCTTGTTACCCAACATGTTTGTTATGGAAACTTGTTGGGGGTGCAGTAAATCGGAGGAGAAATACGAAACTCAGGTGGGAATATAGAGCTCAGTGATAGCTCATTCTACTTGTCTTTCTTTGCAGATTCATCTTCCCCATGAAACCTGAGTGTCTGTATCATGCTAACTACTTTTCTACCTCAGAAGTTATAATTACAGCTGTAATCTGTGTTTCAGATCATTATAAATTACAAGACTGTCAAAATTTCTATTAAATACATAAGAACAAAATTGGAAAATTGAACAAAAGGTTTATTTAATAATTAGCGCAAGATTCCATCGGTTATTGCTGAAATTAAACAATGAACCAAATTTTGAGGGGAAAAACAACGACAGTTTGTCTTTAAGAAAAAATCAGTGTATACTTCAAGATTGATTATTAAAGACGCTATGCAAGGTATAAGCTTATAGACTTATGTTATATCACTATATTTTTTGCCACTGAATCCCAAAGTGAGCAGGTGGCTTAGATCTAAGCTGTGACAATTTAAAGTGAGTGTAAACACACGAAATATGGGTCTTCTCTCTTCTAGGAAGGTTATGTCATGAAACTTCTTTCCATCGGAAGCTAATTTTTCATTGACAAAATAAGTTACCCAAATGTCTTAAACAGGACACATGTGTTATTTGATCTGTTTATTGTCACCAGATGGAAAGATTCCCCTACATTTCTTATATTTAATCTGTACTTCTTATTTTGAACAAATTTATAATTTTGTCCTAGTGACATAAAACTGGCCATATATGATCAGTACTACATCTGAAAAATGATTATTGTTAAAGTAGGATTGGAGTGAAATACACGAGTTTTTCTTCACTGTCAACGAAAGAAAACAAGGCCATGCACATAAGCCTTTGCATTCTGGGACTCCATCCAAAAGCGTTTAGCAATTTGGCTCTACCCATCTTCAGAAAACCCATACTTTGATTCTAGAGTTTGGGTACCATGATATACTCAGAGGACCCTACCATTTACTAAATAGTCAGGGAGGGTTTAGAAATTAGTCAGTTCTATTTTTCTGGGACCTAAATCTGTATTTCCTCGCTCAGGCTGTTTGCCCTTCACAGGAGACGAAAGTGGAAAATGTATATATAAGTGTGGTTTTTGTTTGATTTATTTTGCAAGAGGACACTGAGATTAAAAATTTCAAGACAATATTTCATAGTTTCCAGATTTTAACTAATCTCATGTTTTCTTTAATGATTGGAATCATAAATAAATCCGAAAGTACTTTCTGTTTCAGATTGTATATGTCTTTTTAAATAAAATTCTTTACGAAATCAAAATCACAGCGCTAACATAAAATTGTAGAAACAGAAAGGAATTAAGTGTGACCTTATACAGCTTTCATACATTCAGATTTTCTATAACTGAACTTGGTAACACATTTAAGTGCTAAAGCCAAAACAAACGTACTTACTCAGCCACTCCTTGATTGCCAGTAAGAGAAGTTAGCTCAGGGTATATTATGCTGGCATGAAGAGTACACAGAACCCAATCTTCAGAATACACAGATTGGAGGTTCAATTCCACCCGTGCCTGCTTTCTCGCTTTCTCTCCCTGCATTGGAGATGATCTGTGTAATTTTTTCTACTCTCGATTGTAAATTATGGCCGACAACTCCATACTACCTGAATGCGCATGCTGCGTCCCCATCTATTTAGAAGACTGGTACTTTTTCTGGGTACCAATTTCAAATGTCAGAGAGAGAAACCCTGGCTCTGCTGAGGTTAAGAATTGACTGTTATTTTAGTCAACCATGAGCCAGAGACATGGGTCATGAGGCAGAAGGGGAATGCTGAGGGTTTACCTCTGTGGCAAGATACTCTAGAAAAGAAGATAATACAGACCGACACTGTCAAATCACTTAATAATGCATTTAGCTGTAATACACTAACCGTAGTTCAATGAAGGGCTTACTTCTCCCTTATAATCAGACTCAGGAAGTCATCAGTCAGCAAACTGTACTGAACAGTCACGATACCGCTATCCTCCTGCTCCACTATCCTTAGTTTTTGGTTTCCTTCTCATATTCCTGAGTTGGTTGCTGCCTCTCTAGCCACGCTGTCCCTGTTTCAGGCAGGGAGAAGGAGGAAGTACAAAAAGGAAAAGGAGAAATTTTCCTCAATCACCTTTTGTCAGAATTTTGTCTCACAGCTTCCTCTAGGAGAAAGCTAGATGGAATGTGTTTTTCTTTTCAGTAGCGTAGGAAGACAAGGGAGTGAGCCAGCCCAGGCTGTCTGCATTAGTGGGACTGGAAGTAGTAACTCAGGTCTCAGGACCACATGCCTGGAAGACCTCCGACCCTGGTTTGCTTCACTTGGGCATTTTCAACATTTTCTATGTTCAATTGAATAACTCCAATTTCTTTTAACTCTCTTAATAAGACTGCTCTCCAGCTTTTCTCTGACCTGTAGAGCCCCTTTCATTGATTTCTTTTGAATGTGTATCTCTCCACATACCCAAGAGGGTATATACATGCACTTGTTCCCAAGAGTAAACCCGAGAACCGTCCTATTCTCTCCATATCCCTCCCTTACATTGTATAGGTGTGACTCGAGAAGTCTGGAGAGGCAAGGTTCCATAGCAACTTAGTGACCTGAGCTACACTCCATGCCTCCTGACTCTCAGGCCTGGCTTTTCTAAGCATTACTAAATAATAAGTCTTTGTGTTTATAGATGTCAAAATTTAGGAGCAAATTAAAACCGCTGATATGTAAAGTATTTATTACAGGAAAAAAAAAAACCTTTTGAAATCATCACTCTATACTTTCAATTCCGTCGAGCACTAGAAAGTGATTCCTTCAAATCAGCAGGTGCTTACTGAGTCCCTGCTATGTGCAGGACACGGTAGAAGCCACGGATGCAGCTGTGGAAAAGAAAGAGGAAGCTTTTGCCCTCAAAAGAGTTTAGGTACCAGATTATATTTAATGTATGCATTGATTTTCATATTGTTATTAAATATATTTAAGGGCTTGCTCTGTGCAAGCCCTGAATGGTCTGTTCTAGGTATGTGATATATAGCTTATGACAAGAAAGAAAAGATTCCTGCTCTTACTGAGCCATGAAGCCAGAAATTATCCTATTTTCTAGGGATACACAATAAAGAACTCAGATACCATCCTTTCCCTACTGCTTATTGACTAATGCAGTGAAGGAAACACAGACACACGTACACACACATAATTAATTGATAGTATTTCTTAATCTAGGGTACGAAGCAAATTCTAAGTTGGTTTTAATTTCTGATACATACCTTTTGGCTGAGTGTGAAGTTTAGTTGGATTTAAAAATGGCTTTAGATTTCAGTGTAAATGCATTGGACTGAAATCTAACAACTTTGCCTCTCTCTGCCTTTATTCCTTTGTTTTATTGAATTTAACTTGAATGAAATCTTTTTTTATTTGTCTAAGTCTATTTCTGTCTAGTAAGGAAGTTGAAATTGATCATGCCTTGACTTTGTGGGCCATCAGAGAACCATGACATTCCAGGGTATTGATTTTGTGGTGTTAAAGGGTGACAGATCTAGTGTTAAAGTGCCAAGAGAGAACTGGGTTTCAGATTATAGACCATAAGCAGTCTTGGCTGTTGCTGAGACATGACTAGCTTTTTAAAGTAATGGAAGGAATTGTAAGTCTTAGGTAATTTTTACCACATAACCTTGGAGAGATTACTTTAAGCCAGAATTGTGTAATCGTGCATATGTGAAAAAAAGTTTCACCTGTGATAAATATATATGCTCCATATCTCAGCACACACAATTTAGGGAATGTGTATATGTGTGTATCCAGGAAGTACACTCTGTGTGAAGAATATTGAGTCGTATTTCAAGTCAATATGACTTGAATCTTTTAGAAACATATTTCTTCTCACATTTTGGAAGTTGCTTAGTCATAACTGAAGTTTCGTTGTCTTTCAAACCATTTTTGTAATCATTGTTTTGCATTTTGTTTCTGCTGTGCTTTCACTTCGTCGGGTGCTGTAGGATATGAGTTATGACACTTACAATTCAGAAAAGCTGGAGGTCTCCAAGTGTAACGCTTGGCGATTCTTTGTTACCCTCTGGGACAGAGAATGTTGACAAGTACATTATAATAGCTGCTGCAGACTTGAACTGAGGACGAGTAACCGCGGTCATCTTTCAATGTCCCGTTTTCCTCGGAATTTGTTCTTTTTTTTTCAATTTAATGACCTTTAGTGAATGCACTGAAAATAACATTTTGATTATAAGATTATTGTGTGGAGAGCTCTACGGAGCTAAGTCCAAGTGTATCTCTGGAAACTAATCAGAAGTGCGCTAGGTTCATTGACTTAAGCCAATCCATCATAGTCATCTTTTAATTTATTTCCACACGTTCTTCCAAGTTCCCATTCTTGAATAAGACTTTGACCTGCAAAAAAGAATAGAATGTATTTTATAATGTGTGTTTGTTCTGTTTTCTAACAACGTAAGTATTTTGCTTAAGCAGATTTGCTAGGAAGTGACAGCTTTGAAAAATTGGACATAGGAGCTGCTGGAAGCATTTCAGTTCCAGGCAATCTAAATAGTGCAGAGGGGAAAATGAAATATCACCGGGTTTTAAAGATGACAGTTTTGTCAAAGATTCCCTTTCACTCTTTGGCTTAAAACAAATGGAGTAAATCAAGTGTATCTGTTCAAAACATATATGTGCACTCACGGAGGAAGCACTTCCTAGGAATGTTTCTTTAGAGAGAACCAATGAGAGAATTCTCTTCAAAAAAATGTGTCGTGGGTTGGGAAGACTATCATTTTCTTGGCCTAATGATTAGTTTGGCACATTTTACGATCAATGAGATTTCGTAAGAACTGCCTTTAAGAAGAGAGGAAAACATAGTCTTAACACCGTCGAAGTACGGCATTACTTACACATATTGGAGGTTCTTCAGAAATGTAATAATGTAATTATTATTTTGATATGTGTGTGCATGTGTGTGTCATAGAGAGAGCGAGCGGGAGTTTAAATAAAGCTAAGATTAGACGCTGAACTTTTTATGCATATATGAAAAATTTGATCATATTCTCTACCTAAAAAATGCTGTTGTACCGGTATATTTGAGACGGTATAGCAAGTTTGACAAAGCCTGCTTCTGAGAACATTGTTGTCACTAATTGGAGAAGCAGTGGAGTGGAGTCTAGTTATGAGTACAGAGACCATGGTGACACTTCTTAGCTTAAAATTTCAACGCTGCCATTTTTTTAGATCTGTAATTTGGAACAAGTTAATTTCTCAGTTCCTGAGTCCCTTCCTTGTTAAATGGGATTAATGATGGGATCTACTTCCTAGGGACCATGTAAGTTAGCCTGAGACCTCATGAACATGCAGTAGAATATTAGTTATTATTAGTAATTAAAAACTTTTAACATATTATGAGGCCAAGAATAGAAGCAGAATTTTTTTAAAAAGCAATTCAGTAATTTAAGCTCAAATTTTCCAGAAGTCTGTAATATATAGATTATGTTCCTTTTAGGAGAGTCATAGATGAATAATGATTACATTTTTAAATTATTAATAACAAAAGAAGCACTGCTCATTATCACTTACTATACATATTCTGTAATTTACTTTAGGAATTATACCGTAAGAAAACCACTGGTTTTCCTTTGGATTTCACAATTACTCAGTTAACTGATTTCATGTTCACAGGTTATTTTTTTTTATGCTATGTTAGAGGTAGTTATGTTTGTAAATGAATGTATATTTTAGTTATAATTTGTTCCGGCTCACTTTTTGGCAAGAGGGGTTATGTTAATATTGTTACTTCCTGGGGCGCCTGGGTGGCACAGCAGTTACCCGTCTGCCTTCGGCTCAGGGCGTGATCCTGGCGTTATGGGATCGAGCCCCACATCAGGCCCCTCTGCTGGGAGCCTGCTTCTTCCTCTCCCACTCCCCCTGCTTGTGTTCCCTCTCTCGCTGGCTGTCTCTATCTCTGTCAAATAAATAAATTAAATCTTTAAAAAAAAATACTGTTACTTCCTGAAACAACTTCCATTTTAATATGATACTTTCATTAATTCTCTGTTCATTGTGTCCTTAATTTGTCTCTTATCAAAGAGATCCCTGGTAGTATACTTTATCTGGATTATCACCTAAATCTGTCCTGTAAAAAAGATTGATTCATTATGCTTTACACTGAAAAAAATCTTATAACATGATCTATTTATACATTTTACTTCATTTTAGGGCCTATCAGCTTTTCATATTAATGGGATTGTCATTTTTATATATGGTAGGATTCTTGGTATGGTTTGGCTCTGAGCCATAATATCACCTATCCTCTTAACTCTTTGGAAACATTGACTTATTTTCATTGCATTAGTGCAGACTTGATTTTATTTCATGTCCAAGATGACAAAGGTCACTTCATTAGGCACCTCATTTGCTTCTCCTCTCTGTAGTTTTCTGGTGTCTTATACTAAGTATCATTAAAAAAAAAAGTGTTCTGCTTCCATTAACAAAAAGTGAGCAGAGAACAAAAAGCCAATTATTTGCAGTGCATAAAATCCTTATGATAATTTGGTAGACTTTAATTAAACTAATACATCACGCTGCACTTATAAGACAAAGGAGCAAAGAGAAGCAAATAATCTTTTTTTTTATTCTGTTAGGAAACACCATATTACTTTTTGATTAAGTGCTTTAAGACTTGTGACCTATTTTAAAGAGTGAGATTTACTGTCCTTTTCATACAAGGCATATTTTAAAAGTTCTGTATAATATGAATTGGGACCATGCCCCCAAAAATTGAAATGAAACTAAAAAAAAGCTTGGCTTCATTTTTATTAATTTCTTATGACTTTTCAAACAAACTGAGGACTTCAGAGGGTGGGGGGGGAATGGGATAGACAGGTGATGGGTGGTAAGGAGGGCATGTATTGCATGGTGC
The DNA here is from genome assembly GCF_002007445.2 of Ailuropoda melanoleuca. NCBI lineage: Eukaryota > Metazoa > Chordata > Mammalia > Carnivora > Ursidae > Ailuropoda > Ailuropoda melanoleuca. Next base: position 86,134,740 of record NC_048228.1, on the reverse strand, counting down.
ACTGGGTGTTATATGCAACTAATGAATCATTGAACTTTACATCGGAATCCGGGGATGTACTGTATGGTGACTAACATAATATAATAAAAAATCATTTAAATTTTTAAAAAAATCAAATTCCTCAAAATAAAAAGAGATTCTGAAAATTTATCTCATGCAGATATGTTTTTATTACAAAGAATTTTGTTTTGGTGTTTACCATATGTTGCTGTATTTTTTGCATTGGCATTTGTTCTTTCTGATGAGCCCACTGCCATTATTAATGTGAAGTGTAGTATAAATTAAAAGGATGTCTATGCAATTTATATATCTTCTCTGCATTTCACAACTGGAATGTAGTGGAATTAGAGGTACTTGGTCTTTATTTAAATAATCTCATCCCAAAATTTTTGATTTTTTTTAAGTTGTAATTTTCATAATTTGAATGGAAATAAACCACTGAATCGGGAGTGAGGGCATTTAGTTTTAATCCTAGGTCTGCAGTGTAATATTGACTATGTCTTGTCACCCCTCTGGGCCTCGGTATTATTACTGGTAAAATGCAGTTTGGTAGAAGGTGATTTCCTTATCCCTGCAATTCTCTTTCTATGTTAGTTATTAATGTAGTGTCTTTCTGTGTACTAAAAGTCAGCATTTTACTATGCCCATATCAGTCCCTAAATCAGTGCCACTTAGTACTTACAAAAGTATTTATGAAAACATTTTCAGACATTTCTAATTATCAGAAAGCATATAGTTTTGAAGCTGGTCAACCACAAATAATATCAAAAGAGAATTATATTCAATTTAGAACTTCATCCATTATTAACCGAAGGACCGCATAATCACTGTGCCTATTCTTACACTTCTAACATAGCTCCCATAAAGCAGGAAACTGGGTGGCTGGACTTTGCAATTCTGTCCTATCTCACATTTACTTTTTCAAGACTCAATTAACTCCTTGGACATTTTACTTCATTTCCTTGTTAGTGGATCAAACTCTTAGTGAGTTTATCCATCACCTGGAAACATTTTGACTACTTTCTACTCCTTTCTGTGGGTGTTTAAGACTCCCCAAGTAGTTCTCAATTTTTCAGGCGCACGATTGCAATTTCAGAGGCATTTAAGAACAGCCGAGTTTGCTATTCACTTCATCTTCTCATTAACATTTAGTCCCTGTTCAGGCAGCTTATTGCCTTGGCACGTGAACACCAGCCAGTACTGCTCTTGTTTCCAAAAGTGGCCAATATTATGGTCTGAAGAGGATAATGATGATGGCTTAAGTTTGCATCATTTTACATTTTTATTATGAGCTTTAAGAATGGAAATGCATTAATGGTCAACTTTGGCCAGATGTAATTGGAACTATAAAGCTAGGACCCATTTTAGTGTTTTTGCTTATATAGTATAGTCTTTTTGTATTGAGCTCTGTCACTCCTTGGTTTAGGAAAACTTTTTCTTTAAAAATATTTGTTTAAAAGAAAACAAGAAAAAATAAAATTGCGAATTAAGACACACAGGATTTAACATTTAAGAATGGTCTGTTCTAGAGCAGAATCCTCAAATACCCAATTAGTTTTAACAAATAGTTATGTTTTAATTGCCTTCTCTGGCTTCTGACAGTAATTTGTCTGCGTATTTCTCTCTCTCTCTCTTTTTTTTTTTTTTCAGTCAACTAAGGGATTTTATTTCCTTTTACATTTGCTTCTGTGAACGAACCTTTCATCAAAAGTTTGGAATACATCAATTATATGTATTTTAATACAGTTAACTTGCATTTACAGAGATTTAATTATTTGGTTAAAAATTTCCTGAATTATCTTTTCATTTAGTGGGTAAAATAAAGCGTAGTCCTCATTCTTTTCTTAGATGGCATAGCTATTTCTAAAATGCTAGCACGAGACTTTTATAAAGAAGACATCCTTGCAGACAATATACATTAACTTTTCCTCCCCAACTCTCCTTTCAACTCACAGCAGGGATTCTAATTTTTATTTATTTATTTATTTATTTATTTATTTATTTATATTTATTTATAATTTTTTAACTAACTTTTTTCTGATTACTGAAGTAATACACAGTTGTTATAACAATTAAAGTATAGATATGTGTGTTTTAGGATGTAGAAATCTGCTGTAAACTCCACCCCCATGTTTTAAAAAAGGTACATGTTCTTTTTTTTTTTTTTTAAACTTTAACACAGTTACCTTTGAACAACACAGGCTTAAACTGTGTGGGTCCACTGACACACAGATTTTTGCAGTACGGCCCTGTAAATGTATTTTCTCTTCCTTATGATTTTCTTTTGTTTGTGTATTTCTAATTTAGGATGTTCCAGACGGTTTTGTTATTGTTTTTGTAATTATCACATTGGCTCTTCCTACATGAAGACTTGAACTAAGTAGAGAAAGTAGAGAAAATAGCTCATGATGGAGTTGAACGGAATTACGGAAATCTCTGGTTTAGGCAGGAGAATTTGCTCGCTCTCTCCTGACCTCACCTTGTACATGCCTCACAGCTTTGCCTCTTCTTGGGTAGTTTCCCTCATTTCCATAGATCTCAAGCGTACTCTTCCTTCAAGACCCACCTTTGGTTCTGTTGGTCAGTGAGTGCCCTGCCTGCCACCCTCAACACCATCTCCTCTCACTCTTTGGAGCTCTCATAGTTTTACCTACTTGGCTCTTCTCTCTTGCTCCCCCTGTTTGTAATCTTTTATATGTATGTATTTGTATGTCTCTTCAATAAAAATTTCCTCAGAACCAGGCCTATGCTTCATGTTGCTTTGTATTTCCTTCCATACCTTCTGTAATGCCTCTTACATGATTGGGCTCTGTAACCTCTGGCACTCTTCCTAACTCTGAGATTCCATGATTGTAACAGTCAGTCAGTCAATAAATATTGATTGCTTGGCTGTCCAACCTAAGGCATTCTTTTGTTAGGGCACACATCATTCATTTTCTGAAGTCAAGGCAAAATACTTATGATGAAGAATTGGTATGAAATTATTTAGCCCCTTTCCTCCCATGGCCAGTTCAGTGGTTGACTCACAATCAAAAAGGCTCCTTTTCTTAAGGATGTAGTTCAGACAGTGCTAGTGAATGACCTTTGTGTGTGTGTGTGTGTGTGTGTGTGTGTGTGCATGGGAGTGTGTACTCTCACATGTAAATGGGGATAGGCTTTCCTTTCTTTGGTTGGATAGAATTTGTCTTATTTGTCTTTTTTTTGTGGCAATTTAGACAATTTTTGTGTGTGTTGAAGTTGCTTCTTATGTGTTCATAAATTTAAACAATTATGATAGAATCCTGAGTATGATAAATGCTTAGTTTAGGAAGCTTGCACAAGTTTGCTTATTATTCCTTTAACCATGGCAAAAATGGAGACATTTGTAGTTGTAACTCAGCTATTTATTTTTAAAAGACTCAAAGTCAGATAAAAAAAATATTTACGAGAAAACATAATGTAAGGAAAAAATATTTGATTAGGAGCCAAAAGTCTTGGTTTAGGGCTCTGATTCTTATCTGTGTGATTTTCTGTAAAAAAGATTAACCTCCCGGACTTCAATTCCCTCATATGTAAAATGAACAAAATTACAACTTGTGCTTCACAAGGACTTCGTGAAATAAAATTAGTTAAGTGCAATCTTGTAATAAACATCTTGTGTTGCAGTAACTAATAATTATTATAACTTATGGTTTGAGGTACATCACTTACAAAAATCAAAAGGAAGTAAAAGACAAAAATACTGTCCACGATTGCCCTCCTCATAGCCCTCCACCCACCCAAACCCATGTTCAGGTTATGTCCTATTTTCCACATCAAATAATTTTCTAATATTTTTAAAAAGTAACAGACGAACCTTCAGTGCTGATAGGTGGTGGTGCCCTGGCTCAGCCACTATATTATACGTTGGTCCTCGAAAATATGAGTATCAACTTCCTGTTCCTGGATTACAGGAACTACCATCAGTTTGGTTCTCTGTGCCTTGGAACAGACTCTGATCTTTATGTGATACCTTTTTCTTTTCTCCAGATTTGAGCATCAGTCAAGGAGAAAATCATGAATATTCATAGCACTTTTTACATATTGCCAACTATATGCAAACACATTCAACAGATACTTGTACTTAATCTACACCAATTACGTAGGTGCGTGATTTAGTTTTGAAGTATATCTAATATAAAAATAAGTAGAAAAATTGACACCTATTCCTTTCAAAATATATATTTCCTTATATATGGTTTGGAAGTGTTTGGGTTTTCTTTTTCTTTTTTAGGGTTAATAAGAACGTGCCTGTTCTTTTGTGTGAGTGTTCAGAGTATTTTTGCACCAAAATCTGAATCCTATTCCTATTCTCTGCATAATTCAGTTTCCTTCTCCTAGCACTTATCACCCATTATTGGGAAGTCTGGAAAAGAAAAACATAACTTTGATAAGTTAAATTTTTACTGATAAATCTCATTTATTAAATTCCCAGCCTGTTACAATCCTTTGGTCAGAAAATGGAAACTGAGTGAGATATAGAGATGGCCTTGTAGAAAGTGTTCCAGAATGGCTTGATTTCATCTTACTCTGTGTGCACGTGCACACACCTGTGTACCTGTGTGTGTGTGCGTGTGTGCATGCATGTGACAGACTTATTGCCTGGGTGATAGAACAAATTGTGCAGAAAAGTTGGAGGCAGAGAAGAAGGCTGTGCCTATACAACTTCAACTAAATTGGACCTGACTGAAAGATTGGTTTGGTTGGATTTACTAGAGCCTCTCTCCTCAGTCAGTGATCTGAAAATTGCTTCCAGGGCCATTTTAATTAGCTGATTCAAATCAAAACAAATGCATCCTGGTAACATCCATTTCTACCCTGACCCTGACCAGTGGCAGTTTTCAGAATGCTGATTCTTAAGTAGTTCTCCGTGAACTCAATAAGTGATCTGAAGTATGCACTTTTGCTTTTAAACATTAATCTTTAATGGTAAGGGAAGAATCCATTTTTCTTGGCTTTAGTGACAGGGGAATGTTAGTGTCCAGATGCATTTGTCCATCATTTGTGCATCAAAGCTTAAAACCACAAAAACACAAAACTTGCTCCTACATAGTTAATTTATGAAATAAAATTTATGAAATGTTATTCTTCAGTGACATATTAATATGAGGTTTCATTAGGCTGCATGGCTCTATGGTGACTTTATTACTTCAATGCATTCTATTTCTTGGGTGTGCTTTTAAGTTAAAAGTATGTCAGGTCTTGAAAATAGAAAATGAAACATTTTGACACCTCTGATTTCCTAATGTTTGTTTTTATTGCTTTACTTGTGTATTCATTTATTAAAAACCTTGTAGACAAGTTTACACAGTACATTTCCTTAGAGAAAATAAAAGAACGACTGTTATATGGGAAAGATTAAAAAGAGAAGGTAGTGAAATTTGAGAAATTTCAGGTGGATAGATAAGTTAAGACAGAATTATGGAGGGAAAACAGGAAACATTATATGCTAGTAAAGAGCATTTGCTGCAATTCGAGAAAGATCTATTCCATAACCATGTGACAAATAATAGAAAGTCAGCGATAACCTCATGACTTCCAAATATTAAAATTAGATAATAGTAATACTATGATGTGACAAATAATATGATTTCCTTAATTAGCTATTCTCAAACATGCATTCATTCATTAAACCAATTTTCACTGAGGGCCGACAATGTGCCAACATTGAGAAATGTAGCGATAAACAGAATGGAGGTGACATTTGCCTTCACGGGGCACACTGCAGGCTTGAATAGGATGTGAGAATTAAATGAGGGACTTCACGAAAGTTAAATATTTGATAAATGCTATCACAACACATCACGTACAGCAAGAGTGCGTAACAGGAAAGTCTAATGTAGTCTTAGCATGCATTATGGCTACATCGTTGTGGTTGGCTTGGGAATAAAAACCAATAAATGAAACTTTCAAATATTTAGCTTTCCGTTGTTTATAAGCATTTTTGAAATGAAATGTGCAGTCCTATAGCTTGTGTAAAATAAGATAAACTATGTTCATCTTAAACTTATAATTTAAATTATGAAGATTCATTTATTACTGATGCCTTGGTCAATGTGTTTTGCTTGTGTAGTTGGCCAGAGTATCCCAGGTTATGTGAGCCTTTAGAGCTGCTACAGAAAGAAAGAAAATATTCTTTTCATTTCTAGGAAAAGATAAAAATTAATTTAAAAAATTAAGACCTCTTAAAGCTGCTTAAATTTACACAGCTAATATTGATAATCTGCAATTAGAGCAATGTTTAAACATCTTCCACTCTTGGATATGAACAACTAATTTCAAAATTAGACATTACTTGTTTTGGCTTTTTTTTTTTACACCATTCATTTTAAAAAATGCATTGGTCAGGGGCACCTGGGTGGCACAGCGGTTAAGCGTCTGCCTTCGGCTCAGGGTGTGATCCCGACGTTATGGGATCGAGCCCCACATCAGGCTCCTCCGCTATGAGCCTGCTTCTTCCTCTCCCACTCCCCCTGCTTGTGTTCCCTCTCTCGCTGGCTGTCTCTATCTCTGTCGAATAAATAAATTAAAAAAAAAATGAATTGGTCAATTATTCCATGAAATAAGTCATTTACTTCTTTTCTAATTTTGGTTCTCGTGTCCTGATGCATTGTTATATTGGAAATTAGGTGAAATATTTCTCTTTACTGATTCTAATTCTTAAAGATAAATAATTTGGTAGTGAACGGTAGCATTTTTTTATTCTAAGGAAGTGATTTTTTGTCTTTTTGGCAATCTTCAAACTTGCTAGAGGTTTACTAACATCAACTGTACCTTCAAAGTAGAGGACAATACTCTGTGTACCTGCTGGCACTGAGAGCAGAAATCAGTCTATTGGTCAGTCTCAAATTCAGAGGAATATTTAACACTATTTAAAACTGACATTAGCACACAAATATTCTGAGGGAATATTACCATCACTTTTATTTGTGCAACTAGACACAAAGTTGGAAAACATTGTCCTTTTAGGGTCAGGACTTCGAAGGGTAGAGTAATTCATCCTTGATCTGGGATCAGCAGACCATTTGTTGATAGCATGTAAGTTGCTCAGATTTCTGTAAAGAGACCGTGAGCTCTCTGAAGATTGTGTTTGGAGACAAGAGAGCTTCTTTGAAAGGTGTGAACACTCAGGTCAAGCGCACATCCCTGAGATCTTAGGAACTTGTAAGTTGTAAAAGCTGTAACAACAAAATTACCATTTCATTCTTCTTTGTATTTGTAATATAAACAAAACCAGCAACCCCCACTAGCCGGCCACCCCTCTTCTGGTGACATTTTCATAGCTTTGAGAAGCTTGAAGCCTGAAACACAATTAATTCAATGTTTCTTTTACCATGCAAATATCTCTTGTCAGAGATAGCATTCATGAAATTAGCCAGCGGTATTGATTCAGATGCCCCAGGGTTGTTAATTGTAGCTAAAGGTTATGTCTCTATGACTTCTGAAAGAGGTTATGGCCATTGCAGATACATCTTAAGGAAGGAAAGAATGCTATCAGCCAGGATGTGCACCCAAGCTTTGGAACTAGGCTAGCAAGACCCTACTCACATCCCTGTAAAGCAGACATATATTTTTGTATTTTTTATAGGTGGATACAGTGCAGACCACGAACCCCCCTGGCCACATTGAGGAATCGTGTAAAATGAATGTATGTGCTCGTAAGTGAAACACATGTAACGTTCCAACTCAGTATGTTGGATCCTAATAGACTTGAATTGTCTTGTGTAAAAAGAAATCGATTCCCAAGGGGCAGGACCACTATCTGATTAAAATGAAGCTCTGATTTTGAAGAAAACAAAAATGCACTTAAAATAAAATTTGCAAAAAGGAATCAAACTATTCTTGGCAAACAAACTGAAAAAAAATCAAGTTCTCAATGTGGAATAAAGGAGGGATGTGAGAGAGGTTTTGCAATCTTATCATTTACTGTGGAGAAACAATCAAATATCGTCATACTCAGGAGTGTGAAAAGAAGAACAGGAAATCTTTTTCCTTTGGTTCGCACTTGAATGGACTCAAGCAAAGAGCGGAGGCATATCCCGTTACTGGTTATAGTTAATGATGTGGCGATTAGTATAGATGTGATTTCATTTGCCTTGCTTGAACTAATTGGATGCATTATGTAGAAATCACCTAAGCCTGTGCTAGATCAACAAAGAAAATGGAAATGTATACCTCAGGACCGAATTCCGGGAAAATTAGACTGTTCAATGCTATTTAATAAGGCGTTACGAAGAAATACTACTGCCAGTCAGGGAAAATGAGAATCTAGTGGACAGGAAAGAAAAGTTAGGTTGTTCTGATACTTGTTGAAATATAATTTATTATGGTGTAAAAGCAGAGGATAGATAACAGTATATCTCACAGATATTTTACACAATTTCTGATTGAATTTAGGGTAAACCACGTAAATGTTCAAGGAATGTGTGGCCATTATATCATAAGAAACTGGCCTTTAAAATTTGTGATCCTATGCATTCGTGCATGCAGAGGAGGGCTTTTTTATTTTGTTAAGGATGAATTGCATGCAGGAAGCACCTCTTTGCATTATAATTACTTGCTCACCTAAAGATACTGTATGAAGTCTATTTTTTGTATGGGTACGAGTGTACGTGGGTGGATGCCTTTGTGTGTGTGCATATATACGTGGAAGGAGATACAATTTAACAGTTGACATCTGCACTTTGGTTTGTTACCTGGAATGTAAAGAGGTAGAGTAAACTGTCTTAAGCCATTTCATATGTGTTATCATTTTTAAAGATTATTATTCACCAACAAAGCCATTCTGATACACAGTGATTACTGCAAAGGCTCTCCAACGAATTATAATATTTATTGCCCTTGAGCCATTTAAATTAAGATGGTACCAGCGTCTGAAAATGAGGGTAGGCTCCCCTGAAATTAGTTTGAAGACAGTTGGAAAATCCTATTATTTATACTCCTTCAGGCTACTTCACTCAGTGACAGAGGATGTGAATCGTGGAGGTCCTTATAGAAGAGATTTGGGAATATTTGATTTTTTAGCTATAGCTTTTTAATCTACTTATAAGTTACAGGTTTTTTTTTTCACTTTTCTTCAACCTAAAAAAATAATAAGTGTTCATATATTAACATAGATAAGATAGTAAATATTTAAAACAGATTGACATATTTTTTGTAGTCACCATGTGCCATAATAATTTTGAAACTATTGTTCCCTGGTATTTGTATTCATTTCTCTTTATCTTGCTGATTAACTTTATAGTAAAAATTTTTACCTCTTCTTTCTATGTGACAATCAACTGAAATTGGTACCCTATCTTTACTATTACAGGGATTTTTGTCTTTATTTATGCTATTACAATAAATTATGTCTATAACCTGTATAATTCCATTGTATTGAATATTTTTCTGTGACCAAAACAATTAAAAAAAAACTGCTTTATAAGGTGACTATATTTCCTATTTTAATAATCTCTTAAAACATAATAGGACGTAAAGGATGCTTCTGTTGCTGGGTTTGGAATATACTCATCACCTCTTCACAGCTTGAGAGTGAAGAGCTTAGCCACTTTAGATAACGAGAAAAGGTTTGACAGAGATAATTTCGAGGGTGTGAAGAGAGAAGTACCCTGAACTGACTCAGGAGTTTTGATGCCAAATTCTTCTCTTCCACTAAACAACCAGCCCCGATGAGTTAAGTTTTTTGAGTTTTTAGGTGCTCAGATTTCTTATCTGTTAAAGGCTGGGTTTGGATTGTGCTGTCAATTTTTAGATCATTTTAATTCTAAACTTAGAAGGTTTCAACAACTTGGAAAGATTACAGTGCGACACTTAATACTGATCATATTAATACTCAATAGTGATCCTTAGTATTAAGGGAATCCCATGCTGTTTTCCACTTAAATTGACCTAAAGCTGAACGCATGCCTGAAGAACAAGGGAAAATACTAATTTACAGTTGTTACTGTTCATCCTTAGTTTGACTTAATGGAAATATGTACTCAAGTATCAGTAATCATGTTCTGGGATCAATAGGTATCTCTAAGTTCATTGAACCAAGAGGCCCCCAAGTACAAAATCACTCAATTTGTAACAGAGAAAACCTTTTTGTTGTGCGCTGACTTGAATGCATTCCCTGGCAGCATATTAAAGTGCCAGAACCAGTTTTTCTTGCTCTTTACCCCCCAAGGATTGATCAGCACATGAAGGTCTCTTTGACTTCAAAGGCATTCTGGACTCGGATCAGCCTGGTTGGGTTCAGAGGAGAAGGAACCACTAGCCCCTGATGTTTACGGCCATGGGCTCTTTCATCCTCTCGTCCTCTGCTTAGGAGAAGCGACAGGCAGAGGAGCCTTGCAACTGTTATAATTTCAGGATTAATGTTTAGTCACAAAATGCCTCACACAGAAGAACGGTGCTTTTATTTTAGCTTCCAGCCACTACTCCAGCTGGGAAAGGTCAGAGAAACAGTATGAAGCAAAATGAAAGCATACGCAGGATGTCAATTTTGGGAGGAGGGTGCACACTAACTTGCAAAATGGTGTCACTTTCAAAATCACAAAAGTGACTTGGATAAACTTCAGGGAACCTTGTTTAGAGAACTGGACACACTGAATATTTTTTTCATTTTGGTGAACCTTCTGCTCATTTATGGAACTGATTTAGGTAATAAAGTTTAATTTTGTCAGTTCATTCCTTATTACACAAGATTACAAATGTAGATGGAAGACCGCCTACCAAGCCTCTCCCATGACCCACTATAAGTAAAACTGTCACTAAAATATAAAAAAAAAAAAAGCCTTCAGAAATATTATTGAGGAATAAAAGACTTGCTATTCATTTTAGTTCTGGTTATAATTTTTTATGCTATTATTCCATTTCCTGGTTTTGATAAATATAAATTAGTTGAACTGATTTTAATATTTATTTGATAACTGTTTTTTATTATTTTTTAATTTTTAATGTTTTTAACTTTATTTTAATTCCAGTGTAGTTAAAAAACAGTGTTGTGTTAGTTTCGGGTGTACAATACAGCGCTTCGACAATTCCATGTTTTACTTGGAGCTCACCCAGATAAGTGTCCTCTTAATCCCCTTCGCCTGTTTCATCCGATTTACGTTTCCAAGAGTCAACTCTATGCCGACGATGTATTCATTGCTCTATTTAATATTTATATCAGCCTCATGAAGCAGATACTATTATTGTCATATCATCATTTACAGATGAGGAAAATTAGGCACAGAGAGTTTGGGTAAATTTGCAGAGACACAGAGCCGGCAGGAGGTAGAGCTGGGCTCTGAGTCCTGCCACTGCGGTTTCAGAGGCTCCACGCAGCAGGTGGATCAGGAAACTTTCCTGCCAAACACTGTAAAAGATGGGAGTGCAAATTAGGTTCTGGGATTATTTCAGGGTACAGAGGTGGATTCTTTTGGTTCTTTAGATCGCACATCTGTTAACGCGAGTGAGGCAAATTCAACACGCATGACTTAGATGTGAAAGGCATTCCGAAGTTCTTAACGCACAGAAGTATTGGATAAAGATGGAATCTGTGATAGAAAGTCTGCTTTAAATATTGGATACAGGGAAGAAGACATTCTTTTCTAACTTACTTGTCTTGCAGGTTTAAAATATGTTACCACATAGTATCTGCATCAAACATTATTTGAGAATGAAGACTGCTGTGGACTGAGGCGAGTAGCAACTGCATTCTTTGAACAAGGAGAGCTCAGGGTCTAATGGGAATTCCAGACACACAGGCTAATTATCACAATGCCATGTGCTAAACGAAGGACTATGATAGTAGCTAAGAGTGCAGTGTCTGCAATCCAGGTTGCCTGGGTTTGAAACATGGTTCATACACTTGACAAACTGACTGGCCTTTGAACAGATAACTTGGCTCTGCTTCCATTTCTTCAGATGTAATATAAAGTTAATAACAGCATTTATGTCATACATCGATTGTGATTATTAAATGAGATTTAGCCAGGTAATGTGAGTATGACGTGACAAGAACTCAATAAATGCCGGCAATTGTTAATTTCCTCATTGTTGTTTAATAATTAACATATGAAGAGAGTGTAGTTGTGAGATCTAGATGTTCATGGGCCAAAATAAACTCAATATCACTGTCACTAGCGAAATAAAAGGCACCTCGCAGAGAAGGTAACTCCAAGCCCTCGATATACTTCATATACTAAGGCGTGAAACTCAGCGGGTACAGTTTCTCCAGGGGGATTCGTCAGTTCCTGGTCTGCTACAATTCAAATCTTAGAGCGCTGTGAGCTGTACTTTTTTCAAGCATAGACAAGTGAAGGAAGCTGTGAAAACTGAAATCAAACCTGTCACAATCCAATGATGAAAGTTTCTAAAAGGTCAAAGAACAATTTTTGAAGGATCACTTTATCTATAATCGTAAGGGAGTATAATTTTCCCCAATTATTAATAGCTTAAAAATTGTGAAACTGAAGAATGATACATTATTTGTCAGATTATCGTAAGAACTAGATGATGCTGATTATAATGACCGATCCATAAATAAGTAGCTGTTATTCTTTGCGAATATTTAATAAGTATCTATTTTATATGATGAGGACTTTCTTTTCCTTTTTTTAAAATAAAGATTTTATTTATTTATTTATTTGACAGAGAGAGAGAGAAGGAGAGAAATTCTATCAAAGGTCTTCTATTTGGAAGTGTTTTTGCAGGGGGAGCTGCAAGCAGAGGGAGAGGGAGAAGCAGGCTTCCTGCTGAGCTGGGAGCCCAATGTGCAGGCTGGATCCCAGGACCCTGAGATAATGACCTGAGTTGAGGCAGACGCTTAACCGACTGAGCCACCCAGGCGCCTCGGTCTTTATTTCCGAATTCCTTTATTAAGCAGAAAATGTGCTTTGTGATAAATACTAAAGATGAGATTTGAATGTGTGAAATATAAACAAAATAAGCACTGGCTGAATTGGACTGGATAATATTTAACGTCTAGAAATTCAGTGGCTTTCATTTTAAACATTATAATTGGCCAAGTGTACTGGAGAGGATAAAACAAACAAACAATCATTAAAAATGGTGTTTTGCCTATTTGAAACTATGTGTTGAATAAAATAGATCGATTACTAATTCTGACAGGAAAATCTCACCTCAGGAGCAGCTTTGTGTTCTTGGGAACACACAGCATTGCTTGTGAAAACATGAGGAAGTTATAGTTTCATTTCACAGTTTAGCAACCAAGCATCTGAAAAGAAACAAAGTCAATTACAGATTTTTATTAAGCTATACATTTCAGTAATTTTTACTTTTTTCATGAAAGAGCTGGCTACTCTATATTTTTATGGATATTAATACTGCCATAATAACTTACCTTATGCTTCTTTTTGTGAATTTCTAAGGAGGAGTTAAGATTAATGTAATTAAAAATGAATACCTTCCTAGACCTTTTCCTTAGATGTTAGGGGGGAAATGAACATGTCCTGTTTTAAGAGATTGGAGTTTTGAGCTCATCCTTTTTCTAATTGCTACTGCCCAATTGTACTGCCAGTGGAAATTCTGTTCTGTCTCAATAGCAAGCAGGTGAGGGGAACACAGGTCTCTCATCTTTCTTCTCTCTGTGTCTAGCTGTTAAAACGGTGGGTCTGTAAGGATCTTTTTTTTCTCCCCTATGTGTCAGGCTCATGAAAGAAGCAGACGTTTGGTATATGCCTTCTAGAGAGATCAGAAACTGGCTGCCTCCTGATAATACATTTCAAGTGGATAGAGTGTATTCTAACTTTATGCTGGTTGACTTTTTAAAATCCCTGCGTGTTTATTATATAAAAATCTGCCCTGTTTTGAACCCCAAGTTGAAGCTTGATTGTGAAAGGCATGTAATTGAAAAAGAAAAAAATCTGAAAGAAAGATACCGATAACGTGAAGGAAACAATTTTTCCCATGAGCCTTTTTAATAAAAATTCTATGATGGCTAGTCACATAAATGCTTTATGATTTGGGTGGAGAAGTTTGTGAAAATGTTTATGAAGATGACTTCCAACTAGTCCTACCTTAAGAGAGGTTCTATTCAAAGGAGTATCAAGGATCTGTAAACGCAGAATCTTTTATCTTTCAATTAAACCATTTTCAATACTAGGAAGAAATGCAACACGTATCTTGTACCAAGCCTCCCTAGTAATCATGTGCTTTTGTCATCTGAGATTAACATTTGGATTAAAGAACATGATTAAAGGATTCTAAATTAGTGGTTACCAAGTTGAAATGGCACAAAGTTAAAACAGTGCAATGCAGCAATCTATTTCATGCAAGATATTGCTTATACCAATTAATTAACAGTTTAATTAGCATGATGTTTCATGTTGTGACCTAAGCCATTGTACTCCCAATGGGTCTAGTGGAGACAATGAAAAAAAGAAGAAAGCTTTAGGATTGTTGATGGTTATGTCACATGACACCAGAATTAAAAATAATTTGTCATTTAGGGATGCCTGGCTGGCTCAGTCAATAGACCATGTAATTTTTGATATTGGCATCATGAGCTCAAGCCCGATGATGGGGGTAAAGTTTATTAAAAAAAAAAAGTTTTTTAAATGCTTTAAGAAAATAATTCTTAATTTTTAAATAAAGGAACATGCATATGCTTTTTTCCCCCCTGAACTGAGAACAGATTTTTTAAAAAGCATTTTTATGGTATAAAATATTCCCATGAATTAAAAGCATATCAAATAACTGAATGTGCAATAGCATTAAATGAACTACATTTTAAGCAGCAAGTGACCACAAATAAATGCCTAAAGGCTTCACTTAGATAAAACAGAAGTACCTCTCACAATTTTGAGAGCAAACATAAAAGATATGTATTAGGGCGATCATATTTTTGAATATATAATGTGATTCATAGGATTCTATTAAGGGCCATTGAAATTACTTACAAAGGATTGCATTTTGGAAAGCCACAATGGAACTCTGCCTTTGGACAGGCCCGAGCAAAAAAAAAATATGCATCTTAGAAATAATTTATCAAGTGCATGACATGAAAGGGGTCTCTCATCCTTTCTTCCCTCCCCAGTGAGAACATATTCAGATTGTGTGTATTTGTCTTTATTACATAAAATGGAAGTTTCTGTCGAGCCAAAGACAGTCATCTGCCAGCAGATTGGTTCTGCCTTTTAACAACAGCATAAAGAATGGACACAGTTGTTATGAGTATTGGTCTATAAAGCACAACAGACCTTCTGGAGGTGATTTTCTCTTCATTCCACGCTGCTGACAATTCAGGACATGCAAAGAAATAAAATAATTTAAGGATCTGACTAATGTCCCTAGATTTTGTCAAGCTTTCTTTCCCAATCACTGAAATCTGTTGGCTTCTTTCATGGCTATATAATTAGGCTATCCGTTTCCTTTGAGCTTGCCTACTACAGTAGGTCCAGAGGGCTCTTTTCTCCCTTTCAGAAATTGTTCCGTAGCCTCTTTTGGCAGTTAATGTATGGATGCCATTTGGAACATTGCTGGTTATTATGTCGCTCACAGATATTTTATTGTACACAGAACTGAGTATTTATGGAAGTCTAAAGTCTCTGTTATGCAAAACCTTATAAAGAGAAAGCTGTTTAAGTTTTTTTTCCCCCTGACTTGTTCCCTCGTCTAACACATCAATTCAAATTGCTCCTTTTTCATTTAGTAGAAATTGTCTGCAAATGGAATAGAAAGCATATATAAATTATGGAGTTATAATTGATAATATATAATCACTTGTAACTTCTACTTTCTAAAGCAAGGACAAAGATACAAAGTAATTCAGTAAACATTTGTGCTAGGATGATCACAAAAGTGTTTCCAAGATGTTCCTAAATTTTTCTTTTTAGTTTCATAGTATCACATCTTCAGGCGATCAGAAAATTGCAATTTAATTTTTGCTCTGATAGTTACCTGGTAAGGATCTGATCTGAGTGATCTTTCAGTTTGAATTGTATTTACTAAGAATTTGAATTGCTCTATTTTGTCCTCTCTTGGATTTCCTATGAAAATATACAATTTAAAGGTATATGGAATTCATAAATTAAAAGAATGCCAATTATGTACTAGTCTTTGAGGAGCAACTTACTTAACCTTTCCTGTATTCAAATGAGGATAATAAGAGTCTTATAGCATCTTTAGGCAATGAGGATGAATTAATACACCATATAAGTTATATGTCATAGAATAAGTTACTATATACCATTTATTACAACTGCCTGGCATAAAGTGAGCCAGTATAAATAACAATACTATTAAAGAAAGGCTCAGAAATGTGACACAGTTCACATCACTTTTTACTAGTGAAGATTCCAGAAGCAGTTTTAATGCAATACAGGATGGTGCCTGCCACATAGTGGGTATCTCTAAGTGTTATCTGATATTAGAAATAGACAAATAGGTTTTCCGGAAGTCTTGTACTAGTCACGAGTTAGGCTAGGGTCTAAACTGCAGGTGTATCTGACTTTAAACCCTGATATCCTTAAACCTTTGCAGGAATCTATTAGGACTGTTTGTTGGTAGAGACTTCACACCCTTAATGAATAAGCTTTCTTTTTACCGTGGCTTTGAAAAGATGTTTTTGAAATTATTTAGAAAATGCAGACATGCTTACAACACATGAGAATCTAACAAAAAAAATGATCAATTATCAATGCATACTCTGAGCTTTTTCTATAAGTATCTCTTTGGATTTAGAAATTACTAATTAAGGGATGCCTGGGTGGCTTAGTCAGTTAAGCGTCTGCCTTAGGCTCGGGTCATGATCCCAGGATCCTGGGATCAGGCCCCATGTTGGGCTCCCTGCTCAGTGGGGAGTCTGCTTGTCCCTCTCCCTTTGCCCCTGCTCATGCTCTCTCTCTCACTCACTCTCTCGCAGATAAATAAATAAATAAATATTCATGAAAACAAACACTGGGAAATATGCACCAGGTTGATTATTCGTTTTCTAGTGGACTTCAGCGGGGTGTTTAGGTAAGCTCATAATCCCACCTCCACTTCTACTTTCTTTGAACATCTGGAATTCTCTTAATCCAGGGTGGCAGGCAGCCTGCGGAAGCACCGTCTGCACAGTGACACGCTCTTCTCAATTATTGCCATGTCATTTGGGTTGCCATTCAGCTTGTTTAACTGTGAGGTTTGGGAATGCTTTATTTCAGTTTCCCTCCAATATTTTGCTGCAATTTTTTTCTATTAACTTATCTGAAGAGATATGTTATCGTCTCATCTTTAGATTGACTACTTTTCATGTAGGCTGGTGTAAGGTCTACCACTGTCCTCCAGTAGTTGCCATTTCTTATTGTTTAGTTGAATTTGAAATTGATACTCCCTAATGACTGTTATTAGAAGTTATTCTACTCACTGTGCCATCTAGCAATATTGGATCATAGCAATATGCGATTTTTAAAAAAAAGCTTTTTCTCTCTCTCTCTTTGTGCTTGCTGATAACTGTTCAAGACTATGAAATAAAATAGATCTCATGGTTAGGCATGGAAACTATAGTTAACTGCTATTAATGTTTGTGTACAAATTACATACAGTGGGCTGAGATACTGCATTGAAGGCTGAAGTATTACTTACATTGCTGCCCAAAGTCATGCAAGGAGAAGACAACTTACTGCTTCTTAGGCCATGCTTAGGAACACTTAGTGCCTAGGTTTCAGATTCCTTAACTGAGAATTATATTCCTCTGACTCTAAACCTCTTCTCCCATTTTTACTTCCCATTCTTCCCTTTCCCTGAACTCTGTGTTCCAGCTAAGCCTGGTGATTTTCGAGGGACTTTACCTGCTTTACACTCTCCTACTAGTTTATTTTCGCCTGTACTACTACTTCCGCCAGCAATTCTCTGTCTTTCTAATTTTACATGAATGAATCCTACCTTCCCTCTTTTCCTGGTTACCAAGTTGTTAGTGCTAATTTCAAGCCCCTTTGTGTGATTTTTATGCTACCTGAATCTTCCTATCTCTAATGACGGAATATTTTGTGCATGTAAGTGCATATGCATGTGATTTCTTTCCTACACTATAATGTCTTCATTGGAAAGGTCCTAGTCTGATTCGTATTTATGGTCTCCTTCCAGTTTTTAGCAAAGTGCTTTGCTTATAGGAGATAAGCAGATGGGTGCTTGATTGAATTCACTTGATGCTACAAATGTGACTTTTATGTGATTCTAAGGCATTCAATAATGGGTATAAATATTAGTCATTCAGTAAATATTTATTGAGTTCCTACACTCGATTAGGTGGAGGGGATATTGCATTCCTACAAAATATCAAATGCTGGGTAACACAGGTGAGGTGATACGTGCATACTTATATACATACATATATCACAAACCACATGAATGCCGTTAGAGCTCGCATTCTTCTGTGTTACTCAGGGTCTACTCTATTGCAGGAACGCCATTGTCAGTAAGATAGATATGTGTTTTCCAGGTGTGAGAACTACATGGTGCCGAAAGGAAGGCATGTCCTCTGGTGGCCAACAAGTGGGTGCCAAGGCAGGATGGTGTCCCAGGAGGCTGGAAGATAGCTCAAAATGTATAAGGCATTAGATTCACATTATGGAGATACAACTTGATGCTGGGAGAAATGGGAGCCAGACAGCAGAGGTCTTTAAAGACAGTGGAGTGGAGACCCGGATTTGTTAGGGGAATAACTTTCAGAGCAGTGCAAAGGAAGCACCAGAGAGGAAAGAGACAAATAATCCTAAAGGGGTTTGGTTTGCACTTTAACTGAAAAGTATTTCTTGGAGACTCGGAATGCTGTGCCGATGAATTGTCACACTTTATGTGGACTACCAAGTCGTGAAGACGACTGCTCTCTTTGGTCATTTCTTGGCACCAGTACAGTGCTCTGCCCAAGGGACTTATTTCTTTAGTGGAGGAATTAGTATAATTAATACCAAAAGAAAGACATTTTAATGCATGGTTTCTAAAATCAATATACGCAAAACCCATTCTTGGAACACGGAGTTCAGTTCAACTTGAACTGTTTATGTGTGACAATATGGCAAGTCTGTTTTGAATATAAAATTCCTTCTCTCTAATACTGTCAAAAGAGACTTTCCTTGATGTTAAGCTGTGATCTCAAATGAAGTCATGCCTTGGAGGCTGTCTGGAGGCTGAAAGCTAAAGAATCATCACTCATCAAATCCATGGAATCCATTTTTACCTCTATCGTTGCTGGAACTCACTGCCCAAGCTCTAGGTTGATTTTTATTTCAGACCTTATCCAGAAGTATTTTTCTTTTTTTTTTTTTTTAATTTTGCAGCATATTACTAAAGTATTTTCAATGATTTATGTTTGCTTTTTGTGCTTCATGGTTTTAAAGAAAAGGAATTTATGCCACGAATAGTGCAGATATGATTTTCACAGTCCTGTAGTTTATGGGATTTGCTGTATTCTTTTGAAAAAAAATCCATAGAATTTCATTTGTAGTAAGACAGTTCTGGCAGTTCCATGACAGTGAAATTTTAAGGATCATCAGTATTGAAGGGCACATGCTGTGGAGTTACTCTTTCTCCCTCTCTCTCTCTTTTTTCAACTTTAATTCCAATTAAAAGATATTCTATTAGACTACATGCTTTCTTCCTAGATGTCTTCTGTCTGATCTTTGACTTGCAATCAAGGAAAGTCAGATTCTTACTGTTAGAGCTGAAAGGGCCCATAGCCTGCCGGGGGTTATCTAGTGTTTCAAGAATTTAGAACCCCCAGTCTGTGAATAATGATTAATGTGTGGTACTTATATTGTTAAATCTTTCAAGAGAAGTGTCTTGTAAAGTTAGTCTGTGTTGCTGAAGCCATTCTTAATATTCCTATAATGCAGAGGTTGCACATACCATATGTATGCAAAGTGTTTCACCCACGATTCTATATATAAATATCCACATTCGTAATACACAATTTTCAAAATGCCTCTTTTATGCTTTATCATGAAATTTATGTACAATCCTGTATAAATCTTATTCAGTATACTTTATCATATAATTCGTTACAAGAGATTGTATTTTTGTTTGAAATTTTTACTGTTTTTGATAGGTTTCAGATGGAATGTCATCATGCCTTTCATGGTGCTGTTACCTATGGTGTGACAATTTCAAATTTTCTAGCTAATATCAGTATGAAAGGGTACAATCTCTGATATAACATATTGCCAGAATATCTTATCGTTGGTTATAATTTAGGATTTTCTCAATGCTTGGTTTGCAAATTCAGAATATAACATTTATTGATATCATCAGTAATATATATCAGGAATACTAATATCTCTGTTCACTCATGTACTGACCAGCTAAAGCGCTAACCAATGGAGCATAAAAGTATAAAATTGTTAGATATTTTGGAAGCGCACATATTATCTATCTATCTAGATATCTATCTAGATGAAATGTTTTGAAATATATATTTCCTTCACGTACACCTTCCATATATTCAAATATATATATTTAAATATGCATTTATATATATTTCAGAATGTATTTTTCTATTCTGAAGATCACCAGAGGGAAACAATTGCTTGATAATAATTATTGAATACATTCTTTAGCCCAGAAACTGTGCTTGAGGGTAGGAATGTAAATATGGGAAAGATACTCTCAATGTTTTCAACAAACCAAGAGAGTCAGATGTGTTATAAGTGCTATAGGACGACAAAGTTAAAGAGGGAAGGTGAAGACATTTGGGAAACGTTTCATGAGACAAGAAACTTTTTTGTTGAACCCTGTAATAGTTAATAGTTCACTTGCACCAAACAGAGAAGAAAGACATTTCAGCTGGAGAAGATATCATGAGCAAAGTAATGAAAACTTCAACATTCTTTGTGTATTGGGTAAAAGTCACATAACCCAGTGTGGTTAGAGTGTAGGAAACATGGGATGGGTGACTCAATATGAACTGGAAAGAGCAAATTGATTCAGCTCAAGAAGAGCCTTGAATTTTATGTCTAGCTATTTGGGTTTATACCGTAAGTATTCAAAAGTCACTGAAAGTTTTCGAGCAAGGGTATAATACAATAAGTGTTTTAGAATGATGGCTCAATCAGTGGAAGGGAGGACAGTTTATAGTAAAAGTGCTAGAGAAAAGGAGACCAGTCAGGGGACTAGTGCAGTCTGATAAAGCCTCATCATGTGATTCTGACGCATGCTATGGAGACAGATCAGGATGTGTATGGACAGAAGGATGTAAAATATTTGGTACTTGATTGGAGGTTGGAGAAAAAAGGAGAGAGAAAACAAGAATGAGAAAGAAGATTGGTTCAGATTTTAATTTTGAACATTTTCATTAAAAGGTGGAATTTGGGGGAAAAAGTGAAATTTGAAATGTAGGAGAGTAAGATTGGGAAGGGCAAGAATTAAAGAATTCATGTACATTTAGTGGCAGGTGACTCCATACAAGTGTATGTGCTCCCTGGAGAATACAGACAGAGTGAAAACAGAAGGAGGCAGAGGGACAATCTTGATGAGCCATGGTAAGGATAACATAAAGGAGAACCCAAGTAAATGTGGAATCTGGAGAAATTGTGTGACAAAGAGCAAAGATGGACAGATTTTCAGTAAGAGTGGAGTAGACATACTAATAATAACAGTAACAAAAGTTATAATAATAGTAAAAATGGACTTACCTGTTATTAGGCAGTAGATTTTACACTAAAAATATTACACAGATTAGCTCATTTAGTAATGATAACACAATTTGTTTTCAGGCAGTAAAAACCAAATTTATAACTTAATATTTAAAACAAAGATAGTTTTGGGGACAATGAGCTGGAGCTCTCAAGGAATTAGTGGAGGATAAAGGAATATGTTCAGGAAAAGAAAAGTTTATTCCAACTCCAGAGGGTGGAAGTAAATTCAGGGGTTTGCAGGAATTGATAAACTCTCTCTTTCAGATACTACTCCTGGAATGACTTAAAGCCAATTATGTTAATGTATTTCATCACTGTGCTTACTTTTCAGACTCCAAAGAGGGAATGACCAAATGTCCTTTTGGGGTGACATATCAACCTTTTGGTTAAGGGAAGGCAACACACTTTGAATAACAGTCTTACCAGATGGAATTCAGTAGGTGAAAGGCAATTTGTTCAAAGGAAACCTGACTGTCTTTAAAAGTGACCCATGCCTCCCCAATTTAAATGTGAAGGAGCTAAATCTTAGAGAAGTTAAATATTTTGCCCAATTTTAAGCAGTTAGTCAGTGAGTGAATTGATATTAAAGCTAAAACTCCCAGCATTCAGAACAATAAAATTGAAGAGTGAGAAAAGACTCCTTTATGTAGCATTTCTAATAGATTCATCAGCATGGTGGCCAGGTAAGAGTACATCAGGTTTCATGGAGGCAGTTGTAAGTAAGCAGAACAATTGAATGCAAGGTATTTTGCCAAGAATTTTTCAGGAGAGAAAAGGAAACAGCAGTTCGGTAGTGAAAGAAATGAGGAAAGATCTTTTTTACAAAATAGGGAAACTTAGGTAGATTTATAGGTTGAAAGAAAGAGGTTTACAGGTTGAACAGAAAAGAGAAAGCCCACTGATGAAATAAGGTCCTGTCAGAGGCAGGAAGGAGTGAAATCAAAAGGTCAAATGGATAAAATAATGAGGATTCTTCAGAGCTGCAAAATGAAGTTCCAATGGGTGAAGATGCAGGCAAATTTGGAGTAGAGGAGGGAAACCACAATCTTCTCAGCAGTAGGAGGCGCAATAGCGTGTTGAGGTTGAGGGGAACATCTGAGGAGGGTGTGGTGGGAACAGCTGCTCTGTGGAATGGGGAGAAGAGCCAAGTAAGAGTGAGTAACAGGGCTGCTAAGTGCCGAGAGTTCAGCTGACATTGGAAATTATAAATTTGTAGCAGAGTCAATCAGCGTGGTTATTCAATTTCCTCAGTAACTCTTGGCAGTCCAGGAGGAGGAGGAGAGCAAACAGATGGTGGTATGATTTGGTAATGGGATTGGCAAGGCAGCTGTGAGAGGAGGTCAAAGAAGAGAAGAATCAGTTGCACCCATGAAAGTATGGTGTCAGGGGCAGTCAAGCCAGGAAGAATTGGAGACTGCTAGCAAACGGGGAGGCAAAGCAGTGGAGGGCATCAGCTTTTGAAGCCTAAGAAGAGCTTTTGCGGGCCTGAGCAAGTGGGATCCGGGATTGGAGGAGAGAATTTCACAATTATGCATACACAGTAGAACACCTTTTGTTGAGATGCAGTCCATTTTGTATCTATGGGTGTGGACTGTCAAAGCTGAGCAGAAGTGATTGTTACTAGAATATAGGGGGGAAAGAATTTTGAGGCTAAATAGATGAGTGACTCAACCAAATTATCTAGCATAGTGACAAGTGATAGAAGGAGGGGAAAAAACAAAACAAGCCAGTTGCCAAATTAATCAAGTGAATTGATGAGATACTCGTAGATGACAAGCTTTAGAGAGAGTTAGACAGTTTGATTGTTGGGGTTTTGTAGATATAGGACTTGTTGAACTAAGATAATAGAACAATGTCTCAGAATAGGAGAGGAAGTCCAAGGGAATGCTCTTCTTCCTTTTTTTGCCCTGAGATGGGAAAATGATTACTGTTTTCAATGGTGTTCTGATTTGTGGTAAAATCTATGTGAATAAAACTTAAAACTCATTGCAAGCAATTCCCATTCACGGACACTTAATTTGCATTTACCCTAAGAGATGTTCTAGTAGATGACTTTCTTCTTCTCTACTAATTTTCATTTAAACATGTGGTTATAACCTATCTTAAACACAAAGAACCCAAATAACCACACACACATACTCACATCTCTGACTTAGCTTCCACCTCCGGCTGCAGCCTTGTGTTTCCGATCTCCTTCACCCAAACTTGTCAGAGTGTTGCCCATGTGGTCAATCCCCACTTACGCACATAGGAAAGTTTTTTAAATCCACCATATGGGTCTTCAGTCCTCTCCATTCCATTGACGTGGCTCTGTCAGGGTCATCAGAATTCCTAATGTGGAATCCAGTGGTCATGGTCAATTCTGTCATCCTGTCTAAGTCTTGGCATTTGGACCATTGTTCGCTCCCTCTCCCTCGATTACTTCGTATCACCGTATTCACTTGGTTGTCCTCTTCCTTTGCTGACTATGTCTTCCTAGTGTCCCACGCTGCTTTGACTAGATGTCTAAATCATGCAGCACTCCAGGATTTTGTTTACGTATGTCACCATCTCCAACTTCCCCCTGGGTTCCATACTCAGCACAGCCACCTACCTGGCTTTTCCATTGGTACAGGCAGGAGTACACAGTAGTTATACAGTAGCTTCTGGCACCACATTCTGCTTGGCGAACTAGAGCAAGGCTCTCCATACTTTTGTTTTCTTACGTCTAAAATGAGAAGAATAAGAACTACTTCCTAGAGACCTTGGAAGGATTAAATATGTAAACAATATAAGTTTATATGTGTGTGTGTGTGTGTGTGTGTGTGTGTGTGTGTTTGGAAATGTACTTGGCTCGGAATAAGTGTTCAACCAATGCTAGTATTAATGTTATCACAAACACAACAGATCAAAGGCAGAACCATTGCTTTTTACCTCAAATACCTTGATTTGCTCTCTTCATAAACCTTTCTGAGTAAAAAATACTGATACCCACTCAATTTGTTCAGGGTAAAAAAAAAAAAAGAGAGATCATCTTTTGCTCTTTTCCCCCTATCATGCCACCCCAATCCACCAGTAGTTTCTAGTACCTTTACTTCAAAAATCTATACCAAACCTCAGCACTTTCACCACCACCTCATCTTCTAAACTGGAGCTCAAACCACCCACATCTGCTGTGTCTCTGATTGTACTGGACCGGCCACAGAACAGTCTCCTATGGAGTGATCCTTCTGAAGTGTCAATGCAAATATATCTTTCCACTATTTAAAATTCTCCAGTGGATTTTCATTGCAAGGAGAATAAAATCCAATCTTCCAAAGCGTTCTGCACACATGCCCTGGTTGGGAACCAGTGTGCCTCAGAGACCTCAGCTCTTCCACTGGCAGCAAAACCACTTGGACCCTTTTTTCTGTCACTCAGACAGGCCATAAGATTTTCCCTGTCAAAGCCTTTGAATGGGAAATTAGGCTTTCAAGATGTAATCCGAAAGCTCAAATACTATATATCTGGATTCTGGTTGCTTCTTTAAAAATCCGATGAAGCAAAGCGTTCTGACTCAGTATTGCATTCTTAGACCTAACCCAGCACATATTATCACAGTCTTCATCGATTTGTAAAAAAAAAAAAAGGAAATTTAGTGATTCCTGGCATGTTTTCAAAATGCCAATGGAGAGAAGATTTCTGATCTTGAATATTTTGTAAATTCCAAAGTGAGATGCCTGATTAGAGCCTAAAATTTTGGAGACTTGCAAGCAAGAGAGGTCTCAACCAGGTTCCTTTTTTCCCAAAAGGACGAAAACATGTGCGGTGGCAGTGGGCTCTCAGGGGAGCCTATAGTGACATGGGCGGTTGCTTTTCTCAGCTGGTGTGGGAGGGAGAGGGGGCAGGCACCGAGGCACGTCTCTGTGTTGGTGTCTGCAGAAGATGAGTGAGCTGCAAACATGTACAAAGGCTGTGGGATGGATAGAAGAGATTCCAATACTGACAACAGAAGCAAACATATTGAGAAGGGGTTAAATGCAATTATCAATCATTGATTGGAGAGAGAGAGAGTATAATTGATAGATTCCAAATATCACAAAAAGTCACTTTAAATTTTATTTCCTGGTCTAAAATATTCAGTAGGGGGGAGCCTGGGTGGCTCAGTCGTTAAGCATCTGCCTTCAGCTCAGGGCCTGATCCCAGCGTTCTGGGATCGAGCCCCACATCAGGCTCCTACGCCGGGAGCCTGCTTCTTCCTCTCCCACTTCCCCTGCTTTTGTTCCCTCTCTTGCTGTCTCTCTCTCTGTGTCAAATAAATAAATAAAATCTTTAATAAAAAAAATAAAATATTCCGTAGGGTATTTTTTTTTTCCCCAGACTGGTTAAGATGTTTGAATAATTGTTTTCTGCTTCTTTATTGACAAGGAAAGCAGAAAACTTTTTCAGGGCATCCTGTTGGAGTCTCCCCCTCTTTCTTCTTATTTTTTCCCCTTCAGGATAACTTAGGCACAATTCCTAAAAGAACACCAGTTGGCCAATTTCCATCTGGCATCCTTCCCCTCTTATTTTCACTGAAAAGTGTGGAGTCTAGTTTTTAATGCTATTTCTGACTAAATTCAAGCTTTCGGTTCAACACCCATCCTCCCCCTGTTTTTCATATAAGCAGTTACCTCTTTTTGTGGGAAAAACAAACATAACTCCGGACTCTAACTGGGTAGAAGCAGATAAAAACAAATTGTAGAAATATGGGCTCACTAATTTCTAGTAATCTTTTGTAGGCTTTGGAGTACAAATGTGTCGTGAAAAGTTCCGTCTGTGCAGAAGAAATTGAGTGTTTTACACACAGATAATTAGAAAATTGTCAAGACATATGTTGCTTTTTATGAACGTTTTTATATTTATTGTTTTGCAGATGATACCAAAAATTATCATAGTGCTGAATTATGAAAAACCTCTCAACTTAGAGGTCTTCATCAATGACTAATTGCTACTATTTGTAACCGATTTAAAAGCAAATAAAGCACCCATCTGGTAATTCTATTAATGGTTTTTATATTAAATGGCTATTGGTCCCCAAAAAGAAAATATGCAATTATGAAATATTCATATTCGACTCGCTATTGAAAAGCTTACAAATGTATGTGGAAAAATAGAGTTTATCATTTCTTTTCTCATTCCCTATTAAGCCTCTAACCTTTTAAAAAATCAAATTGGATTAATGATGTAGCTACATATACTCAACAAAATGGAAAATTAAAGGAATTATCTAAACAAATTAAGATACAAAAGGAATGTTCAAAAATTAATGATTTGGGTACCAGTATCAGCCCCCCTCCCGCCCCAAATTCTCTGTGTTTTCCGCTATAGAACTCATAGACCTTCAACACCCAGGGCTCTGCACTAAAAGGGGGAAAGAGAAATGCTAGTTCTGATCTTGATAATTTGAAATTCTGACCTGGAGCACAACCCCACACTTCTCTGAGACTTCATTTTTGCAGTGGTCAAGTGGGAAGAATCTCTCTGCTAGTCTTCATTTTCTTAAACTCTGAAAAAAATTTTAAACTAAAACAATTGACTGTTTTATCTTCACATTTCACAGTACAAATGAAAATTGCCTTTTTTTTTTTTTTTTTTGGTTCTATTAACTCCCCTGCAAAAACTGTTCTCTTTGATAGGAAGGGGGAGCAAGACTTCCTTGTCCTGTTAGAAAACACCCAAGGTCATAACACCATGATCTCCTGGGGAAGTAGAACATGTAATATAAAATGATATAGGGATGACTGGGGGGCTCATTCTGTTAAGCATCTGCCTTCAGCTCAGATCATGATCCCAGGGTCCTGGGATTGCGTCCCCAGTGGGACTCCTTGCTCAGCAAGGAGTCTGCTTTTCCCTCTCCCTCTGCTCCTCCCCCAGCTTGTGCTTTCTTTTGTTCTCTCTCTGTCTCTCTGAAATAAATAGATTAAATCTTTATTAAAAAATGGATACAAAGAGGTTCTCATCTCTCTTTATCTGTCTGGTTGAGTCACTCCTGGCCAGGTGGGCACCCTCATGGGAAGGTGGGAGGTCTCATCACTGGGGTCCTCAGCATCACTGACATGTGGCCTCCCACAGGCAGCCTCATTCCAGGAGCTGGTCCCACAGCATCATCCCAGGAGGAGGAGGGCGCATCATTGGCATCATGGGAGGGCCCCCCATGGAGGGTGCTGGCATCATACCAGGGCGAGGAGGACTCAGGAGACTTGGGGGGGGGGCAGGATCATTGCCCCTGAAGGAGTAGGAGATATCTTTTCTTGTCGAAATTCAGTGGTTCTGTCGATCAGGCTCTGTGCCTGCTCTTCCGTCCTTTCCTGATACTAGCCTTTCGCATTCTCGTTGTGTTTCCTACCACTGCAGTGTGTCTTCCTCACAGATGGAGACACACGGGCGAGGTACGTGACGCAGTGGTCACCCCACAAACCGCTGGCCGCTGGGTCCCGCGCTGCCCGGAAATGACCTCTCTGCGAGTCTTTAGTGCTGAAATGAAGAATTAAAGAAATGAAAAATGTGAACGTGTTTTGTAAAAGTCAGTCCCTTAGGGGAGGCAGAGACGGTTATCACACGCGGGCTTCTGAAATAGGACAATCTTTAATGTCCATCTAGCCTGAAATATCTTCTCACTGAGGAGGAAGAAGGTGTAGAATTGCACCAGCTCTGCTTTATTCTGAGCTTTGGTCCCTTGGAGGTTTGTGAATATTCACTAACTTCACACCTCCCGCTGCACGGGGGCTTTGGTGTGGACCCATAGGAAGAAGCCAGTTCTCCTGCTTGCTTCCTGCCTTTGAACCCCAGTGACCCTCTCCACAGAGGCAGAATGGGTGGGTCTGGTTTACATTATATATAAGGCGTCCTGTGCCCCTGGCTCTAATGTTCTACCACCTTTTCTGATTTCGTGAGGCCGTCTCACACCTCTTTGCCTTTGTACATGCCTGGAATGCAAATTCTCTTTTTCATTGTTCTTCAGTATGTAGCTCAAGTCTGTATGGTAGGATTGCGGGTGACAATTTTTTTCTTCTTTATGCTTTGCTTTTTTAGCTCTCTTTTCATGACTTTTATAGTTAGAAGAGTCATTTGCTGATTTCATTAAGAAAAACCTGAAGTTCCTCACTTGCAACCTAAATCAGAGTCAGGAGCCCCCTCAGGTGTTTCTCTGGTGTAAATGTTCACCTGTCCTAATAATGATCTAAATGTAATGCAAGGGACTACTTGTCTCACTGCACTGAGATCTGCTGTAACATACCGTTCTTCATACCTGCTACAGTATCTGTAATAGACATTTATTACATGTCAGTGAAATGAGTGAGTATACAAATAGTTTATGTATGTAGTTTTTTATTTTATTTTAAAATTTTATTTATTTATTTGACAAAGAGAGAGAGAGAGTGAGCAAGAGAGCGAGCACATGAGTGGAGAGAAGGGCAGAGGGAGGGGGAGAGAATTTCAAGCAGACTGCCCACCGATTGCAGAGCCCATCGGAGGGCTCGATCTCACGATCCTGAGATCATGACCTGAACCAAAACCAAGAGTCAGACACTCAACCGACTGAGTTGAGGTTCCATCCAGGAACCCCTGTAGTTTATTTTAAAGTAGTAAGTAGATATAGGACAATATTAAATAGCTAGTAATTAATTAGATCTTCGGTTACTGTTATATCCCACATACAAGTTCTTAGTTTCTTTCTGTGCTTTTATACTCACTGGAAATAAATGATATAAATAAATTTTATTATTATAATGAATACATAAATGTATAATAAATAATTGATGCAAGCTCTTGTAAATTATAATTTGTAAGACAACGTCTCATTCTGTCATTTCTTTTTTGCATTTTCGTCTTGAGACTTATGGCTAAATCTTAGCAGTCAAGGTAGAGGCACCATGGTGATATAAGGGCATGACTCATAAAATACAGTGGCGACTTTTTGAAATGGATTACCACTAGGGATAATTTCTAGCTGTTTGGCCATTTTGAGTCATATCTGAGGTCGGGACAACTGAATACATCTGAATGACAATCAGAAACTTCATTCATTCCCCTCAATGGGAAGGATGCCCTACCCTCTACTGGAAAGAATATTTCTTTCAGAGTGGCAATCAGTGGCATCGGGTATGAGTTGGCAAAGATAATAAGCACAATTTCATTCATGTTGAATCAATAGATATTTACTGTATACCAAATAATTTATGAGCCTGTAGTTATACAAAAGTGGATAAGACCTTGGCTCTTTCTTTGAGGAACTTACGAGTTTTAGGGAGGTAAAATATAATCAATTACCTATTAAGAAAGGGTGAAATATTGACCAGCAACACTTAACAAACATTTCTTAGGGGTTGCTTTTTGCTTGGCACAGTGATGAGTACTAATAAAATGCTTTGGGGATAACGTAGCGTAGAGTCTTTAACTCTGGCGTGGGGTGGGGGGCACTGAGGTAGATTCGTCTTTCCCTGGGCATGATATGTAAATACTTTGGATCCATAATACTTTCAGGAACCCATGACAATGTTTTAATTTCTTTTAAAATCAGAAGAAAAACAAGGACCTTTTAGGTCAAATAAAATGTTTTGATATGCAATATTAATATATTCATCTTTATATCAACAGAGTCATAATATATATTTTGTAAGATTTTCCAATGATGAAAGTGTTCCTCAAAGACAGAAAAGCCTCGGGTCCATGAAAGTCACACTGTGGCTCTCTCTGGAGGCAACTGGAAGCCAGAAGAGACTCAGGAAAAGATTTAGAGCACCTGTAGTGGGCCTTGAAATAATAGTACCATTTTACTAGGTAGAGGACAGGGGAAGATTAGGCAAAGCCAAGGCCCAGACGTGTGCAAAAGAGTAGAGTGAAATAATTCAGAGGTGCACAAATCACATCCCCTAATTAAAGTTTTCAGTTCAGTGGACAGAGGCAAGTACATGCAAAGGACAAGTTATATAAGAGATGAAATGTGCCTATCGCAAGAAAGGGGACTAAGACACTTGCTTCTTAATCTTTAAGATTCCTGAGAATTAAAGCTTTAGAGCTAGATGGTCTAAACAAATACAACTGTTTAAATGTCTACTGTTGTAAAATTCTCAATTTTCTGGTCCGTGACATCTGTTTGGGAGGAGGGTGGGTGGTAGTATGGTTTCAAGACTGCCTTCAAGCCCTAAAGTCTGTATTCATTGGTACCTGTGAATTTATCACTCTTTGTTTTATCATTCTCCATATATATTTAGGGAATATTACCAACAATAAAACATCTCAAAATTACATTTAAAGTAATGAAATCACTTTTCCCTCAGAAATTCACGCAGGATTACTTGAACACTCTGTCAGAATATGAATTTTTATGGGGCGCCTGGGTAGCGCAGTCGTTGGGCGTCTGCCTTCGGCTCAGGGCGTGATCCCGGTGTTCCAGGATCGAGTCCCACATCAGGCTCCTCCGCTGGGAGCCTGCTTCTTCCTCTCCCACTCCCCTGCTGTGTTCCCTCTCTCGCTGGCTGTCTATCTCTGTTACATAAATAAATAAATAATTTTTATGTATATTGGGTACAAGTGTTTACTAATAAGTCATTAAACATTCTAGGGCAAATTCAAAATCCAAATTTGACAGGTGAGTCATATCATGATACATGCCGGTGAATTCTGTTAAACTATTTTCAAAATTTTAGAGCATAAAGTAAAATTGCAGTCTAGCATGAACTGTTGTTTTTATTCTATCCCTGATTTAATCAATTCCTTGAAGGGTATGCTCTCCCCTCATTTTCTAAACCCTATTCTCTGTACTCTCTTTTCTTTCCCCTCTCATGTAATGAAGGGAAAACATTATTCATCTAATTTACTTTGAGAGAATAACATTAAGGCTACTTACATTTTTCTTATTATTATAAAAGTGAATAGTAGGTGAGCTGATGAATTTCATGTTTCGGCTAAGTAAACATGCACATATTAAATTCTCCAACTGTCATAAATATAATCAGGCCTTTAATTAGAAAATGAAGGAAACATAATTCTAAGCATTATGAAGATATATTGGGCTTCCAGTGGTTAACACAGCTCAGATGAGCTAACTCAATCAGAATCCCATACTCTAGCACGACTCTGGATAGAACTTTCACAGATCTGTTATACTGAGCGTGTAGGAGAGCCAAAAGGCTGTGCCATTCCTATGGTAGGTGATAGCATCATCTTCAAAACTAGAGGATACTAGCCCCTCCTAGGAAAAAGTAGTTGGACTGTTGGTTATTGAAACGGATGTTTTTAAACATGGAGAAAAATCTAGTTTTTTAAAACATCTTTTCGTTTGTTGCATATTTATTTGCAAACCTGAAATTTTTAAAACGGAGGCAGACCAAGGCATTATTAAAATTGAATTATTTATTTTGGGATGTTACTCATTGAGTAAGTGTGCAAAAATTCCATCAGTTTCTGGTTCCAAGTAAATGACGTTTGTTCACTCAAGAAAGTATGGATATAGCAAAACATTATGCTAAAGATAAGGAGTGTAGGGCTGTATAAGGCACAATCCCTGCCTTCAGGAAGTTTCTAGCCCTGGTAGGGGAAACAGAAACACAATGGAAACAGTATGATATCACTAGTACTGCATCCTACAGTGTAGAGAAAAGACACTCAGCTCAGGTTTACAGAGCAGTGAAGTAAATTTCACCTTGCTTACATTTTTTCTTAATTGGATAAATTTTTCAGTCATATACCTACATTTATCTATGTCTGAACTTACCATGAAATTTTAACCTCTGCTATATATTATTTTTCATATTTGGATAAGCAAATGTACTTTAATTCCACAGTTTCTTATTACCTGTTTTTACACATAGGTAAATTTACTTATATTACATATAGCTAATGTTTACATATATGTGTAAATATCTGTATTACATCTATATTACTTATATATTTTACATATATTACCTATTTATTTTTTACCTATATATGTGTACCTATATATTTTTACCTATATAGGTAATATGGGTGTATACATATAAAGTTTGCAATGCATTTGTGTGTGTGTGTATATATATATATATATAAAAGAAAGCCAATGTCATTTTAAATACATTTGCAAATTTTTTCATAATGCATTTCCAAATTTTTCTGTAAGATTTAATTTCATACAAAATCCTTGGTGAAAATTTCATTCATCATATGAATTTCTATTATTGATGCACTTAGGAATGATCTCCTTTAGTTGGTTTCACTAGTCAGTGGATTGTTTTAAAACAGTGTGAAATACAGCAAGGACTCAATTTTATTTACTCTTTCTTCTCTGAACATCATTGTTGGTGGTACTTTCACCTTGTCCTAACCTACAAAAATTATTTCCTTTACCTACTTAATTTTCTTTTTTTATGAGGAAGACCTTTCATGTTAGAAATCTCTGTTGACTCTTGTTTCGTATTCATTGCTCTGCGCCTAATACCTGGTACAAAGACATATGGAAACAAATCACGTGGGTCCTATCTCCTTGTGAAAGATATCTAAGGCTTAAAATATGATATAAACTTCATGCAAATTTATTAACTAAATATATTCTTTAGGTTTTGGAATAAGTTACAAGCTCTTCGTATTTAATTCCCAATGTAAGGGTAAAAGAGTAGATTAGAGTCTATTTTTTTCCATAATTTTTATTAAAACAAATGTGTTAATTAAGACTCTTAAATTTAGCATCTGCTTTCCTATATTATGTTTGGCGTGATAGGAATGTAAAAAATAGCATAAGACTATCTCTGCACTAGGTGGGCTTAGAGAGTACAGCTTTGAGACAGATTAACAAGCATGAAATAAATAGCACTACAGTAATAAAGAGAATAAACCTAACTTGTAAGTTATATGAAGACTATAAATATATACGTGCATTTTTATTTGTTAGTACAGATTGTATATATAGTTATATGCCCGTGTATGTATATATATAATATAATGAAAAAGTCAGGGAAATACACGCAGGATCTCACTACAGACAGAACTTTGAGAAAAGGTATTAAAACAACGCAAATAGGTTCATTCAATGTATCACGAATCAGGTCTCTAGATTACATACGGAGAGTGTCCTGATTAATTATTGATTTGCAGTGTTTTGTAGATGAATCAGTTGTTTTGTTTATCCTCTTACTATACTATTTGTCTTCCTTTTATAGTAAACTCACAAAAATGCATCCAGTTAAATTTTGCCAAATGGGCTTCAAATGTATTTTAAAATATATTGTACACATTTAAAGAAATTCAAGTGAGGTCAGTTCTCTCTTGAGTTTTTGTATAATGCTGCTAGTAGCATATTTTGCTTTAAGATATATTTTCCGTTCGTTCTAAAATCCCTGAAGTACTCTTCTCCTGCAGTGACTAACTTTGCAGAGAACGGTTAAAGAGGAATTTAAATTTAAAAGGTGCAATTTGAAACACATTTTCTTGTGTCAAGTTTTGACACTGACCTTTTAAAACATGTAAGCAGGTACTTTCCCCTTTAGTTATGTTGCTTCTTTTAAATTAAATCTATATTGCAGTTCTTTACAAAATAAAGTAAAATTTCGGAATGAAATGTATTTTAGCTCTCTTAGATTTGGGGAGTGGGAAGTGCCTGTTTCTAGGGGGAATTCAGAATTATTTTTGAAACATTTGTTCATCTCTTCATTTAGGTAGTGGAAGACAAAACACTTGTTCTCCAAACCATGAAAATTTACAGAAATGTATACCTGCCTTTCACGATAAGTTTTACTCAGTGAATTTATCAGAATTTTTCTGTAAAGAGTTAGGAGAGAAAAAAGATATTAATGGATAGGGCATTCATCAGAAAAAAAAAAACTGGGGAATGGGACGTTTTTGGAATTTCTCTTCAGCGTTGTTATTAAAGGCCTTTTGCTTGCATTTAAATACAGAAGAACCTCATTAGTCTGCTCCATCACGAGTTAGCGGAGAACTCTATTCCTGCATCACTTTGCCAGAAATATGATGAACAAACCAATAGAGCACAGACTGGCCAAATCAAGGCAAGTTGTTGACAGTACTGCCCATTCTTAGATAGTAAGTTATTTGGCTGTGCAATCTCTATTTTGAGAAAATTTATAGAAAAACATACCTCAATAAAGACCATGGCAGCTGTGATATAAGAGAATCTAGAATTAGACACCTGGATCTGAATCCAAGCCTGGTATTTGACTTGCTCTGTTATCTAACATCTCGAAGCTTCGGGTTTTTCACGTCCATTTGTCTTACAGGATTTTGTGAGGGCTCGATGCAATATGGTTTCTGAGACTTTTACTCACAGTGCTTAATAATTTTACATCCTTTCTCTATGTTTCAGTACACGGAGTAGTTATATTGCTTTCATATTTTAAATCGAGCTTTTAGGCCTTAGTTTAATTATTAGCGTGTTCTAAGATGAAAGAGGCTGCACTATACTTAAAAAAACATTTGGGTTTCAATTTTTCCTTTTGTCTGCATGTATCTGTTTTATAAATTTCATCTAGTAGGTGTAGAAAAATAGATGTAGGAAAGATAGAAAGCAAATATAGAATTAGGGACATATAATTTGTTGAAGAACTTGCATTTTTAAATCCCCATTGGCTTTTTCCTTTCCGTATGAGTATTCATACTATGAGCAAATGAACTGGTCAGTGATTGCATTTTTTTCAGAATGCTGGGGATTTTTGTTAGAAAGTGTTCATTGTTTTGTTTTGTTTTGTTTTTGTATGGGGCGTGCATGTATTGAATTGTTTTGTTTAATTTTCTGCTATCTCTTCTGCATGGCAAAAAGGGTGTCTCTCTGCTTCTAACCCTGACCCCTACTGCAATCTATTTTTAAAACCATAGTCAGAGTAATTCTTGCAAAATATGATTCAAACTACTCCTCTGTTTAGAAGCCTCCAGCGACTTCCCATCTCACTTCAAGTTAAAGCCCAAAGCTTCAAGACCAGGCGTGATCTGACTTACTCTCTCAAGACACCTCGGACCACATTCTTCTCCCTCAGGTGTAGCCACACTTACCTCTTCCCTTTCCTGCCGCAAGGCCAGGTTCACTTCCTGCTCGGAATCCTTAAATCTGCTCTGCCTCCTGGGATGTTTCTTCCAAATTCCCACATCATCGCTCAGCCTTTTTCCTTCCACTAGTCACGTGAGCAGGGAGGACTTCCTCACTGACCTATTTTAAATAGGACTTTCCTCCTGGTCTCGAACACCCCACTTTTCTCCTCTTTCCTTCGATCCCACTGGGGGTATGTATGTATGCATGCATGTCCACTAGTTTGTATATATGTATCGTGTGTGTGTGTGTGTGTGTGTGTGTGGGGCACACTTACAAAATAAATTTGGCTTATTTCTCTCTCACTCATTGGAATGTAAGTTCAAGGCATTTAAGAATTTTTGTGTGTTCTTTTGTTCACCGCTGTATCCTTCCTATCTATGCCAGTGCCTAGGCGAGCGTAAGTACTCATTAATATGTGTCGTGTTGAAAAGGAAAATTTTTAATGTTTTGGTTTTTTTTTCATAGTTTGAGACTGGCTGTTGTTGATTCACCAACACCAGATGACTTCTTTCTGCAATAAGAGAGCAGCCTTTTCCCTTTGAGGAGAACCCAACAATTCCATTTGTCATAATTAATTTCATATATATGTATATGTCACCGGATAGCCATCATAAGCTTCAGATTTACCCTACAGAACTGGCCAGTCAGGACTTCCTTACTGATAAATACTGAAGTGAGCATCTGTCTAATGCCCTGTCTCAGACCTACCCACTCTTCCTGGGAGAGTCGAAATTAGAGTCTTGAATACCAGGTTCCCAGGCCAGTGTTCTTTTCAATATTCGTAACTTAATGATCCCAGGGAACCAAGGAACCCTGAAGGAATAACATGAACAACAAGTAAGCATGACAACACCTGGAAACCAAAGGATCACTGGCAGGAAAGATTGCAAAATGGAGCCCAACAGCGAGATTTATAACCTCTTCTTTCCCCCCTCCACCTATAGTTATAAAACTGAATCCTATTGATTTTTACTGTGATTATTTCTATTCCTAACCATTTTGGGTTTCTATCTGCTGACTGGAAAAGGAAGGGCACTTTTCAGTGTACATCATTCCTGCTGTCACAGGATGAGACGGGCGGCTGAGGTATGGCCCACAGAACACAGAATACTAATGACTGGGTTTTTTCTTTTTCTTTCTTTCTTTCTTTTTTTTTTTTTTTTCTGAAGGTGATGTGTTTCTTGTTCTTTATGAAGATAGAGGAGCCATGCCTCATAATGGATGAGCTCTTTTAGAAATTTCCCATCATACATACCAAGGCCTTCGATGTAAACTGTTTTCTAGGGAGAAAATCAGTATCAAGAGGATAAAAAGGAATGATGGGGAGCCTGTGTCTGGCTGTCTGTGCTGCTGCCTTGAAATGAGACACTTACCTGTTTGACAGAGCTGTGCTCCTTTTTCTAGATCATTTAGATATGCCCTAATTTAAATGTATTACATGAAGACTCTATTTAAATATATATATATTANGGTTTGTGCTTGTACAGGAATCTCACATTGTTAGGGGGAAATTGAATAGATAAAGTAAAAATAGACTCCATTGCTGTTTGGCTAAGGACATGTTAAATGATTCATCTTCAGATTGTCTATCCCTGCCACTAATTCGATGGGGGTGTTATGTTATGATAGTTCCTTGAATAATGAAGTTAAACTTGGTTATGAAATCATTTATTTGGTGAATTTCACTTAAATAATTTTCAGTATATGAAACTTTTCTCTAGCAAGGTATGGTGAATAAATTCCTATAACTGGGCTTGACCAAAGAACTCATCTCTTTTTGGAAAATAAATCCTCCAGAAAATTATTTGAAAGATTTTTGGAAGGGGTTGGGGCTGAATATGGGGAATGGGGCCTTTTCTGCCTGGAAATGAGCTTACCAGAGATAGTTGATCATAAACAAGTTGTGAATGAAGCCTGGATGGAGGCACAGAATCGATAGCAACATGCCCAACCTTTTAAAGGTGCTCCAAATAAGTTAATAGCATCTTGACTTTTCCCAAAAATATTGACCAGAACAATTAAGATAGTAAGAGTACTAACAGGTTAAGATTTAACATTGAAAATAATGCTCTTGGATTTATTTCAATTAACAATTTTAGGTAGCTTGATAATAGGAAAATCTTTTATTAAAACAACAGTGACATAACAACAAGTAAAATAGCACAGAATAGAGAAGAAGATAAAATAATACGAACACTTTTCAAAACAGGCCCAAATTTGCAAAAGTATTAAAATACATTTTTTTCCTGAGAGAATGTCTTCACGTATAAAAAAGCCCCAGAAGGACCATGAGTCCTTAGCTGTCTTTGTTTTCATACTTTTGACTCCAGCATTTCTTTTTTCAAATGAAAACAATTCTTGCATCCTTGAGGAATATCTAAAAAGTGACATATTAATCCAAATGATTCCTCATATTTGTTTAAGTTTGACCCTGAAAAAAGAGTGTTCTACAAGGAATCATGTATTTGACCGGCACTTGCCTATGAAGAACCATATGGGCAACAACACATGAAATATGATAGATCATATTCAAATTGTTTTAAAAATAGTAATACATTATTCTGATGAGAAACTGAGCATATTACTGTGAAAAAAAACTTATGCTAATTAAACAACACTAGTTTTTTTTTTTCTCCCAAAGGAATAAAGTTTTGAGTTTACGTAGGTTATAGCCAACATACCAACACATCTTATGTAAAAATGGCTACCAGAATATCAAATACACAGTTCATTTTGGAGCAAATGGGGTTGTGGGGGGGGACACATTGTAATATGAATGTGGACATTGTGTTTTAAATGTGATCTGATTATTTGGCACATTTGCAAAAACACAGAAGACAACAGGGATTTCCTGGAGATGACACATGAGGGAAATGCAATATTTATATAAAGGAACAACAGTGAAGAAAACTCCAGGAGGTCATTACAGAGTTTTGCAGGGTACTTTAAGCCCATGTTCCCACCACTGCTCTCCTCACAGCTCAATATCTTTCTAGGCCTCATTAAAAAGAAATAAATGGACCAATGCTTAAATTTTGATATAGCGCCTCATGACAATGCACATTCCACCAGCAAGCATTTCTGCTATCTAGGGTCCGTGAATTGTCACAGTGTGAGATGGGCACTGTTTGGCCCATTTTACAGATAAGGTTAATTAACTTGCCCTGCGACCTTGGAACTAGTCAATGGCAGCACTGGATTCAAACTCAAGTCTGTCTGATTCCAAAGACCAGGTTTTTACCATCCCATCTGCAGATACTGGGAAATCACCAGAAGTGATTTCTCTGCGTTCTCAGCCAAGTTTGGGTCCAAAATAAGGCTTTCATCCCTTTCCTTGTAGTTTCAGGCTTCCAGAGGGGCTGATATCATACAGGGGGAAGAGGACAGCCCAATCTCAGTATCCTAGGAGAAGGGGGTGTGCAGTTGCACATGTGCGCTTGACCCATGGTGTTTAGTGTCTCTCTAGCTTGGCCCAGTGTCCAGAAAATACAAATGTGACTAAACTGGTTTTGAGATAAAGCCAAGGACTGTGGCCTTCTCAAGGTCTAAGTCAGATGCAGGTCATAGATAGCCCTATCTACTCAAGATTTCTCACCACTGAGGTTGGCCTGAAATATATCTAAGGGAACATTCCTCTGCTGCAAATACACTTGTCTTCGTAAACTTAAACAAGGAGACAGCTGTGCTTCTTCCAGGATTTCCTTCCTAATCTCTGGAGACAGATCACTTGTGTTCATGGATGCCCAGGATCTCCCCCGGGCTGGTGCCTTCGGCATGTAGGAACTGCCAGACTTTGAAACTCCTTATTTAAACCCAAACCTATCCTTCTCTGTACAGTGTTATTGTGTCTAGGAATATTCAGTTGCAATGGCTTCTGCATACTGATGTAACCAGAATAGAAACAGTGGGAAGGATAAAATGTGTATCCCAGAGGCGCTATTCCGAACCTTGTGAGCTATGTTCCTTGATGCTCAGTTTTTATTAACGGTTAAATTAAGAGTTGGATAAATCGAGTTAAGCTCCATCACATAACAGCATAGTAACTGATGATGGCAGAGGCTCGGTATCTCAGATATTGGGTGATAACACAGAGTAAGTTCTTAAAGGGCAAACCGGTCACCTGAGAGTATCCTCTCTCTTCTAGGCATGATTAATTAGACTCTTTGGTAGTGAGGTCATGGGAGGGGCCCCCCTCCAGCCCCCACACACCACCTAAGCAAATCCATTTTCAAAGAGCACCTGCTACATTTATTTACAGGGATCTTCTATTATTTAATTTCATTTTTACTCAAAATAATGGGGGCTCTGATGCTATAAGTGTTTTACGGTGCAGGCCAGTGAATGCTAGGCTGGGAATGTCACGCGCCCCATCCAGGAACATTTTCTCATTGTTGCGTTGCATTGAGCAGCCACAGCCTGGCCCAGACTAACAGTGAGCTGTGTAAAAGGTCAGGTGTTTTGTTTTCGTCTTTTGTTTGTGCTATTATTTTCCTGGCTGATAAATGGTACTGTAAGCCTTAAAGAGCTATTTTGCATTCCTATGGGGATGCTGCGCGTTGTTATGAATCCGTCTTGGTTTGCCTAGTTTGTGCTACTACCTCTTTATAGCAAAAATTTATATTTTCAGGGAGACGTTTCAAGTACGTGACTTTTAAGCATCAGTGTTTCTTGTGGTCATTGCACAGGGACTGTGCTTTACTACGGGCGCTGGTGAGCTCCTACAGGAAGGTGACCTACCTGAGGCTTTCGCACCCTGGCATAAGCCCTGGTCTAGCTCCCAGTTGTGAAAAGAACCTGTGTGAA
This sequence comes from Ailuropoda melanoleuca, assembly GCF_002007445.2. NCBI lineage: Eukaryota > Metazoa > Chordata > Mammalia > Carnivora > Ursidae > Ailuropoda > Ailuropoda melanoleuca. The sequence continues at coordinate 86,094,300 of NC_048228.1, read as the reverse complement.
CCTCATGCTTCCAGTGGTAGCAGAAGCCCTTAGAAAGAGTGTGAAGAATGAGTCCCTTTTAAAAGCAACAGAGTCCTTTTCCTGCATTATCCTTCCCTTCCTTCATTTGCCTGGCTTTACATTTTCTACATGAGTGAGAAGAAAAAAAGAAAAGCAAGCATTACACGACAAAGATCAGAGCCTTAGAGCCTGGATGTAGGAGCAGATGACAATAGAGCCATGCCTAGAAATGAGCTTTGGACTGATAGTAATCTAATGAAGAACTTGGTCACAGAGTGCAAATTAAATGTGGTGATGGTCCTGAGAAAGCTTTTGGGCCCACTTCTGTGTCATAGATCTGATAGATGGTTAACGTAATTAACCATGTGAGAGTTGATGACGTGGTTAACTTTCAGCCAATAAAAACACAGAGGCGTATGTCAGGTGTCCTGATCTATCTCTTTTTATTGTGGTTGCTCTCTTCTTATCCCTTTCACTCTGATGCTCCTGTCCTCTGGTATTTTTCATAGTTGACGTGCAGCAGTAATGGTTCTATTAGCTGCAGCGAATCTGCTGAGCTTGCTTTTTCCAACGAGCATGTCGTCACCAGTACTTTGGTGCAGCTCCTTATTAGTACGTGCCCTTTACTGACCCTGCAGGAGCCATCACCTAGAATTAAGCATTTTCTGCTGGACCTGTCCTTACTCTGTGCAAAATGATTATAGTCCATTATACCACCTTCTTGCTGTCAGCCAGATACTGCTGAGATTACAATAAAGTCCCTGCAAATTTAAATATGATGCCACCTGGGTGTTTGAGGGTCTTTGATAACGAGAACCATTTGACGAAATGACTTTCAGAGATCAGAATGTGATAGAGACTCCTTGAAATCATATTATGGAAACTCCTGGCTCCTATCAGCTTTATAATATCAGGAGCTAGCATCTTGGTGTTTAGAGTAGTTGAAAACCTAACATACCCAAATGATCCCCAAATGGGATAGGCTAACTCAGAACAGGACTGAGAGTGTTGCCTCTGCAGAATGAAAAGCACCCAACTAAAAATGACAATTTCCAATTTCTCTAATTTTAGGGTTATCATTTACATCTCACTCCCAAAGTGCTTTTTTTTCTTGTTTTGCTCAGCAAAAGCAGTTTCCTTTTATTCTTCAGCAGATTTGGAGTAAAGAACCCAGAATCTGCCATGGCCCATAAGTTAGGAGAATTACTGAAAAAGGTCAGTCATAGCAAAGGCAGAACCCCTCTTGATGGCTGTCTGTCTGATAGTATGTGATTAAAATGAAGTCTCTTTTTTTCTTCCCTCATATACATGCTTCCTCCTTCACCATCTGGGAAGTCTTTCTCATTTAGCTCTTCTTTGTGACAGCATTAGAAGCTTCATTATCTTTTCTCTGGGTCATTGCCCACCAAGTGTTCTCTGGGTCATTTGTCCGCCAAACCCATGTGTGTTCTCTGTCCATTCCAAAGAGTGGACAGAATGACACTACATGCTCTGAAATGTAACTTGATGTTCTCCTGGGAAACTTCAGATTTGTTGTGGTGTTTTGCGGAGATACAGTGAAGGCAATTAGAAGACTTTTTTTTTCCTTAAAAAAATGAGTAAACAAAATTGTTTCACTCCTTCTGTGTAAGGACGGTGTACCTTCCTTTTGCAATTCAAAGAGGAAGCTCCCCAAACCTACCACGGCCTGTTAATGGAGATACATGCCGAGTTACTGAAGGACAAGATGGTGAGATATTGCCTTGCCTTGGGGGAGGGGTGTCTGCTCCAGAGAGGAGAGGGTATCTGACCATGACCCAAAGTAAAATTTCATAAGGCAGAGTAGGAGGAAACAATATAAACACAGTTTAGGAGCATGGAAATGGCCTTGAACTCTGAGTATTCCATTATGGTTAAGGAAGCTGAAGTGTAGGGCAGAATATTAGGGGATGATAACTGCATGACAGGTAACCTGGAGCCATCTGAATACCGTGAAAAGGTGTTTTGACTTTATCCTGCAGGAAACAGGAAGTCATCAACAGTTTAGAAAGAGTAATCATCCGACATGTGTGTTATAGGAAGATAATTCTGGCAGCAGAGGGATTAGAAGGACTAAAATTAGTGGCAAAGAGACTACAGTCAGGGACAGGAGACAGAGGATGAGTAACATAACAAATCAAGGGGCAGTAGTGAAGAAGGGACAGGTGAAGGGAGACATACACAAGGCATATATAAAGATGAATGGATAGAGTTTGGCGAATTGATGGGAATATGTTGTGTTCATGAAGGCAAAATCGTAAAGGTTATTCTGTGGCTCCTATCTTGGACGGTGGAGTAGACGGTGATGCCAATAACCGAGATGAAGAGGACCACATTAGACACTAGGTCCTATTACCACTGCATTTCTTTCTCCCTCTACTTGTTCGACCTTGTTGAATCATGTCTGGGATTATGCACAAGGCATATTATTTATGTGATTCATTTTTAATGTTGACTTGGAGAATCTGTGATAGGAACCAGAAGACTATCGATGGTGTTATATTTCCATGTAATGTAGCTCAATTTCTAACTTGCACTTTACAACATGTTTGTATATAACTAAGCTTTCCGTTGGTTTTTCCTTCTCAGCTATTAGTTCCCTTTTAGTGTATTGCCCATGAACCTTTAGGAACCCTAAGATAGACCAATGCCACATTAAAATTTAAGGCACCACTTCATCAAAACCACATGTTTCATTTCCTGAGGAGTGTCAGCAAGCCAGGGAAAGGAAAATATGTCAGATCTGTATTGCTGTTGTCGGTCCTTCTTTCTTAACTGCTGTTTTGCCATGATGGTGGCTCTGAGGAGCTGCTTCTCCATAGAAGCCCAAAGAACACATCCAGCAACAAGGAAAATGTCAAAACTTCATTGGGAGTTTTGAGAAAGAGCTACGGTGGTTTAAGTGCTTAAGCCCTTGGATCATCTCAAACATATCAAACAATATTAATATGCTTTTGTGTGGCTATGTTTTTTTCTTTCTTAAAAATTCTGAAATGGCAGGTCAGACTAAGCCAAACATTGACTGGCTTTTTGGATTAATGTTTAATAAGATGAAGTGACCGCCAGTACCTTAAAATAATAAGGAAAATGACTTGGGCAAATGTAGAATTTTCTTCAAGTTTGGCTTCTGGTTTGTATCTGGCTAGAAAGGCTATTATTTTCTTCTGTCTTCCATCCTGTTTTTTCCCCCCTTTCTTTCTCCCCCCCTTCTTACTTCTTTCTTTTCCTTCAAGCATTATTGCTGTATCCTTCTCATTATTCATGCCCCGCAGAGGGCTTCACTCTGACCTGACCATTCTTTAAAACCTACTCCATTTGATAACCTCATTAAAGGCATGGAAGCACTATCATGTATTTATTTATTTATTTATTTATTTATTTATTTATTTATTTATTTCGAGGACCTATATTGAGTTTACAATCATAAATATTCATTATGGATATTTTGGAAGGGAAGCAGGACTCATAGTAAGTCAGTGGATTGTGTCGTATTGTGGTTAGGATTCTCTGGGACGGGGATAATCTGCACAAATAAAACAAATGCCCTGAACACTGAGACAAACTGGAACAGCAACTTACAGGAGTAAACATATGCTTTTAAAAATGCATCACAGTAATACAGTTTGTCAATAATCCATCACTAGTGCAATCGAGCCTCTAGCATATCTATTGTATTAAAAGCCATTCTGGAGCTTATTCCCGGCATGCTCCACTTTCCGTGGTATTGACCTGTAGCATCACTCTTGGAAATAAAAACCAGAAAGTTTCTTTTTTTGGACCCGTACCCAGAAGTGAATACATCCCATCCAAGAACATCTAGAGATTTCCAAATCACCAAATATTGTAGACCATACCACTTCAAAGAGGCCGTTATTAAAGAAGTCTTAGAAGTCCTCTTATTTGATTATTGGTTATTTTCAGGAAATCTTAATTTTCTTTTTTTAATAATATTTATTTTGTTATATTAGTCACCATACAGTACATCCCCAGTTCTTGATGCAATATTCCATGATTCATTACTTGCATATAACACCCAGTGCACCACGCAATATGTGCCCTCCTTACTACCCATCACCGGCCTATCCCAATCCCCACCCCTCTCCTCTCTGAAGCCCTCAGTTTGTTTCCCAGAGTCCACAGTCTCTCATGGTTCATTCCCCTTTCTGTTTATCCCCCCTTCATTCTTCCCTTCCTTCTCCTACTGATTTTCCTATTTCTTATATTCCATAAATGAGTGAAACCATATGATAATTGTCTTTCTCTCCTTGACTTATTTCACTTAGCATAATCTCCTCCAGTCCCCCATCACCGGCCTATCCCAATCCCCACCCCTCTCCTCTGATGGCTGAATAATATTCCATTGTATATATGGACCACATCTTCTTAATCCAGTCATCTGTTGAAGGGCATCTCGGCTCTTTCCACAAAAGGAAATTTTAACTTTCAACTTGATTTCCCATAGCTACTCTAGATTTTTCTCTATGTGTCCCACTTCTAACAGTCAGTGTGCATATAAGCAATGCTAATACCTTCCCGCTTTAATATTAGAAAGATAAAAACACAAAGAAAATTCACATATCCAGCCCAAATAAACTTATAGCTAAACTTCATTTATATGTGTATTGGTTTTAAATTTAAAGATTTTATATATTTATTTATTTGTCAGGGAGAAAGAGAAAGAGAGAGCACAAGCAGGGGGAGCAGCAGGCAGGGGGAGAAGCAGGCTCCCAGCTGAGCAAGGAGCCCGATGCTGGTCTTGATCCCAGGACCCTGGGAACATGACCTGAGCGGAAGGCAGACGCTTAACCGACTGAGCCCCCCAGGCGCCCCTGGTTTTAAATTTATATCTCACTTCCTTATAAAACCCTGTGATGCAATTTACACTCTTACTATACGATGCTTACTTTGTGCCCACTATTATTTTGTTTTTATACTCCCCCCCACCACTTTATAAGTAGGTACCGGAATTCCTGTTTGAAAGCGAAGGCAACTGAAACTCATAGACGTTAAGTAACATTGCAGAACTCACAGCTAGTACCACTCACATTGATAGAACTGGAGCAAACCCATGTCTGTAAAGATGGCAGTATTTATTTTTCAAAAAGTACAAAAATAAGAATATAGGACTGTCCCAGAAGGAGCGGTCATTGGTATGTAGGTGTTATCTACTCAGAAATATAAATAAATAAGAGAATAATTAAACTGAACAGATATTTATATTTTTTAAGCGTAAAATATTCAATGTATGTCTGTTAAATTTTTAAAGTTAAAACGTTATCATTTACATTATACTCCCAAGACCGTCAATCTATATTGGCATTCGTGCATCTACTGTGTGTTTGCTGTGTGCAGATCAGTGTGCAAGTACCCTGGAGGAGACTATGTCACAGAATATGGTTTGGATACTCAAGAAGCCTCCAGTCTGCTATGAGCACAGATAGAAATTCTGGAAAGGTTTCTTGGAGGAGGTGTCTCGGGTCACATTGTTGAAGCAAGAATCCATGCACATCTTTGAGAAGTGGCAGAGCCTAGTGGCTAAGCATGGTCAAGAATGCAGGTTTTGGAGTTCAACTGCTGGTGTTTAAAGTCTAGTTCCTCCACTTATGAGCTCACAGTCCCTGGGAGTTCCTTATCTACCCCTGCTTCCATTGCCTCATCTGTCAAATGAGAGTAACAAATACAACCTATTTCATATGATTGTTTGGCAAACATTTCCAGAGCAATTTCTCTGTGCCCTGTAGTGTCCTAAGCACTCTCCAAATTGTAAGTCATTGAATTCTCAAAAGCACTAGGTGGGTACTATTATTGTTAGTGTTGAGAGAACAAAAGGAGTTGATGTGTATAAAGTATGTAGAGCAACGGCTGGCACATAGTAAGTACTCAATAAATATTATCTGAAGCAAAGAAGCAGGAAAAGATATTGGAAGCAGAGGAAATGTCATGTGCATAAATATAGAGACAAGAGTAAATACATAATATATTCTTGCTGAAGCCACAATCATGAATTTGGTTCTGGTGAGCAATAAAAAGAAACTCTTGAGTGGAATGTGGCTCAATGACCTTAATTTCCATTGTCAATATTTGAGATATGCCCAGTTATTCACATTTTAGTGGCTTGAAAGCAGTGCCAATTATCTCATTTACATTTTTCTTTTTGGTTAAGTAGCTAATCTACATTGTGAAAATACATGTATTCGTCATGGAGTTTTATAGCGATGTGAAAGAGACCGTCATGAAAAAGATGTGGCTCATAGACGTGTGTTTTTCTGAATTAACACATGGGGGAAAAAAAGAAGTGACTAAAGTTCCTGACTAGAGTTCCAAAAGCCTGGGTCTCTAGTTAGAGTGGGTTTTTAAAAGTGGTTTTTCTCTTTTCTCTACCCACAATACACACATTTACTCATAGTAAAGCTATGGCTACCCAAGATATTTCCTGGCTTGCCTGGCATTCACAGGGCTCTGTGTACAGTGTCCCTTGACCTTGACCCTGAGTTTTTGTGGGTTTCTTTTAATACCATAGATATCAATGGTGACATTTAATCAATAGGTTTCTTTTCATTTGTAATAGTCATTTGACTATGTTGTGAAAGTTTCTTATGGTCTCTGAGCCTTATGAAAGCTTTTTGAATGTTGCTATTATGACTTTTTTTTTTCAGTTAACTAACTTGGACATGAAGGTTGATGCCTGAGTTTAATCCAGACCTAACCCACGTATGTGTGCAGACGCACATGTATCTGCTTTTTGTTTTGTTACCTCATCTGTTCAAACTGGAGTAATCTGTCCAGCTGCCGTTCTGTTCTGTTTAGTTCTGGAGGGAAAGGGGGTTGGGAGGAACTGGTATTAGGGTTCGTATGTGATAAAACAGAGAGGACTCTACCCAAGGAACCACATTAGAGGCAGGAAGAATGAATGTATAATTCCATACTCCATCCCACAAGCATTAATTAAATATATGATGTAAATTAAATACATATAAATATATAAGTATGGAAAATTGTCCCTTCATTTTCCTAGTCACCAAACAAGTGAAACCCAGATGTATACAATAGATTGAGAAAGCAAATGGTGTGCATTGGGAGAGAGGAAGTTCAGGGTGGTTTTTAAAATTTTCCAAATCGTAAGCAAATCTGGAGGGTAAAATTTCGATTAATAAATCAAATATCTGGGGCGCCTGGGTGGCACAGCGGTTAAGCGCCTGCCTTCGGCTCAGGGCGTGATCCCGGCGTTATGGGATCGAGCCCCACATCAGGCTCCTCTGCTATGAGCCTGCTTCTTCCTCTCCCACTCCCCCTGCTTGTGTTCCCTCTCTCCCTGGCTGTCTCTATCTCTGTCAAATAAATAAATAAAATCTTAAAAAAAAAAAAATCAAATTTCTGTCTTCAGGAGTAAAGTGGTTAGTGGATTGAGTGTCAATATATCCACATTTAGAAGCAACAGCCTGAGCCCTCAGATGCAACTTTATTTCATGAAGCAATTGGCAGCAGTAAACTAATTGATGTCCGCAATGTACTTCTTCAAATGCCAACCCGTTAAGAAACACGCTCAAAACTCTCTTAACAGCAATAAAGGGTAATTCTTCTACAGCCAGGTGTCTAGATTGAAATCTAACCACGTGTCATAATTTTAAATAGGTGAGAATATTACAATACCACCAATCTTAGTTTTTAATAAACTGGGAGAAAAAAAAAGAACCAAATAATTTGCATGATCCGCAGTTTTTAGAAATACGGCTACTAAAATGTAAGGACCTTTACCATCTTATTGCACACAGTTTGCTCTAAAAGAGAAGGGGGATGGAAACACGTTGATGATATATTTTCATGTGGACCACTTTATGGCCGGCATTCTTTATGATATGACAGTTGCTCCATTGACACCACGTTATTTATCGGCCTGCAGAGCAAATAGCCTAGTAAATCATGATTGCATGTCTAGCCAATCAGAATCTGCCCTGGTTTTGTGGCATGCTAATTTTTTTAGGCTTATTTATTCTGCTTCCTTTCGTTTTTCTCTTTATCAGTCTCTATTTTATAGCAATCTTTTCTTTAATAGACTCTCATCCTGAGACATTTTAAAATGCACCGCATGTCAAATCCAATTCAACTAAGATACCTAAATGCACGTTATTTAAATTAAATATGAATGCTTTGAAAAGTGTATACTTATGTCATAATTGCCTGAAACTACATTTCCACATTATGTACGTTGTAGGCTTGAATCTTGTCAATGTATTCAAGACCCAAAGTTAGGTTTAAAAAAACCCAGAAAATAAATTATTCATATCACATACGTCTATACATCTGATAGTGTAATTAGCAATCAAAAGTACTACATATGGTGATGTAATAGAGACATTATAATTTTGTACATCCTGCTGTTGATGGATTTAGGTACCACATTTTGCACATTTTCTATTTCATTATTTTGGGCTAAAAAAGGATAAAAATAAAAATAACATGTTTCCTTTATTTTAGTTCCTTTTTAAATCATCCTTCATGCTTCTTTTGCTTTCTTTCCGTGTCTGGCTCTCATTTCCCCATTAGGTAGGACTTGTTTTTCTTCATTTTTCTTTACTATTTCCTGCTCTGCAGCACTAATACTAAATAATAACAGTAGAAATCTTGGGCCCAGATCTGGGGGGATTTCAGAGATCACTGAGGTTATTTCTCTGCTTTTAGTTAGCTTTCTAGCCATTCCAGGATGAGAATTATTTATGCTCTTCTCCACATCCCTGTGAATTTCTTGTATTTCTCAAATGATGTTTGTTCTTATTTTTCTAAATGTTTTATGCATTCCGACACAACTTTCTCTAGCTAAAACAGTCCTCTCTAACTTTTATTTCCTCAACAGTGGCTTCAAAATTTCACAACTTTCTTCTGCTTCAGCTCATTTCACTCTTTCTGTTTACTACACTGTTGGACTTTGTTATATGTAGCAAGAGTGCAATCGCTATTAGTAAAGTGAGAGCATTTCATCAAAGTAGTCTTTCTGAAAGGATGCGTGTTCAGGCATCCCGCTATTTCACATTTCCCCACAAGTGGCCTTACGTCAGAGACTGCACTTTTCTTTGCTCTCATTTGCGCGGCTTGATCTCTCGTGCATCCGTCCTGTTATCTGCGGTGGTTCAACTTCCTGTCCAGCTGACCTCATAAGCTTCCTCCACTTATGCCTGGGCAATTAAAAGAACAAAGAGAATCATAATTGGAATTTAACCATATGAGATATGTTTCTGCTTTATGCTGCCATCTTAAGAACTACTCTAGAAAGGAAAAGGGATATCACTTGATTAATTCAAGGAACGGAGTTCAAATTTTTATCCTGGCATTTAGGAGCTCTGGGATGAAAATCTCTTCTGTAAAATGGGTATAACAGTTTTGCATACAGTAATGTTAAGTTTTAAACTCAGTGAGGTAAATAACTTTTGTAGAATGCTGGGCACAAGTTCCTTGCATAACAATAGGGTCATGGATATGACTATGCCAATAATGTTATACGCAACTGATGAATTGTTGACACTACATTAAAAACTAATGATGTACTATATGCTGGCTAATTGAACATAATAATAAAAAATAATTTAAAAAGATTTTAAAAACAATTTTTCTCCTATCATTTCAGTGGTTGATAAGATTATTATTAAGTGATTGATGAAAACAAAACCAAAACCAAATATAAAAGTGCAAGGGCTTCTACTCACTGTGAACACCTCCCCCCTCAGGGTAACTCCGAAACAAGAAGAGATGAATTAGTGTCAAACTCAGCTCCAGTTCACCCGGTAAATGGTAGGCTGATGCAAGACGCATTTTCCTTCCTCCCGTGGGAACAAGTCTCATCTGCGTAAAATGGACGTGAGACACCCATCCATGGGGTTATTCCTGATACCGCCATCAATAAAATGTCTTTGTCATGCTCTGCTAGGAAGTGTTCTTTCTGCTAATGAATTCTGTCTCTAAAATTAAAGTTGTATGGATGGTTCATATTTCAGATGTCTTATAATTTTCATATTTAAAAAAAAATTTAACGTATGCTCCTTCATTGAGATCTAGCCACATATGAATCAGTACTTAAGTGATTTGTCATTTTAGTAAACACTGCAAAGTGGCACTTCAAAAAAGCACAGTAACTCACACGTGACTAACTGGGATTTGTTAAATTTCTTTTGAGAAAAAAAAATACAAATTTATTCACACCTACAAGTGAGCTCAGCATCGCAAGTTGAGGCAGAATTGTGAACTTTTGTTTTTGCTGTGGCTGAATGAAACTGGGTTTTGGCTAAAAATGATACAACCCATAATAACACAAAAATAGATCCTGTGACTCCACTTTTGGAGAATTTTATCTCACTTATCCATCCAGATGCAGCAGGAACAGTATCTAACTTTTAGACTCCTGAGAAGTTTTTTTTTCCCCTTCCTTTCTTTTATATAATTAAGTATGTTCTGTGTACCCTGAAATTCGCTATCTTGTGAGCATTGGCTGATTCCTGGCTAATGTGATGCTATATTAGCTAATAGCCATGAAACCTGTTGCTCTTTTATTGATCAATGGTCAAATAGTGATTAGAAAGCTCTGGTGATTCCTAGTCACAAGCCTGGTAGTTCTGAATCTGACTTTCCTAGCCATCACTACCATTACTAACTAATATAGTGCTTACCTCATAACATGGTTGTTAGGAGTAAATAAAATCAAAGTATAAACTTACCCAGTGTGTTTATGTGCACACATGTGTCTGCTTAAAGAAATTTCTAGCCATCCATTCATTAATTTAAATCAAGAAATATTGATGAGCCTGCCATGTTCCAGGCATTGTCATGCCATGGATACGAAGATAGGAATACGGATGCAGTCCCTCTCCTGCAGGCTATCCCTGCCTAGCGAGGAAGACAGATAAGGATATTGACAGATAAGGATATTGGCTAAGGATATTGACTAATGTGATCAACTCAGTAATGGAGGAGTAGATTCAGTGCAGTAGAACCAGTGTGGAGGGTCAGCATTTCCAGTCTAGGTCAAGAAAAGAAGACTCTTTGCATTTTCTACCACAACGTGTCTGTAGCTGAAAGCTAAAGAAGCTTGTTGGCATCCAGCATGGAGGGCGATTCCTCACTGATTCAAGCAAGAACAGCCTGCATTTGTGAGGGCATTTACTGGACCTGAAGGACAGCCATTCTCAATGCGCAAAAGTATATCTGGAGTGTGTGTGTGGGTGTGTGTATGTGTGTGTGCACACACATATACATAGATAGAGGTTCTATTACTCTCCTATTGCTGCTGTAACAGTTACCACAAATTGAATGTCTTAAAACATCCCAAATTTATTATCTTACAATTCTGGAGGTCCAAAGTCTGAAATGGGTCTCAATGAGTCAAAATCAAGGCATAAGAAGGGTTGAATTCCTTTCTCAAGGGTCTAAGGGAGGATCTGTTCTTGCCTTTCCATCTGCTACCTCCTGGCCTCATTTCTTGGCTCAGAGACCATTCCTCCATCTTCAAAATCAGCAATGGAGAATGCATGGCCCTGGCACTGCTGTCTTCTGCCTCCTTTTTCCACATGGAAGAGACTGTGTGGTTACATTAGCCTACTTGGGTAATCCACGATAATTTCTTATCTTACAGTCAGTTGCTTGGCAACCATAATTCTGCCCGCAACCTTAACCAACGACATATTCACGGATTCCAGGGATTACTATGTGGACACCTCTGAGTGGACTTCTGTTTTGATATCACAGAAGTGTATATTTTTTACAGTTAAGGATTGGACATTAGGTCGAAAATGTAAAAAAAAAATTAGCAATGAAATGAGAGTACTTTCCATCTGCACAGTAGAGAGATCAGGACTTGAATCTCTTGTTAAGAAACTTCCCTGTTACGTATACTGTGTGTTATGTTGAGGCAAAATTATGCAGGTAAGCAAATGGAAAGTATCATATAAATGTCATATAAAAAGGATGAACTCACATTCTGCACATTTCATGTGAAGGACAGACACAAGAATGATTTCTGTGAAATAAGTATGAAGTGGTGCGTTTTGGTGATGGGACCTCAAATCCAGGGCAAATGAGAACATTGTTACAAACTTTAGAGCTCATTCGCAATTGAGATCTATCCTGCATCTTAAAAAAAATTATCATTTTTCTTTCTATTTTTTACATGTTCAGTGAAACTCTTCAATATTAATAAACTAACACTACAATATAACACTTACCACGTGCCAGGCACTCTTCTAACTGCTTTATGTATATTAATCATTTACTCATCACCAGGCCTGGCTGCTTAGGCATCGGCCTAGGTTGTCACACACGGCCCCACGCTGAGAAGGGCCTCCACCTGGCTTAATTCTCTGTTGTCACCATCTTGAAATACTTGATCATTTTTGAACAAGGCACCCTTCATTTGCATTTGGCACAAGGCCCCATAAATGATGAGTTGGTCCTGCTCGTTGCACCAAAAGCAATGCACTAAATAAAATTATTACCAACATTTTATAGAAGAGAAATTGAGGCACGGAAGGGTTACCTTGCCAAAGTTAGACTGCTGGTCTGTAGGAGAGCCAGGATTTGAATCAGAGGAAAGTGAGCTCTGAACCACTGCAATCTCCTGCTGCTTTTAAGGCAGAGATAATGTCTCCTGAAATGTGTTTTCTTCCCAACCATGACCCACTGTCTGCTACATGGTTAGCTTTCACTAAGTGCCTGTTGAATTGAATTATATTTGATGGGCTTTGGTAAAAATATTCATTTCATTTTCAATAGAGATGAAAGTAAAAAGAAAAAAAAATCCTGAATCTCTTCCAAGACATTTGTTCAAACAGACCCAAATCGGGTTTTTCCCTTTGCATAATCATCTGTCTAAGGATATTCCCTTGTTCAAGGTCCATTATTTATTATTTATTAGATAGATTTATACAGCAAAATATTCTGGAGAAATCTGATAAAACTGCAAAAAGCAATATTTCACCACTGTCCTAATTTATTCTTGAAATATTTAGACCTTAGGGGAGGAAAATAAAAATATTTAGACCTTAGAAACAGTAGTTTTATATAAATCCATGAAAAAATTACTTTAAGAAGTGTAATTACATGTACATTTAATAGGGTAAGACATAGGAAAGACATATATAATAGTAAACCAGTAGGTGGGAGGTGCACTTGAGAAAATTTATTGGTTGTTAGGCTTCCAATAAATTTAATATGCATCTTCTGGGGTCTGTTATGTGCCACATGCTAGGCTGTGTGAGGGAAATTTAATGATAATTTTATTAGTGATAACAATAAAAAGTCATCCTCAAGGAGCACAGGATCCCATGGGCTGAGAGATTCGATCATACAGAAGTCCCCACAGAGTCTGTGCAAGGGCTGGAAGACAGGGTATAGTAAGAGCCCTAGGCCAGGGCTTGGACTTTTTAATGTTTATTCTACTAACTGATGACACAGGTAAACTTGGGCAGCTCACAGCCATTCTGTATCTCTGTTTCACCATCTGTAAAGTGGGGCTAATAATATCTGTTCTACCTACTTCACGAGGTGATGTAAGTACTAAATGGATCCGTGAAAATGAAGGCATCTTGAATTTTTTTTTTAAAGGGCGGAGGAGGTAGGTATTAAATTAAGGCATTTTACTTTCACGAGGTATAGCTCTGAATAAGACATGAGCAATAAAATCACAAAATTTCATTAAAAAAAGAAGCCTTATTTCACATTAAGCACAGTTACATTATTTTAATCCCAACTTTACCACCTTCTATAATCTATAGACTTAGGTAGTTGACTTAGGTTGACTTAGGTAGTTATTGGACCAAAACAAAAAGATTGAAGATGTTAGCAGTGCTAATATATTTTAATCCTTAATTTACTGTTTTGTGTAATCTGTATTTGGTTGACTCAGATAGTTAATAGAGACTCTAAAACATGAAGCCAACTTATTTGATTCATTTCATCGCTTTATTGGGTATTTACTTTTTATAAGGTACTGCAGGTAAAGCAGAGATGAATAAGCTGTAGTCTATGCTTTGATAGCACAGTCTACCAGTGGTAACAGAGACAAAATGTGTGCATACAAGACCACAAGCATTGAGTACTATGGAAAAGCTACAAAGACTCACAGGAGGAAGGGAGCACATGAAATAGAAAAGTATGTAACTAACAATCTGGAATATATATATGTATGTATTTGTGGTGAGAAAAAACACAATTTAAAATCAAGCAGTGCAAAAGAAGTAGAAAGTGTTGGGGAATGCATTATCATTTGATTGAACACTCCTGTTATTTTATAAGGAATAACCAATACTGCTAGGGAGATTGTCGGTATTGGTGAGTTTTTTCATAGCCACATTTACTGTGGTTTGTAAAAATTTAAATTTCTCTCCTGAAAGTTTTATTGTGAAGAGTAATGGTTTTGAAAACGTGATCAGTAGATTCAGGAATAAAATAATATTATGATAAAAACCCATGGCCTGGAGGTTATGATAATGGAAAAAAAAATATGTCTGGCTCTCACTGGTTCAAGTCATTTCAAGAGGGCATTACAATCCCTGCAGGTCTCAAACACCAGAAATAAAATCCCCTGAAGAATACACCCATTTACATTATTGCGACCTCGAATGCCTGTCAGATTTACTCACTGTTTCACCGCAGGAGCTGCATGGAGTGCCTTAGAGTTCATTATCGCTGACTCACTTTCAGCCCTACTGGCTAGCGCAGTAGGGCATGCTAGGCTCCTCTTTGAGACGCAAAACATTTAACAAGGAGAAGCTAGCTTTTGCTTGTCAGTATTTTCGAAAAAAAAGTACCGAGAGACAGACACACCAAGTCTAGGATGGTTTGGACTATAAGAAATGCAACTTTTTTTTTTTTAATGTTGAATCAACAATTGTATGGCAAGTAGTCGAACAAGGATTTCAGGAACAAACATTCCCCAAAGCAGTGGATTAGACTTGTACAGAAATTATTAAAATTACTCAGGGCCAAGGGCTTTGTTCTTGCTGGTCACCTGCAGTGTGTGATAATGCCCTTTTAAGGTTCAATCAAGGGCCCTGCATGGACTGTCTGACTTGACATTGGACACTACTACGAGGAGACAAGCATGCAGAGAGAGTGATTAATGTAAGCCCTTCTGCAACTAGCCAGAGGCTTCAGGAATTCTTTTCTGCAGCATTCCAGAGATAATTGCCCACCATTTTATCTAGGAAAGTGTTAAGTCATTTAAAAAAATATGGCAGGCTGTGACACACGAGAACTTGGTGTTAACACAAGGAAGGAAATCGGAAACAAAGTGGAAAATGGGGGGTAAAAAAGAACATATGTGAGTCTGTAGTCTCTCTGAGGGTGGGCGGAGCTCACTTCACCAAAGTACAGCAGTCTTTTCAGATTGAGAAACTCAAAGGTTTTATGCAATTTCTCCTTTACATTCTCACAAACTTGCACGAGTTCTCTGAAAAAGTACTGTTCTATAAGTTGAATCGTAGTTGCCAGAGGACAACTTATTTTCTCTAATTTCTGCAAATTAATTCTCACTCTATTGTTAATGTCTCTAAAAATGAAGCCGGAATATAAGACACTAAACAAAGTGCATACTTTAAAAATAATTGATTAGAAATATGTATAACATTATTGTGTTTGGATCTATCACTGTCTTATATGAGACTAATTCTGCTAATTTGGCATCCACAATCCACAAGAGCATCTTAGGTTCCAAAATATTGTAGCCAAATATCCTCTTCATCATGCTGGGGCTGGGGGTTGGGGGAGATAATCGACTTCAGTTGTGTTCTGAATGCCTGGGCGCTCCATATGGCCTATTTTCCATTGGCAAGTTAGTCCTTAAAATCTTAGGGGATTCCACTACATATGCATACGTATTATAAATTAATGTTCTAATGTGCTTCGAGGCTCTTGCTGGATGAATGGCAGGCGGAAGGAAAGAAAATGAAAAACATATTTTTTAAAGAAACCATAGGCATGTGGTTCTCCCCAGGCATCGGAATTAGGAGTTTGAAGAGACTCAAGAACGAGATCCTTCCTTTTCTGGAATGAAATCTTGGGAGATGTATAGAAATGAGGCACTTTTCTTGATACTTTCACTTTCAGAAGTGCGATCATTCCAAACTCCTTGCCTCATTCTTCACTTATCACCATTTTCTAAATACATTTGAAAGGTATTTTTTCTTTACAGTCTTAAATAAAAACAGGAAAAAAATGCAGTTAGCTACATGGAAATGATCCATCGGAAGACTCATCTGAGGGTTAAAAAAAAAAAAAAAAAGGCACTTATTGGACAAACCAGTCCCTGGCTCTGTTGGTAGAGCCGCCCAAGAAGTCCAAGAATCCTTTCTTTTCTCTCTCCTTCCTGCTTCTTTGCTTTCTTCCCTCCCTCCCTTCCTCCATTCTTTTCTGTCTTTAGTGAAGATTCAGATTCCCTCACTTTATATGCTCCCTGGAACTGTAAAGCACCGTGGATCGTATTTTCTGTTGCAGGACAGTGATTTTCAGGGAAAATGTTTCAACCAAGGACCACCAGATAAAGGCTAGCATCCAGGAATTCACTCTCAAATTGGGGACCTACTTTTCTTGCAAATCAATTTGCAGTTCACACTTTTAGAAATCTAATAGTCATCTGAAGACTGTAGGAGCAAAGCAGCTTTCCTTTCTCCCGTCTTCTGGGCGTTTGTTTTCAAGAAATACAGCAAGAGGCATAGACCAGATAAACCAAGTAACCATGGAGCCCTAGTGCTGTAAGAACAGATGGAATTTGCAACGTTGTGTCACCAATGAATAATTTATATGTATATGTTACCTGTAGTATTATATAATCACTATAGATGTAGTAATTGCTGTATGTTATTTGGTATACATATTTACTATATCTAATATAACCAAAGAATTACCAAACACCTTGATCTTAATTATTAGTATTCATTAGGAGACATTGGGTCTCATAAAGGGAAGAGAAGGGGACTTGGGCTCAGGCCGACCCCAGTTCAAGTCCTCAAACTTCTTGAGCCTCATGTCTTCATCTATAAAATGAAGTCAACTCTTCATAGTTTGTGTGGCTATTGTGAGGATTAAAAGCCACAAAATATGCTAAGAACCTGACATAGTGTCTGGCTCATGCAAATGCCTAATAAATGGCAGATAATATGACTATTTCATATTATGCAAATTGAGTGATAATTACTAGTCTCCTCAGTGCATCTTTAGGGGTGCGGGCCGGGGTAATTTTTATTTTTTGTTATAGAAACTGCGATGAGGGAAATGTAACACTTACTCAAGGTCACCCAGTAAGTCATTCTCTGTCATTAGGACTTAAGGGTTTTCAGCTTGGCTGTCTAATTTCAGTCCATTAGGCCACAAAGTCATCAAAACAAACCAGAAAAGAGCACCATCAAAAAGCAAAAGTAATAAAATCAAAGGATCCTGGAGCAGTATTGTACTAAAAGCCATCTGCTATCTTCGTCCACATTCTCAACCCTCTTGAAATGTTATTTGTAAAGTCTTAAAAGGCTTGACTGGAAGCCTTCATGCCTTTTTAAAGATACAGTATATCTTTTGCTGACTCATGCACGCTGAATAAAGAATTGTAATATAGATTTTTGAATATACATCAGAGAAATGTCAATACTTTTTTACATTGCCAAAGCCCTTAGGCTTTTGCTGTTGAGAAAGCAGCTTTCTGATTAGCTAAGCAAATGATTGTTGATACAGTGGTAATGGTGATGAGAGGGTGTGTGTGTATTTGTGTGTGTGAGTGAGAGTGTGTCTATTTGTGTGTGTGTGTGGAGGAGTGGAGATAGTTGAATAAAAGTGTTTGCAACATTTAAATGAATATAAATATGGGTATGCATATTATTTCAGTTCTTTTTTTATATCCAGTGTTCCTTACCAGTGTGCTAAAATTTCTGTGCCATAATCAGGTGAAAAAAAAAAAAAAAAGACACAAAACTGCTGTCTTAGCATTTCCACTTGACTTTGGTGCCTTGTCTCCCCGCCTTGCTGTCAGATGCCCTTATTCCTCCCACTCCTTTCCTCATTTGGGCTTGGCAGGAACACTTTTGCTCGGTGCCAGTGTGGTAACCTTAAAATCGCTCACTTAAGTGGCTGATCTCATCTCTTCCTTTATGTGGTTTGCGGGATTTTTTCCCATTTTGGCTTATTACTTCCTTCTACCACCTTGTAGATTCACCTCTCTCATTGTATTTTCATTATTGTGTTATCTTTTAAAAATAAAACAATAAATATTTAAAACACAAAGCCTTTTAAGTTTCAGTTGTGGGGGCAGTTATTTTTATAGGAACAAAAATGAGGAGGAAAAAAAATGGATTTCTCCAAGGTTCGTAAAGCCCCGATGAGGCGGAGGGCACGTTCTCAAGTTACAGGATTCTACTTGTCCTATTTCTGAGGAGCAGAGCAAAAAAAATTTTTTTTGCAGATATTTTAAGAGATGGCAAAACAGAGAAGCAAACCAAAGTCATCACAAAAGGCTCCCAGTGTAGACCCAGCCATCTGCATATAGTTCACAGAACTCTTCTGTTTATTTATGAGTCGTGGAATGTGTAAAGCCAACTTCTAGCTGTAAAAGGACATACAGTTGCTCTCATATAATTTCTTTGGCCCTTTTTTTTTCTGCAAAATCAAGAGTTTGCTTTCTCATATGCAGGAAAGCACTGCCATGCATAAGGACTCAGTTTTGGGGAATTTGAATTTCCTTCCCAAAACATTTAAAATGACAAATAAAAAATAAGAATTTAATGTGTTTAAAACAGGAGTATAGCATTTAAATTAATGCAACTGATCTTGATATGTACACGCGGAAGTACTGTACCTGCCAAGAATACTTTAGAATAGCTCTAATGTACTCCTGAAAAGAAACAGAATTAAATTGAAGATAGAAACATTAATTTTCGGCTATAATTTGGTTCTTTTCAAGATAGCAATCTTCGATTAAGACAGGCACAAAGGAAGACAATGAAAGAAGCTATATATTTTACCTTAAGACTTCACAATCTGCTTCCTAGTAAAATTTTTCCAGAGGTTTTTACAGGGAAAAATGATTTCTCAAATTTCATCATGATCTAATGAGTTCAAGGAGCTAAATTGTTTATACATTAAAAAAATTAAATGTCTCTGCCATTCCTGTTCTGCAGTTCTGTGCTCTATCTTTCTAGTTAAAAAGAACATTATGTTTTGCAGGCCAGCAACTTCCTTGATATGATGTTTTAGTTTAATCTATCCAAAACATTACCCTCCAGACATTCTAAGAAAGTTGTTTCTCTGACATGATGTGATTTTATGATCTCTATGAAACATTTTCAGCCTTAAGCATTAAACACAAATAGATGGAAGTAGGTGATAGCTTGAGTGTTTGACCTCTAAATGTGGGTTCAGAATCACCCCTCTGAAGATGTGAAAATGTAAAGTGATACGAATACCCAGGAATATAAGAATATACACAAATGTCGTACCAGGCCAGGTCAGGATTATCTAACTTCTAATCTGAAACCAAATTCTGTCTCCCTATAACTTCCAGTGGATCTTGGCTAACATCTAGGGATCAATATGCTACACACAAAGATGTTACTACCCACAAAAGAAAGGGTGGAGTGAGTTTAATATTTTCTAGAGTTTTCTATTGCCAGACAGAAAATCTTCCTATTGATACATCTAAGACCTTCACCCCTAGAAGAGGTGTCAGCAGGTAGCTGTATGCTCTTTAGGAATGCAGAGCCTGAGGAAGAATTTCATGGAACATTGGAAGGAGAAACATGAAGACCATTGGTCATATGAGTTGGCTGTGAGAACTAAGGGAGAGCTTGAAGTGGAAAACAAACATGACAATAGTGAAAACTGAGCTTTTTTTTTTTTTCCCTTGCCTCTGCTCTTAGCCACAGTCTCAGCTACCTATACTATGTTAGGGATGATATAAACCCATTGGAAATGATATCCTTACCACTCGTAATATTTAATATAGTTCTGTATATACTAGGTTGGGAAACCAGAAATAACCTGCCCTCAAGTGCAGAAATTTATTGAACACTGAACACATAGAAACACATAATGAAGGCATATTAAGCTACATGCAAGCAGATGCCCAACAGTCATTTCTTCCAGAGTCCTATCCCTTTTTATTCATTCTGATGATATCATTTTTCTCTTTTGAAAGACTATTCACATTTACAATTAGTAGTTTCTTTGTGGGAATTGATTAATGTCTGTTTTCTATACCAGATTGTAAGTTTTTATAATGGAAGGGACCATGAATATTTATATTAACATGTGTCTGCAGCACATATAGGCATCCCAATAAATACCTTTCTGAATAGGTGAATAAATGAATGAATGAATGAATGAATGAATGAATGAATGAATGAAGTTTTATACAATGTGACATGGTACACTTTGTATGGGAGTTGGGGTTGGAAGGGGAACAGGCAGGAAAGACAGTTTATAAAGGATCTGGAATACCATAGGCATTAGTTTAAGTTCTGTAGGAGGCAATGGAAAAATTGTAGCAGGAATGGGACACAATGTGATTGGTGATGTAGCAAACCACCTTGAAGGGTCTACGGAGGAAGAATTGGGAGCACGATGGCAGCAAAAAGCACACTGAGTAGTGTACCTGCAATAATTACTGTTTTACTTTTTTCTTAGTACTTACTGTTTCCTAATATTTGCTTATTTCTACACTTATTATCTACCAACCCCTGCTTATCCTTCCATGAGAGAAGACATAGTGTCTATCTCATTCAGTGCTGTAGCCCCAGCGATTACAACTAGTGGCATAAGGTAGTGTCTCAATGTTTATTGAATAAGTGAACATTTTTTTTAAGAACTGGAACATAGATAGGGGATAGTTTTTAAATGTCAGCTGAGCTATATATTATCTTATTCCTACCTTTGCTTTTCTTGGACATTCACCTTTTTAATGTACCTTCCGTTTTTTTTTTTTTTTGCGGGGCGGGGGGAGATCTGGCACTTAAAATAGACAATTTTTTTCAGTTGAGGATATAGCAATTATTTTCAAAGTCTGTCACATTTTCTGATTTCTGTCTTCACCTTTCTTAGTGTGTGTTCTGTTAAACGTGAAGCAAACAAACAAATTAGCTATCGGAGCTAATTTTAATATATAATCTAAAGAACAAGTTGGCCCCTGCAGCCACCTGGATTTTGTTCTTTAGAGATTTGGAGTGCATTTGGGGTGAGATTGCAATTTACCTTTTCATCAAGATTAGAAGAGCTTCTTCTTCCCAGGACAAAAATCTATTTAAATAAGTTTACATGAACTGAACTTTCTTCTCGTGGCAAAATACTTTTCTGTGCTTAGGCATTTAAAATTCTTTGAAAACCTCAGGCAGAAGTTCACAGCGATGATTTTGTTGCAGGTCTCTGTGGTGAAAGAAGTCATGGTGTCCAGAAGCAAATAAATGGTCTCGACAACCAAATTCTATTTCCTATTAAAAATTACTGCACTGTATGTTTCTCTTGTCTTCAATGTCTAGGAATTTTCTTAGCTGGAAAGTTGGGAAAGTCAGTTTATTGACTTACATGGCTCATTTTGAGTCCACATTGTGGATGGTTCCCAAGCACTAGATTCTTGGGTGTAGTATGTGGACTGGTTTGTTACCTTTTACCAAATAAATACATATAAATTAAGCATGGGCAATATGATCTGAAAAACTAATATATTTTTTTAAGTAGGCTCCATGCTCAGCATGGGGCTTGAACTCACCACCCTGAGACCAAGAGTAGCATGCTCCACTGACTAAGCCAACCAGGCACCCGGACAAATTAATAATTTGTGTAGAGCTTTCCTGCGTCTTGTACTGTTACCAAAAGATGAAAATAAAAAAAACTCAACTTATCATTGCAAAATTGCCATTGTGGGAGTAATTAAAAAAGAATAATAAGCAGGTTAATTTTTTCTTACATAGTTAGCTACAATTATCAGAAAAATAAGCTTTAAAATAGTTACATCTTAATCAATCATCTGTGAACTCTGTGGACTCTAGATACATATTGACTTTAATGGATTTTCAGTGCCTACTTTGTATTTCATACTTGGTCTTTCCTAACTTTTTTGAGCCTCACTGGAAAGAAGTTCTGGAAACATATAGTTGTAAGATTTTCCCCCCAAATCAAGTATTCATATAATTCACATTATCTACATATGTGTGTCTGTCTATGTATCTATCAATCTATCCAAAATATCCTTTGTTTCAAAAAGATTTTGAGCATACTTCAATTTGCATATTATGAAATAAGATGATGATGGGAAACATTGAAAAAAGAGAAAATTAATACATCCAATAATAACAAGACTCAGTCATTCCAGTTGTGCTGCACATGGTTAAAATCAGATGGGACTAGCCAAGCCACCTCTGCATGGAGGTTGGAAGCAGAGCAGGTGTCCTTAAAAAATCTTGTACGCTTTGGCCACTAAAAGTGCCTCTTAGAATGAGAAGTGCCCCCCTCTCCTTCTTTTCACCCACCACAGGCACGGATACTACTAATCTTCGGGAGAATTTTGTAGATAGTCATTACTTTATCAGAGAAGTCCTTCTAAAGAGCTTAAATACTTAAGTGATTTCCCTTGGAGCAGTAATGGTGAATTATGTGGTGCTCTAATTGTGCTATTAGTTTATCTAAGCTAAAATGCAATCTACTTAATTTGAGGGTTTTATTACACATTGGTCTCAAAAGGTGAAATACATTAAATGCATATCGGTTCTTTTAACAGGAGGTTAAGCCTTTTCAGATGCTGCATTTGATGGAAATATCGTCTCTCACGTTTACTGTGGATGTTAGTGTGAGGTGTTTATGTTGACACAGACGTGTAACTTGGGAAATTTGCAGGATACTTTTTTCATATTTATCAATTTGTTATCATTTGTGGAGTTAAAGTTTTCGTTCTTTTAGTAAAACTATTCCAACCTCATGATACATCTAATTAATATATGAATTTATTATGGAATTATACCACTTAGGTTGTGGTGTGTTTAAAACTTAAAACATAAGTCTGTGCATTCAAAAGGAAATAATTACGTGTAAACAGAGCAGAGAGGATTTTTAGGGCAGTTTGACTATTGTGTGATACTTTAATGGTGGATCCGTGCCATTATAAATTTGTCAAAATCCATAGAATGTGTGACATCAAGGGGAACCCTAAGATAAACTATGGACTTCAGGTGATAATGTGTTGATGTGAGATCATTGATTATAACAAATCGACTCTCTTGGGAAGGTTGTTGATAGTGGGGCAAGAGGTACATGGAAATCTCATACTTTCTGCTCCATTTTTCAGTGAACTCAATACCACTCTAAAAAGAATAAAATCCATTTTTTTAAAAAAGGAAAAAAAAACAGGTCTGTGTAAAGTTAAGTGGAAGGAGTGATTTCCCATCTCTTCTTTCTGAACACTGTAAAAGTAGGCACTGACTCAACACTGAAATTGATTGACTCAACACTGTGGGTTAGAAAGACAATTACCATACGGTTTCACTCATTTATGGAACATAGAAGTGGGAAGATCGGTAGGAGAAGAAGGGAAGAAGAAAGCGGGGGGGGGTTACCATCAAAAACTAGGGATGTACTGTATGGTGACTAACATAATATAATAAAAAATATTATTATTAAAAAATAAAATAAAAATGCTGTATATTCAAAATTTTACTCTCATTTTGAAATTATCTTTTAAATGATAGTTAAATTGGTAGATTTATCAACACACTAAATTTTTACTTAAGTATAATGGAACTTACCATCAAAAACTAGGGATGTACTGTATGGTGACTAACATAATATAATAAAAAATATTATTATTAAAAAATAAAATAAAAATGCTGTATATTCAAAATTTTACTCTCATTTTGAAATTATCTTTTAAATGATAGTTAAATTGGTAGATTTATCAACACACTAAATTTTTACTTAAGTAGTGACACCTCACGCCTGAATATATTTACTGGGCACTGTTGATATTTTGGACCAGATAATTCTGTTGCTTGTAAGTGGCTGACCTGTGTATCGTAGGGAGCTCGCAGCACCCTTGATATATATTTATGAGATGTCAATAGTGCCACCCACGTTGTGAAAATCAAAAATATCTCCTGACATTGCCCCATGTCACCTGAGGGGAAATTGCCTTCTGTTAAGAGCCATTGTTTGTAAGGTAAATGTACACAACTCTATTTTATTGTGGTTCCAAATATGTGGTGTGTATTTGTGTGTACGTGTATTTGGCCTTCCAGTTCTTGGTGTAGAAATCAGGTTTTGAAAGAACAAGAGCACAGAGATAAAAAGGAAATTCTTTGACTTTGTTCATAATTTATAATGACTCAAGGGTGCCTGGCTGCCTCAGTCGGTGGAGTATGCCACTTCTTGACCTTGGGGTCGTGAGTTCAAGCCCCATGTTGGGCGTAGAATTTACCTTAAAAACAAAACAAAAACAAAACTGGTTATAATGCT
>NC_048228.1:85708460-85769726 GCF_002007445.2 Ailuropoda melanoleuca | reverse complement strand
TTATTTTTCTAGTCTCTAAGATGGATTCAGTTGGCCATGGGTTCATTGGGTCAACAGAATGAACAGACTCCTCAACTAGATTTTAAGTTCCCAGAGAACACATAGTATGTCTGTGTTATTTAACATTATGTCACCAGAAACTAACTGAGTTCATGGAGCATAGCTGATGTCCAATAACGTAAGAAAAAAAGAAGAAAGGCAGACAGGGAGGGTGGGAGGGAGGGAGAGAGTAAAGGTGGGAAAAAGGAAGACAGCCTTTTAACTAATTTACAGAAAGCATTATGAGAAATGTTCTTAACAGTCTATTCTCTAATAAAATCTTCATCCAAAAGAAATGGTCTTGAAACTTTCAATGCGAACATGTTCAGAAATTTTAGCCTGTTTTAGAAAAAACAAATTCATAAAATTACTTCTCTATTCTAAACTTTGTCCTATTATCTTGTAGAAAAAGCACTTTTCTCACAAACATCTATAGACATCTTTAATTTCCAGGGGAGACATACAAAATTATTGCAATTAAATGCAATGCATTCTCTCTTTTTTGATTGGCTCTAAGATTGTAACTTCTAATATTTCAAAAAAAGCTGAATGGATAAACATGAATCATCTCTGAGAGTTTGTAAAGACAATGAATACAGCAGATCGCAACTTAATGGATTTTGATCGAGGCTCTAGGAAAGTTCTTGTTAAGAGTCATAAAACAAAGTTTGAGCTCTTACATATTCCGGGCAAAATTCCATTATCCTATCCCATTCATTGAACTATTTAGAAATGTTATAGCATGCCCCAGATGCTCATCCAAGATTTGTTCAGGGTTTTTACAAATAGTTTCTGTCTCCTAAGATAGAGGCTCTTTCTATGATTAAAGACATTTAGGCAAGTAGAGAATAAGCAGGCTCTTCAGGTCCATTTTGCATTCATGAGATCCTTCAACCCCTTACAAAAAGAAGAGGAAAAAAAAGCCATCTTCTAATCCCAGCATGACTGATGTATTTCTGGGTTGTGGTCACAACACTCTGGAGGAAAAAAGTCAAACTTAGCTTTAGAGATTTTTCCTTTATGCTATGCCACCATTGCAGATGCTTTTAAAGGCTTGCCCAGGACAGGGCTTGTTTTACACAAAGTTTTCCTGCAAAAAGGCAGTGGGTGGAGGGGCTTGAAGGTTAATACATGAACAGAGTTCAGTGACTCTGCTTCTGCTGGTTTCCAGGCATTTCGTCTGAGTTATTTATAAATAGATGCATTAGACGTCCTGTTATTTTGAATAAGTGTCTAGTTTTATTAGGCAAGGTACATAAGCATTTTAATTAGATATCCAAATACATCATCTGAGATTTTTCCTCTCAGAAAATAAAAGTAGTTTGATTTCTTCTTCATTAAATATAAGGGCAGTAAAATCTTATGAATAGATTTTCAGCTCAAGAGATTGAGATCTTTTCCATAGAACTCTAATATACGCACAGATTATTTCCCCTTAAATTTCTCCAAGCTAATGAAGTGTATGAAAGTAATGAAGTTAAGCCACAACTTGTTAAGTGTAGTGCAGTTTTCTGACATGACAAAGGAAGAATTTCTGTTAATGCTGGTGCTCTGAATTAGAGCCTACTTTGCTATCTTGCTTTTTAAACTCAGGATAAAAGTGTAACTCTGTGTGTGTGTGTGTTTTATATGAGATGAAATGAGGAACAGCATCCTGTCATACCACTGAAGTACATCTGAACCTCTCTTTTCTGTCAGCATGTTTGCATTTAACTCTAAAATTAAGGCATGGAGACAGAAAAAAAGGATCTTTAAAAATTGGACCCTGGAGATCCCGCATTTTTCAGGTCTTTAACATATCCAAATTGTGGGGATATTGTGAAATATCAAAATTCACATTTTTTCATTGCACTCAACGTACTAAATTTTGCTACAATGCTACTCACAGTCCTCGTCATTCTTATGTGGAAGTTACAGCATGAATGATACGGCAGCACAGAAGACCCTGTCTTCTACCTGAGGGTGGTGATGGGAGGTGAGAACAGTTATGAAGCCCAGCTCTTTAGCTCTTCTACTCACTGGCAGGGGTCCTGAGACAAGTTATTTAACCCACTGAAAAGTCACTTGTCCTATGCACAAAATGCAAATTGTATCTACTTTGTGGTTGCAGTGCAGTGTATAAAGAATGTAAAGAAGCATCCGCTATCAGATGAGAACTTGTGAAATGATGGTTATTATTGGGACGCCTGGGTGACTCAGTTGGTTAAGAGTTTGACTCTTGATTTCAGCTCAGGTTATGATCTCAGGGTTGTGACTTCAAGCCCCACGTCCAGCTCCATGCTCAGCACCGAGTCTCCTTGAGATTCCCTCTCTCCTTCCCCTCCCCCCCCAAAAGTAGTTATTATCATTTTATCATCTTGGCTCTTCAACCATTTTCCCCCCAGGTCTTCTTTTGATTTTATTTTATTTCCATTGGCTCAGCCTCCAATCTCTGTTATACGTCAATTATGTTGAATGTATGAATGAATTCCCCTGTATACCAAGAATGGAGAGGAATATGATTTGGAGGGCCTAAATAATCTCTGGACATCCTCTGGAAATTAACCGTATGCATTTTACAAAACTACTTTTAGAAGACATCTTTCTTCTTTTTGTGGCCCAATTCAAGAGACATCTCTCTGAAGCTAGTCTTGATGGTGAAGAATTAATTGCTCTTTCATCCAAGTTCCTATAGTGTAGTCTACGTATTTGTGTTACAATACTTACCACATTATATTTTGGTGATTGGATACATGTATCTGCCTTACAAGATTTAGTTTCCTACAGGTAAGTGTTTTGTTTTGTTTTTTCTTTTCCTGTCCCAGGAGGGCATCCAGCCTAACATAACCCCTCTATGAATATTTGTCTTGTTGACATTATAGAAGTAGATGTTTTGTTCTTCTTAAAATTGATACATAACCTGTTGTCAGAGTACAATTTTTTAAGTAACCATTGTGGAATATTTTGCAACAAGTAAGAATTTATGCAGGATTTTATAGATTGGCATGAATTAGGGATTTAAGAATTATTTTACTAGGATGAAATTGTAAGCTCATTGTATTTCCATATCTTCCTGTTCCTTAATCTTTTGCCACCTTAAATATTCCAATATATTATGCATGCAAATAGAGCTATTTAATTCAAATTCCTGAACTAAATTGTGTTGTCTTAATTTCTCTGTTAGTTACAGAATAAGTATTTATTGATAACAGAGGAGAGGGTTTCCCAGATGGCCTCTGGTCCCTTCCCTGAGTTACTTTCCCAGGTAAAACCACAGGTTGTTGCATTTTTCTACCAGCCCCTTGAGTCATTAGTAAACTAAACCTATCTGATTTTAGGGGCTTTTTAATGTTTTGTAGGATTACTCCTAGAGTGCACGAGCCCTCCTTAATAGCTGAGGCAATTAGATTTAATTGGAGGGGTCTCTAACTACATGGAACAGGATAAGATCAAATTAAATCATTTTACTTTTACATAGGGTCTTTTATATATCCTCTCTTGATGCCCTCAAAATTTGAGTTTCCCAAACCCTATTTTCTCATAGAACTAAAGATGTTCTGCAAAGTGAAATACGAGATTTCTTTTAATGATTAAAGAAGCCCAAAATATTAGTACATTTAGTCTCAAGTTGGATATTTGATAGAGACAATTTTTTTCTTTTTTCTTTCTTTCTCTTTTGGTTTTACAGCGATAAAGCAATTTAACTAGCACTGGGTAAATTTATATGGGATCCTGTAACTGGGTCCCACTGCTCTGAAGATCAACAGCAGAATATTCATGATTAGAATTGTTTTTGTGCTCTATGTTAGGAAAGTCTCTGTTTTTGTCTGCTCTTCTCTCCCTTCAGCCCCCATGTGTATGTATATATGTGCACGTCTTATGTGAAACATGAGAACATTCTTATCTCCATGGTTCAGCTAATTTTGTAAGACATAGCAGCAGCCATAACATAAGGAGATATTTTTGGATTCAGACACTGCACTAAGCCAAATATTTCATGTAGTGCAGTATATCCACATGGAGCTGAAAAACACAGCTTTTATGTTTCATGGAGTCCCTTAAATTGAAGTAAATTTAAAGTAGGCTGCACGGTCAGTAGAGAATATTTCTTTTTTATTTCCTTCTTTGTGTGTGGATTTCTAGTTCACATAAAGGATTATTACATGTGCCCTGAAATAGCTTTCTTATATTAAACAACTTTAGAACTGATAGCATATTATATAAAGGTAATACCAGGGGGCTATTGCAAAGGTACATTATTTTGGAATATACTGAATGATAAGATGTGAAGTGAGGGTAAATAGGCAGAGAAAGAGTTAAGGAAATCACCATTGATGGAAAATGTGATGCCTTTGCGGGTGTAGAGGAATTGAGTTGATACTCATTTGTCTATCATTTTTCCAAAAAGAATTAACACTTTCTTTTTCTATTCAATTAATGTTGTCTTTTTCATTCATTGACTCATATAAAAAGTATCTATTGTGTCTTACCACGTCCCAGGCATCATGCTAGATGCACAAGATACAAAGGTAAACAAAACTAATGTAATCCTTATTCTTGTAAAATTTGCAGCCATTAAATGTGTGAGTGTAGGTAGGGGGTATATTTGCAATAATGTTAAGAGATATCTTGAGGGGGAAAAAAGTCATACAACCAGAAAGTGACCAGCAGAAGACCTGAGTGATGTCTTTACTTCAAAACCCAGAGCAGTCTCAGTCTTGACTAAACAGCACTAGTCTTTAAAGCCTAATACCCACTTTCCTTTACAACACATGGGGCTTTCTGGTAATTATGGTTACTTCTTCATGACTACAGACTCCAAACCCTTATCTTTCAACTGTAGAGACTGATCCTGTTCTTCCCTCCTTGCATCTAGATATGTCCCTGTGACTTTTCAACTGAATTCCCTCATTGTGCAATTCAGCCTCTCTACCCACAGCGCCCACATGTGAACATAACCATGCAGGCATTTTTCTTTGAAGAGGCCACTGATCTTCTTCACATAAGAACAATGTAGGTAATAACAAAATTAACAGAGAGGTTAAAAAGTTCATGGAATACTGATTCTTCACCTTCTGCTCCTGAATCTTTCACAGAGAGTAAGTTAAAACCCAAACTAGGCTTCGGAATCCAATCTCCATCCTCTCACCCCTTTGGTGAAGTCACATTGTTCTTTCCTCTCTTGTTAATGCCATTTCTGAAGTCACCATAAAGGCCACACAATTGACCCTTAGTATCAAACCAGTGGCTAGAATCTCCAGGCTTGCAGGTGAGCCAGCACTCAATTCACTAAGCCTCTACCCTGATGAGAAATGATTTCTGTGTAAATTTCCTCATCCTTAGTCTTCTGAGAGACACTTATGAGTTCTTACATTTTCAATCAACTTCTATATTAAAAACTCCTATCCTTTCCTCAGTACTTTTGAAGTGTTCTGCCTTCAACTGCGTGGCATTTCCTAGAGGAGTTTTATTTTCCTCTCTAGATTTAGCTACTTAGGGTAGGAACGAGACGTCATTTTAACTTTGCCTTTTTGTCAGGCATCCTTCAAAATATCTTAAAACTACTGTCGATCTCCTGATTATGAGAGACCAGATGTGCATGGGGTATGTCAGGAATGCAGCATTTTTTTAAATTTCCAATTGATAAAATAGCTAATAACAAAGCTTATGAAACTTATTCAGCTTTTAATTTTGATCTGAAGTTTTTTTCTTAGCTCACCCAGGATTGGAATTTAATAAAAGACATTCTCCCAACTCTGTTCATGGAACAAGGGATTGTTTTTGATTTATTATATTAGACATACCCCAAAGGGCCAAAAAAGTTCAAGAAATGCATATAAACAGACCAATAATCTTGAGTCTTATAAAATCACTTGGCATATCTACTGCCCCAAGAAACCTGCTGACCCTAATATCTCTAACCCAGAATCAGCTGGAGAATATGCCATGCTCTCCAGGGGTAATGTGTCTCTTAATTCCAGACGTATTTGGATATTGATGAGAGCCGGTATATGGGCAGTCACATGTTTTTAATCATTCACTTACAAGTCTTCCATATTTTGGACACATCCACTTACTTAATAAAAGCTATAAACCCAAAGGTAACTATTCACCTAAGTTAGAACATTTTTGTTGCAAATAGTAAAAATATACTTGAGCTAGATCAAGCCACAAAGGAGGATTTAGTCTAAGGTCATAGGTGAGTCTTTTGCAACTCAACTCAAGGGAAGGTAGTGCATGTACTGCAAAACAAAATTGGAACCTTCTGGAATTGGGAAATTCTTTCTCCCCCCCCCTTCCCCCCCTTAGCCCCTCTCCTCTCTTTTTCCTGTACCTTCCGAGGCATATGCTTCCTTCTTTCCCTGCACTTCTGGTAGATCAGCTTTCCCTGCTGCTTAGTCCATAGGGAGCCATGTGTGCGTTAACATGTCTCCTGTTCAAGAGACTAACTCCAGCTGAGACTGGATTCTCTTATTGTCACTTCAACATCCTAGAGGAAGGACATTCGATTGGCTCAACTTGAATCATCTGCCTGCCCCAGAGGTCAAGGCCTCAGGTATAGACTTGACTTTTGGGGACCAATCCAATGAGTCAAAATCTGGCCAGATCATAGAAGCAATTCTAAGTATTTGGAGTTGGAAGGAAAGGCATTTATAGGTATTACAATGTGGGGAAACTGAAGGTCAGAAAGGACCATTTTACATGAGGAATACTAAAAACAACTGAAAATAGAGATTGTCGTCAATACCTTTCTGTTTCCTCACTGTGCCCATATGAGTGTGCGCTGAGTAAGGAACTTACTAGTGCTTAATTGACTGATAAGCTGGCAGAGTCCCTGAAACTTGAATAATTGTATTATATCATTTACTTCTAAATACAACTGGTAAACAATGTCAAAATTGCCAAAGTGGGTAGTCAGAACTGGAACTTGTGGAAGACATAGGTCTTTATCTACCATTAAAACAATCAACAATTACTAACAAATTGTAGCTCTTTAGTTCTGGATTCAACTTCATAAAATTTCGCAAAGACAAATATGTATGGAAAGGAAGAATAGAAGAAGAAAACAAAAATATCAGGGAGGAAATACTTTGGTAAGGTGAAATACATGCTAGATTTCCTGACTTCATTTTGTGTTTTGGTGTTAGTATACCTGAGGTTATATCCTACCTACAATGAAGATAAATTCTACATATCCGATGAAATTTTTTAGGGGTTAAAAATTACACATTTATGTGTTTTTCTTATACTACAACAAATTATTTACAAAGAACTTTTAAAGATTTTTCAATATGTGAAAATAATATGTTCATAGTATATTGTATGTGTATTTATTTTAAATGAAAATAGTTATTACAATGCTTCCAAAATATACTCTAAGAAAAACATACATATTTCACTTGAATTTTACACTGTTTACCTTTACTTCTATGATGAGTAAGCAAAAATTTAGAATATTCTCTAATTACTGAGTCAGTCAACTAAGACGTGGTACAGCAAGGGTTTTCTCCCCTTCTTTTATTTATTGTACATTCGTGGTTTTGTTTTGCCTTCATTTATTATTATTATTATTTTTAAAGATTTTATTTATTTATTTGACAGAGATAGAGACAGCCAGAGAGAGAGGGAACACAAGCAGGGGGAGTGGGAGAGGAAGAAGCAGGCTCATAGTGGAGGAGCCTGATGTGGGGTTAGATCCCACAACGCCAGGACCACGCCCCGAGCCGAAGGCAGATGCCCAACCGCTGTGCCACCCAGGCGCCCCTGTCTTCATTTATTATTAAGAATTTTTTTAGAGAAGTTTTAGGTTCACAGCAAAATTGAAGGGAAGGTATAGACGTGTCCCGTGTGTCACTTACCCTACACAGGCTTAGCTTCCCCCATTATCAACATCCTATCTGCTGCAGTTGATGAGCTTACAGAAACTCATGATAATCTTCCAATGCCCATAGTTTACCTTTGGGGGCACTCTTGGCGTTGTACATTCTGTGGATTTGCCAAATGTATAATGACATGAATCTGTCAGTATGGTCTCATAGAGAGTATTTTCACTACCTTAAAAATCCTCTGTGTTCTGCCTAATAGTCCCCCTTTCTCCACCTCATCCCTCCCAACCCCCTGGAAAAGACCGTGTTTTTTTGACTGTCTCCATAGTTTTGTCTTTTCCAGAATGTAATATAGTTGGTAGTCTTTTCAGATTGGCTTCTTTAGCTTAGTCATATGCATTTAAGGTTCCTAAATTCATTTTCATGGCATGAGAGCTTCTTTCTTTCTAACAATGAGTAATACTGCATTGTCTGAATGCACCAGTTTCTTTCTGCTCACCTACTGAGGGACATCTTGGTTGCTTTTAAGTTTAGTCACATACAGACACAGCTGCAATAGCCAAGTGTGTGTACAGATTTTTGTGTGGTTATAGGTTTTCAAATCCTCTGGGTAAATGTGTAGGAGTACAATTGCTAGATTCTATGTTAATAATGCATTTAGTTTTATAAGAAACCTCCAAATTGTCTTCCAAAATGGCTTTTCTATTTTGTGTTCCCATCAGCAGGGCATGAGAGTTCCTCTCGTCCCACATCCTTGCCAGCATTTGTATTATCAGTGATCCATTTTATAGTGATTCTAAAAGGTGAATAGTGGTATCTCGTTGTTCTTTTAATTTGCATTTTCCTAATGATACACTATGGGACATATTTTCATATGCTTATTTTCCAAGAAGATACATATGTATATCTTCTTTGGAAAGGAATCTGTTAAGGTCTTTGGTCAATTTTTTTTTAATTGTGGTTTTTGTTTATTATTGTTGAGTTTTAAGAGTTTTTTAATATATTTTGATAACAAATAAAAAGATAACAGTCCTTATCACATCTCTTGCAAATAATTCCTCCCAGTCTGTGGCTTGTCTTCTCTTTCTCTTGACATTGTCTTTCCCAGAGCTGTTGCAATTTTAATGAAGTCCAGTTTATCCATTATTTCTTTCTTAGTTTGTACATTCAGTGCTGTATCTAAAAGGTTGTTGCACTATTCAAAGTCATCTAGGTTTTCTTCTATGATATTTTCCAGAAGTTTTATAGTTTTATGTTTTACATTTAGGTCTGTGATCTACTTTGAGTTACTTTTTGTAAAGGGTGTAAGATCTGTGTTTTGATTAATTTTTGCATATAGATGTCCAGTTATTCCGGCACCATTTGTTGAAGACACTTTCTTTGCTCTGTTGCCCTCCTCTGTCAGTGACCATTTGACTATATTAATGGTGGTCTGCTTCTGAGCTACTATTCTGTTCTATTCTTTCACCAGTACCACACTGTCTTGATAACTGCAGCTTTATGGTAAGCCTTAAAGTTGGGTAATGTCAGTCCTCCAATTTTTTTCTTCTCCTTTAATATCATGTTGGCTAATCTGGGTCTTTAGCCTGTCCATAAAAACTTTAGTACTGTTGCAGGGTTTCTTTTCCTTTGCTGCCTGTGGTTCTTGTTCACATGGCTTTGAAGAAACAAAAGGTAGACTAGATGAAGAGTGGTAGGCAGCAAAGCAAAATTTATTGAGTAATAGTAAAGTTTATTGAGTGATAGTACAAAGCTCCCAAAGAGGGAGGGGACCTAAGACGGTTGCCACTGGAGTTTCTAATTCTAGGGTTTTTTATGGACTTGTTGGCAGGTTATTTTAATCTGATTAACCCTCCATGCACCTGTCACCCAATCAAGTTTTTGTCCACGTGTTCATCTACCTATCAGGTAGTTGTTCACTTGGGAAAGGGTGGAGGGCTTCTTCCAGGGTGATGTAAAATCCTTTTACGGGTGGTTTCCTCTTAGAGCGGGGGCTTGTCCCTGCCTGCCTTTCTTCCTTAGTATCAATATCCACAAAATAACTTGTTGGGTTTTAATTAGGATTGCATTAATCTATAGATCAATGTGGAAAGAAGTGACATCTTGAAAATATTGTTTTCCCTTCTCTAAACCTGGGATATCTTTCCATTTAGTTAGTTTTTCTTTATTTTATTAATTCTTTTTGTAGTTTTGTTCATAAAGATCTTGTACCTATTTTGTTAGGTTTATATTTAAGTATTTCATTTTTTCAAAACTAATGTAAATGCAATTATGCTTTTATTTTAAATTCTACTCATTCCTTGCTGGTACATAGAAAAGTGATTGACTTTTGTATATAAACCTCTTATTCTGCAAACTTGCTGTAATCACTTTTTAGCTCCAGGAGTTTTTGTGTGTTTTTCAGATTTTCTACATCGATAATCATATATCATCTTCACCCAAAGACAGTTTATTTTTTCCTTACTATTCAAGACACCTCTTATTTCCTTTTCTTGTTTTACTGCATTGAATAGAACTACTAGTATGATATTTAAAAGGAGAGATAAGAGGGTACACCTTTGCCTTTTACCTGATCATGTGGGAAAGCTTTGAGTTTTTCATCAAGTATGATGGTAGCTGTAGGTATGTTTAGATATTCTCTATCAAGTTGAGGAAAATCCCCTCTATTCCTATATATGACATATATATCATGAACTGGTATTAGATTTTGTCAAATTCTTTTTTCTGCATCTAGTGCTTTGATCATGCAATTTTCCTTTTTTAGTTGTCGATGTTATCAATAATACATGTGTAACACATGTGTTGATGTGACTTGAAAGCCGGACAAGTTTTGTGTAACTGGCATACATTCCATTTTGTCATAGTATATAATTATTTTGTATACATTGTTGGATTCAATTTGTTAATATTTTATTGAAGATTTTTGTCTATGCTTGTGAGAGATATTGGTCTGTCGTTTTCTTTCTTATCGTCTGGTTTTGGTATTAGGGTAATGTTGGTCTCAGAATGAGTTAGGAGGTTTGCCTTCTGCTTTTATCCTCTGAAAAGATTGTAGAGAATTGATAAAATTTCATCCTTTAATGTTTGGTAGTATTCAGCAGTGAAACCATCTGGCCTTGTTCTTTCTGTTTTGATAGGTTATTAATTGTTGATTCAATTTCTTTAATAGGTATATGCTTATTTAAATTGTCTATATCTTCTTTTGCAAGTTGTGTTTTTTAAGGGGTTGGTCCATTTCACCTAGGTTATCAAATTTGTGGGTAGACCAAGTGTTTTAATCCAGATTTTCTAACATACAAATAACTAATCCTAGCTCAAATTTATTTTTCTTCCAGTAGGATCATCTAGAACATTTTAAACAAAAATAACCATTCAAACAAAACAATCATTTTTCTTCTTAAAAAAAGAATAAGTTCTGTTATAATCATCAGGCACTTCTAAAAAGGACATCAGCTTTCAATTAAATATATTCAAGTTGCACCATAATTGCATTTTACTTACAAAATTAAATTATAAATTGAACACACACACAAACGTACACAAGAGGTAGAGAAAAATATCCTTTTAAGTGGTGCAGGATATTTTTCCCAACATGTGACTCAATAAACAAATCCAGAATTACCATGAAGAGCTAGAATGGAAAGTCACTTTTCCATTACTTGGCCTTGGTTCCCACATATGTCCCACAGTGTGAACTAATCACCATACTGAGTGGGTTTCTAGTATTTATATATATATGTGTGTGTATATATACACACACATATATATTTTTTAATATGGTTCCTGAATATAATCCAACTACTTCACTCAGTGTTCAATTTGAAGAAACCACAATTTATTCTAAGGAACTAAGGAATAAGATGGAAGGTGTACCTTCAACTTCATGCTGATTTGAACTTAATAAGAAGGAATGTTTGGGGACTTTCAAAGGTATTTTATATATATACACACGCACGTGTGCGTGTCTTTATTTGATTCTATGATTTTGTTGTAGAAAACCACCATAACTACTAATCTAGAGTCTGTTGAAGGATATTGACTATAAATAATGTACAAGGTATGATGATAAAATAATTAAACTTAGTTTTGGCAAACCTATTTATAAATAAGTGTGAACTAGCATTTTCTTATTTTGAAATCTATATATATTAAGATACTTTCTAATTTCTTTTTTTGGAATATCTTTTGAAGGTTGCTCAAATCATTTAAATTCAATTAATCTTGGCAGGTGGCCATTCTTAGCAAGTAGACTTGGTTTCTAGTAATAGTAGAAATTCATCTCATGTAAGTGTTAGGCACTTAAATTGGCAAAATTATTTTAAGACAAAATGTGTTGTGCCTCTAAATTAACAAGACTGCTTCATCCCTATGGCTCATAATCTAATTCTGAGAGCAAGTCACAGGAATAAATTACAAAATACTGACGGGTACTTCACTGGAATTAGTCAATAAACCTGATGACCATTTTGAAGACACCACATATTTGGGCGTAATAGTTCTAATACAGTTGCTTAAATCTTCACTCTTTGGTAGCCAAATCTCTCCTACTTTATATATATATATAAAAAAAAGTCTTAGCTTTTTAGAAACAAGGAAGTATGGTATGAACACCTTCATCTGCATGCTGTTTCACTCATGAAAATAAGGCAATTTTCTTCCCTCTAGTCCTATTCCATCTAAGAAAACCCTTAGCACAGGTTATTGCTTGTTACGATTTTTTCTTCTGCAATTCTCCAAAAGAAGGACCACAGTGTGCCCTTAAGTCTCAACTTTATAGAGAATGTCCATTGGGCATGCCTGTACTTTTATATGAATCTTAGCATGTAAAATTAGAACAGATTCATAAAGAGTAGGATTCGGGAGTAGTTGAAGTGAGTGGGCCAACTTACTTTAGGCTCAAAGTTTAAGGAGCCCCAAAACATTTGGTAATTAAGATAAATAATACTTTTGTATTATAGATATAATATATAACACATAAATGTAATATGACAATAATTATATTTTATAGTATATGTGTATATTATATACTTGTATTTTATAAATTTATAAATATAAAATATTTATATTATTATTTGATTTATATTTACAATATATATATTAATTTACATATTTATATACTTGTATATGTTTATATATTATTTAGTATTTTTATAATATACATAAATTTTTATATTTATATTTTGTGATAGAATTCTATTTTAAAGCAAATTATTAAGTCAATGTTAATGCAAAAAGTCCATAATGTACAAATCATCAAAATTTTAGATTAAAATAGGCATTTGTTTGTTTTGCTACACTACATTATTGTGCAAGGAAACACTCTGTTATAATCAGCCTAAAATTCCTGGCCTGTGTAGATGTTACGTCTCAGCTGGATGGTTTATGAAGGTTGACAATGGTGTGGGAACAGATTGGATAATATAGGCTGTAATATATAGTGACATTTTTTGATTGTAGACATTTCATTAACTTTTTCCAATTGGTTCTAAACATGGGAGAATGTTTTGATATGTGTATATAGGGAAACACATTTTCCTCAGACTCCAAGTTTTTTCACAGCTGCCTTTGCTACCACGCACTGGTAGATAGACAACATTTTAGCTCCCCAAAGTTTATGTGTGTGACATGACCATCATCCTGTGCTGAGTCAGACAACATTGTTGATCGCAATCAACTTGGATGTCAATTTAGACAAAACCGTTATCATTGTTTTTTAGATTGATACATTGTTTTTCGGAATAATGTGAAAGTACATGAAGAGCAGAAATAATGTGAAAGCATAAATATCAAGAGATAAATACTATGCTGTACCATTCTAAATAGAAAATGCTGTTTGTTCTTCAATATTTAAATAAGCTTCCTGTTTATTCAGCATATGACCTAATTCAAATTATTTACAATTCAAGTATTTGTGTCTACTGTGGATCTTGTTTTGGCTGTTTAGTCTAAAATGGTTCTCCTTGTTATTTCTTGTATACTGTATACAACCTAGATTAGCATAATCACTGTGATTAACATTAATTGAGGAGCAGAAATGAAAATGGTTGCTGAAAACAGTTTGGCTGATATGTACAATGGTAAAATTTTGTGTTGCATGAATACTCAAATTATAACATTTGACTTTAGTTCTAAAATCTCTGAAGCATTAGTGGGAGAATAGAATTTGGGGCATAGATGAATATACAAGTGTATGGTAGACAAAAATGCAGATATGATCTATATAGGAATATACCTTGCAGTACTAATACATTTACTAAGAGGGACTACAGTATTATTGGAAATATAGATTTTATAATTATGCTAAGACATGAGTCAATCTTTGCTTTAATTGGTAGCTGTGTAATTGTAAGCTACTGTATCTCTCCAGGGCTCAGTTTTCTTGCTTGCAAAATGGTGATAAGAATATAACTTACTTAGGGGCGCCTGGGTGGCACAGCGGTTAAGCGTCTGCCTTCGGCTCAGGGCGTGATCCTGGCATTATGGGATCAAGCCCCACATCAGGCTCCTCCACTATGAGCCTGCTTCTTCCTCTCCCACTCCCCCTGCTTGTGTTCCCTCTCTCGCTGGCTGTCTCTGTCTCTGTCAAATAAATAAATACAATCTTTAAAAAAAAAAGAATATAACTTAGTAGAGTGGTTGCACGTCTTACACGTATTTCTAAATGCAAGTTTTTTGGCACAATGTTAGACAAAAGATAAATGTTTTCTAAATATTATATATGGTGTATCACTTCTTTGATTTTTTTTTGTTTCATTACTTAATGTCATATTCTTGTTCACAATTCTGCATTTTATTTCATATTCTTTCCACTAATAGCTTTTACTGCTTGTACTATTTCTGGCTTTCATAAATTTGCTTTCTGTTTCATTTCTGTAGAGAAATTCTCTATAGGTTTTTCTTTTCTTATTTCTGTACATACCATCCCATTTCTAATCCAGAATTACTGCAATGAGTGCCAGGTTTTCTTTTGGAAACATTAAATTATAATGTGTGTTAAATGAAAAATGGCCTCCCATTGTATATTTCAAACAAATTTAAATTGGATAAAAGTCTCCCTCATAACACAAAGGATATCCACATCCAAAATATTAATTTTGGGACACATTGGTAACAAGACTTATCGTGGGGATCGTTTCTTATTGTATAAAAATACTGAATCAGTATGGGAGAAATTAGCTAGACTTGAAAACATTTCCTAACCTTTGTCTCCCAAGACTCCATCATCAGGATCACATTCAATGCCAAGGAACATTTTAAAAAAAGTAAAGAATCATTAAAAATATTTTTTTTCATCTATACAAGTTTGGAGGTGAAAACTTGATACCTCTGGTCAAATATTCAGTAGTATCAAAAAGAACGTAGGATTTTTCCTTCTTTCTAC
Organism: Ailuropoda melanoleuca; assembly: GCF_002007445.2. Lineage (NCBI taxonomy): Eukaryota > Metazoa > Chordata > Mammalia > Carnivora > Ursidae > Ailuropoda > Ailuropoda melanoleuca. The sequence continues at coordinate 85,754,501 of NC_048228.1, read as the reverse complement.
TCTACGATCCTCAGAATTTTGGTCTTTTAACTTTAGGTTTGTTCCTTCATGTTTACAGGAAGATATCAAGACTAACTCTAGAGTGCAAGCCATGACAGTAAGACAGTTTCTCATGCTGTTTTCCTCTTTTTGAAATTACTTTCACACAAAGACCCTTAGCAGAATTTTCCTTCACCTCTTTCATGAGAAAGGTTAGTACCTGCTCCCTAACCAAAGGGTTTTAGGCTCACTTTCTCTGAGATCAAGGGATTTCTCCTGATGCCTTAAGAAATCAACGCTCTGAGACATCTGGGTGCTTCTGCCAGTTCAGCATCTGACTCTTGGTTTCAGCTCAGGTCCTAATCTCAGGGAGGTGGGATCGAGTCCCTTCCCAAGCAGTCTCCACACCCAGTTGAGATTCCCTTTCTCTCCCTCTCCCTTTGCCCCTCTTCTCTGCGTGCTGCCTCTCTTTCTCTCTCAAATAAATAAATAAATAAATCTTAAAAAAAAAAAATCAGTGCTCTGTCAGCAGAGAAGTGGTGTGTGAGCAACTATTACGCCTGTCACATAGGACTGCACACACGTACACACACGCACATACACACACGCACATATACACAGCACACACAATATAACTCTATAGGAGAAAGCAAGAAGTTTACAAAGAAATATCATCTCCTTTCACGTTAACTTCCTAAATTTTCCTTTTTTTTTTAAATTTGGCTCTAAAAATATTAGAAACGGTTAGAAAATGTTACAGTGCTAATAAATTACAGTTAATATTTCTTTGATCAAAGTTTCTTCTAAAACGAGGTTCTATTGGAGATACAAGCTTTGTACATTCAGTTTTGAATTTACCTGGTTTCTTTAGGTAATGGTTCAATCCCTCCACTTATCATAAATAAACAAGGAAAATAAAAAGCAAAGAGAAAATACATGCAGAAGATGATGAATACATAAAATGCATGTCAAACATTCTAATCTCTTCAAGGTTGATCATGATATTGGCTTTAAGCTTCTTGGCAATGAACAGGAAAGGAAAATCTATCAAGACAAGACATTCATAGTATCCATGAGACAGAAATGAACTCCTGATTCACAGGAAACCCAACTACTCTGGAAAAGTCCAGAGGCATTTCCCTAAGGTTCTGATAAAAAGGATAACGTATAACCCAGTGAATCATAGTTTCACTCATGTCCTTACAGTAAACACATTGCTGCATTTCTCAAGAGCGATTTCTTATGAGCTCCTTCAACTTGAACAATAGCAAACCACCTAAGTATAATTTAGTAAACACAATTCTTGGTCAAGGGCCATACATTAGGCAAATCCTGAAAAAGGAAGGATACTAGAACAACATGTAATAAATCTATCTTCCCCTTTCTCCTTTGCAAATTCATCTTCATAAATGAGGGTAACAGACACACAGGAAATGTACAAACAAATCTATCCAGCCTCACAGCTGACAGCACATTTGGTCAGTTTGGGTTGGTTTATTATTTCCAAAGTTCTCAAGGTCTCAGTAAGCTAATAGTTTTCTTAGGTTTGTGCTGGTGGGATTTTAGCATCTATTAAAAACCACATTTGAAAAAAAATGAGATAGAACAGAGACTATAAGATTCAAGTATTCTCAGAACAAACTAGAGTTTCTATTTGCTTATTTTTTAAAAATTTACTTTCTTGTAAATATTTCCTAAAAATAAATCAAAGATTTTAGTCATGAAAAACCCTGCTGAGCAACAGTATGTCAAAAGCTTACCTTTGATCCTGACCACTGACTTTTGTATCTATAAGTAATTAAATATTTAAGGAGTTAATTCATTTGCAACCATTAATTTTCATCTCAGGTTAAGTGGTTTGTCTGTTTGACTTCATTTCAAATTACCAGGACTTGAACTTAGACATCACTTGGCAAAAGATAAAAATCTCAAGGGTCCAGGAGCCCCAATAATTAATTTCTGTTATGGAGGTGACCATTCAGACTGCATAAAGAGCATCTTTGTAATGTAACTTTTGAACCTTCCATGAGACATATAAAGACAAAAAACAGACAATTTATACTATTTATGAGTTAGGCTATTGTTTTCAAAATAGCATCCTTTTCACATAATAGTTGTATCTAACACTTAAAAATTGATCCCTAAGTTTCTTTTATTTGTAAGTACTGTTTCCTTGGAAAATGTCATTATTTGTTCATTTTGCAATAAAAAGAACTCAACTTTTTGATTAAATCATTGTCAGCTATCAATTGCTTGCCTCCAAATTTACCTTGGAAACACGAAAAATGTCTTTGAACAGTTAAAGCAAAAAACTACTATTGGTTAGCTTAGCAAGTTAGAAATGTGAATAAAGGCATGAGTATTAACTTCAAAAGGTCACCAAAATTGCAGGTGCAAAAAATGCAGGTGTAGATAATTAACCTCTTGAGCAAGCAATTGGTTGATTGCAGGTGCAATTAGTGAAACGGAAAAAAAAAAAGAAAGCAGGATGGTAAGAATCTCGTTGAAAACTTAATTTCAAGTTGTATGAGTTTTCAAACTACATTGCAATCAAGTTAAAAGTATCAACAATTGGGGCGCCTGGTTGTCTCAGTCTGTTAAGTGTCTGCCTTCAGCTCAGGTCATCATCTGGTGTCCTGAAATTGAGCCCCACATTGGGCTCCTTGCTCAGAGGCTAGTCTGCTTCTCCCTCTGCCCCTCCCCCCTGCTTGTGCTCTCTCTCCCTCCCTCTCTCTGTCAAATAAACAAATAAAATCTTAAAAAAAAAAAAACTATCAAGAATGAAACTTGCTAACATTTGGCTTTCATACCATCTGTCTATTTCATGGTGGTAAAGAAAAAAAATACTATTGAGGAAAACCATAGATTTTTCATTTACTGTCTCTGTCAGAAAAGCTTTTAATTGCTCAAAGACAGTGTTCCTCTATATTCGGTTATAACAAAGTTGTAAAAAGAAGTTTGATAGCTGAATCAGTGCTTACTACCATTTGAAAAATTGAGACCCATAGACAAAATCCATTTCTTCCCCCATCCCAATGTTTCAGAGTTATTTCTTTTTTAAACTAAATAACCATCAGAAAGAGTATAGCTGTGCAAATCATCATCTATTTCCTTTCCTTCCAGGAACTCAAAAGAACAAAAATCAATTATTTTAAGAAAAACTAGAAGAAAGATACAATTCACAGACTTAAAAATAAGAGCAAGGCCTACTAAAAACATCTAAAATAGGGCAAAAAAAAAAAAAACTCAACCGGAGGAAGTAAAGTGACCAAAAAAAAAAAAAAATAGAGTGGAGGAAAGGCCAATTGGTGACAATTCTCAGGCAAGACCAGTAAAACACACTTCCTGAAAGCAAGGGCACCATCATGAAGTGAAAATCCTGAATCTCTTGTAAACAAAAGAGAAGTGGAAATTGGGGTGAGGAGGGCCCACAGGAAAAACCTTCTGGTGCTAAAAGGAAAAGAGGATGCAGAGCTACACAAAGTAAAACGAAGTTGCATTTGCAAGCTGAGTCCTTCACAAAAAAAGGGGGGGGGGGGGGGCGGATTAGTTTTGTGAAACGTGCAAGGTGACCCTGCTGTCCTGCTTTCCATACATTTCATGGGATTTTTCTGAAAAGGGAAAAATCAAGGAAGAGGCAACACCATTCGATGAAGGGTGGTAAGAAAAGTAGCAAGCAAAGATATAATAAGCAGTTAGAAAAAAAATGTGCGGAATTTTTAAAAAGACAAAACAAGTGCAGCCATAATTTATTATTTTAAGAAAGCAGGTGAAAAGTATACACTATCATTATACCAGGAATTTTTAAGAAGAGAATGAAGCCTCTTTGAAAAGCCTCAGGAAAGTGATGCTAGGTAGCAGAATGAGATGTGACCAAAGTGCTGGAATCCGAATGAAAGAGAAGAAATAAACAGCATCATTATCAAAATAAAATGCAGAAGGATTTAGAAGCATAAAGGACAATTACAATACAGGTAAAAATAATAGAAACAGGAAAAGCAGTACGAAAGAAAGAAAAGAATTACCGAGGATACACACAGGAGGTGCAACATAAGCATGTGTGCGGTACACAGAGAAGAATGCCGGAAAAAATATTATTTCATTAAAAGAACATTTCAGGGGCACCTGTGTGGCTCAGTCAGTTAAACGTCTGCCTTTGGCTCAGGTCATAATTTTAGGGTCCCCATGTTGGGCTCCCTGTTCAGTGGGGAGCCCGCTTCTCCCTCTCCCTCTGCTCCTCCCCTCATTCGTTCGCTCTCTCTCTCTCAAATAAATAAATAAAATCTTTAAAAAGTAAATGAGTATTTAAAGCATAAAAGTATATTTGAAGGTGAAACAATACATTTCAAGAAAAACGAAATAAAACAGAATTGCATGAATATTACTCTATCTTTTACATAAAAATAGAGAATTTTATACTAATGTTTACCTGCATAAAAATAAGAATGGTTAATAAGAATGGAATAATGGTCACTGTACTTTCAGGGGAGGTAGCAAGGAAATGGGCGGATACAGGGCAGAGCTCAGAGAGAGATTTTTCATTCTATCCTTATTACTTTATGCATTTTTTAAAATTTATTAACTTTTTAAATAAATTACCTATTCAAATAGTACAGAAATATAAACAAGAGTTGTCACAACATTAAAGTTGATGAGTGTTATTCCAGAAACTATTTTCTAAGATCAATCAATGTAGTTTAACATTGAGAATTGCTCCTCTGTTTTCCTAGTTTCTTGGTAAAGCCAGATGGGACACTTCAAATATTTACATGATTTTGTTTTTTTCTTTCAATTTTTGCAAGAGTTTGATGAGATACTTTTTATTTGGATTCTCTGGATGACACCTCATTGCTGCGCTTTAGGTTATATTCTTAGGAATTCTCTGGAAGACTATGAACACTCTCGGGCAGCAACTTTTCTCAGAGCCTGGAAGAGTATCTGGCACGTCTGAAAGTCTTGACATACTTTGATAAAAGAATGAATTCATGTGGGTGTTAATGAGCAAGGACTCTTTTGATGTCCTGGGTAAAACAGGCAAATGGGAATGTTTGTCTCCTTTTAAGCCAGTCTTCTCTTCCTGTTAACAACATCTCTCCACATCTGTATTCTCATCCATGGGTTTTACTTTATTACCCCTAGCACTCGCTGCTGTTATATTCAGTAGATCCACATTGAAAACCACCTTTATCGATGTCCACAAGTTGTTCTGATAACTTAGCGCATTCTAATATGATATTGGGATAGGCCTAGAAGGGGATACCTAGGCTACTTATGTTTATTTTAATGAGGGCTTTTGGGACACAATGCCCTTATATTCTGGTGGTTTTTTTAATTTTGTTTCTTTTGTGTGTGTGTGTGTTTAAGAGATTAATAAAGAAAGGATTTTAGGCTAGTTGGGAGGAGAATTTAATAAACAGCAGATGTAATTTTGGGATGAATGTCAAATCAAATTTCTTATGTGCCCACTGTTTTTTTGTTTCTTGGCATACCATTGGCCTTGCTCACCATAACCCTCAATGCAATGGCATTCTGTCAGTAAGTCTCAGAATACTGGCCCTAATAGGACCCTCACAACCTCAAAGACAATGATTGCTTGCTCAGCAACTCTCATTGAAAACACACATAATAAAATATAATCAATTTCCCTGTGATTCTTATTTAATACTCCTTGGTCCACTCTTTGGGCTTCAGAATAAAAGATCTCTCCACAGTAACTTTCCAAATATTTCAAGGAAGTTATCCTGTCTTCTACTAAAGTCTTTTCTTTTCCCAGCTGGCAACGTGTGCCCCTTTGTTTTCCTTTCTTTTCCCTTAATATTAGAAAAATGGGTTTCACTAATTTTGCAAATTTTTGAATATATATATATATATTCAATATATAGTCTTAAATTTAATTTGTGGAATTTGGTTCTATTTGGCTAATTTGGCTTCAGAGAAATTTCATATAGAAATTTCGTAGAGCTGGGGCACCTGGGTGGCTCAGTCGATTAAGCATTTGAGCCTTCATTTCAGCTCAGGTCACCATCTCGGGGTGATGAGATTGAACCCCATGTTGGGCTCTGTAGTCAGTGGGGAGTCTACCTGGGATTCTCTCTTCCTCTCCCTCTACCCTTTCCCCCCCATGCACATGCACTCTCTCTCTCTCAAATAAATAAATAAATAAATAAATAAATGAATGAATCTTTAATTTAAAAAAAAAGAAATTTCACAGAGCCATAAAAATTGGTTTATATGAAAAAAATGCTAATGTTATCATGCATATCTTCCTAATAAAATTAATTTCTATTTGTATACTTTATATGTCAAAGAACAAATGCATAGAAGTGTCATCACTCTAGTTTATTCACTTAGATGCTTGAAATTTGCAGCCAGTTAACAAAATAAAAAGCAAAATAACCCTACAGTTCTAAAATTGCTTTAAAATATAAACTCAAGAAATAGAAGTACTGATGTCACTAGTTTATAGCTAATAGAAACAAACATCAATGAAGAGGTATGTTATAACCAGACCTTGGAAATGCTCTTAAAATTGAATTTGTAGAGGACAGGAAATAAGTTATTAGATTTAGAAATTTTACAATACAATCATCTGTTATATATTTCAATGTATCCTAGTGGTCCCACTAGATTACATGGTATGTGTCTTCAAAAATCTTTTCTGTATTTTGAAATCTCTGCATACGATGTCATATGGTTGTCACCAACTTGAACACAATAAGTACAGTTCTTCTAAAAGTAGATTGTATTTTTGGAAGCAGAGAAGTTATCATACTGCATGAAATGCCTGAGCAATGACAGCTAAATCCTACAAAGGGAAGAATTCCTTGCTCCTAAGGGTGTGGTGCCAGCTAGTCAGCTGGTCTGGAGGCATGAAGCAAAAGAATGGGTTGTGGCTCTAAGCCAGAACTTTTCAAAGAGAAAAGAAAACAAAGAGATATTACTAGATTTTATGGTCAGGCCAAAAGTACAGTACATCCCACTGTCTCTAGTGGCCTTTTTTTTTTTCCCCCAACTCCTACCTAAGAGCTAAGAAAGTAAGAACTCCTTAAAAGATCTCCTACACCATATTATTGGGAAATCTTTGGGATATGCTTTTATAAGCCAGGAAGGCAGATGACAGGAAATTCAAGGGGAAAAAAAAAATGGAAAGGACAGGAGATGGCTTGGGAGGCTTGGGAAAATATAGCAAATATATTACAATGTGTTATACAAGTAGAGAGCTTGCGGCGGCGGGGGGGGGGGATTACTGGAACCTTCCAATACTCCTGAATGTAAAGATAGCAAGTGTCTTAGGATATTTCATTGATATGTGTAGAAAGACATTTATATCACTCACCTTCTAATGTTCTGATATGAAACATGGGGGCATTTAGATAGCTGGGCAAAAAAAGATCAAACAGGATTTGGCCCTAGTGTAGATACACACATGTTTTGATTACCAAATTCTTAATCCTTAAAGCCAAAGAGGACAAAAATTGTTTTTAATGACCTAAGAGACAAAAAGTGATAGGTAATCATCTGATGGGGGACTTATGAATTTAATTCAATAAGAAGTTTTTAAATATTTAATCTGTAAAGACCACTATAGTTATGACATAATCAAAATTGTGCTGGGGGAAATGGTTCACTCATTCACCCATTTTTTTATTCAACCATTTATTCAAAAATTTATTGAGTGACTAAATTATTTCAGATATCCCAGCACTAGATCTTGTCCAATGAAACATATAAAAGTCCTTTTGAATACTATTCAGTGGTATAAATTAATTTTGAAATAAATGTTCAAGGTCCTTTCCATGGGTTAAATGTCATAATACTCCAATTTTGATTCAATAAAGGTTTAAGATCATGTCAATGAGTCTTTATCACTATTTAATTTTCTCAATTGGTTCAAACATTGGACTCTTGAAGACTTACTCTATCTTTAGTATACTATGTATGCATTAAAATATTTACTTTTTTTCATATAAAGTGTACTATGAAGAGATCACAAAAGATATGAGAAAAGGCCATCTAAGGCCACCACAAAGTTAATATTCTGATATGAAATTTTTATAAAATAGTAGTTTTTAACAATAGGATATGTTACTCAAATTGTACATCTATTGTCTTATAGAGACTACACCGGTGATGGGCATTAAAGGAGGGCACGTGTGGAGATGAGCACTGGGTGTTACACCCAACTGATGAACTGTTGAACACTACATCAAAAACTAATGATGTACTATACGCTGGCTAATTGAACATAATAATTTTAAAAAAGACTACCGACTTTGTAATCAAGTCATTAGAATTCTACTACACCAGAGACTGCTACATGTTCAATAATATCCATTGTTTTCTTAGTCCTTTTAATAATGGAAAAACAAACCCAACTCTATGGGTTTCTTTGTAATAGCAGCACAGATTATACTTTAACTAAAAATGCAACTCTGTCATTATCCAGCTTTTGTAATGTTGAGAAATCATTTTATCTCTTTGAATTTAAGTGGGCTAGATGTACTCTAGGGATTTTTTCCAGTTCTAGAAGTCCATGAACCTAAAGTTGAAAGTGGCTAGGCAATTGCAGAAAATCTTTGGTATTTCTCACCACAACCACCCCAAACTCACAATACCTGAAGGATCAAATTAATTTCGTGAAATAATTGTCCTAGTATTCCTTGGCGAAAAAAATTTCATTTCAAAGTCTACCTCTCTCCTCAGCCCCCCCTGAGTGATTTATATTGCATATGACCCATTCTCTGAAGCTATGTGACATTAACGTATTTCAGGTTATGACCACTAATTGTGCCTACATAATATGCGTGGTTGGAATAGAGAAGATCCCAAAGAAATATGAGCATCATAAAGCAAGCTGAAGGAGAAAAACATTATTGGAGAGAACTAGAGGAAAAGGTAAGCAGCAAGTCTTTCTCTTACTAGAAATGAGAGAAAAAAAGGGAAAATTTAATATTTGTCATAGAGAACCTCTGGTCCAACACACTTAAGAAAGAGCATATTCATGGTAGAAAGCTGAGCATATTGTTGGTTTTCAATAGAGCTGTTAGTGACTATTGAGTTCAACTGATTACAGTATATTACTAATGAGGCCAAGGTTCAGTCTCCATGTGGGCCAGCTAACTGTGCCCTGCTCCACAGCCACACAGCATGCCTCTAAGTTTGTCCAGCTGTCTCAAAACGTATGCTCTTTGTCTAAAAGGGACCAGGTGTATATGGATCTGAGAAAATCTATTCTCACCATTAGGAAAAATTCTCAAGGCAGATGGTAGGTCAGTAATGTCATGCCAGCATATGAAGGGTGGCATGTGTTCTCATATTGAAAAGTAAAGTGGAGTTTTGTCAGTAATCCAATTGTAATTGAGTATTTCAGCTAGAATTCCAATGGAGTTTTGTTTACGCAGTCAACCTGAGGTTTTATGTGATTTATTAAAGATGGGACAACTTGAAGGGTCTCAAACTTAACGACTGTGGAAACCAGAGAGATACCATGGCCTTCTATATGGTAATAAGGGAGTGGTGGAAATGGTGGTGAATTGGGCAATTAATGCTCTTTCTAACATGATTGGAAAATATCTAAACAAAAGCTCAATCACTAGACTCCTGACCTATTTGGGCCTGGTATCCAGAGGAATCAAAAAATCAAATTGTAGATGTGTCTTAAATACCTGTTGACAGAACAAAAGATATTGATTTCATGAAAAACACTCATAATACTTAGTATTTGTATTGTAATTATTTGTTTAAATGTGTGTTCCCTCAGTAGAAATTGAATTCCACAAAGGAAACAAAACATCTTGTCTGTCTTTCCAAACCTGGAACATAATATGAAATATGGCCCCCTATCCATGAATAGTAAAAAGTTTTTGTAAGGCAAGACTACAGTGTAAACACAAGATTATATAACAGTCTCAATTATCTATAACATTAATTTCACTTTCAGAAATATATTTAAATTCTGGTGTGTTAGAAGTTTATTAGCATAAATAGATTAAATTAGATATGCAAAAGCATATTCCCAGTAGTCGAGAACACAAAAATAAATGTTCATTTAATCTATATAAATTACAACAATTGAAGAATAAATTCAGTCTTACTTTAACTAGACTTTATCGTGGAAATTAAATGGACTTCAGTTTTGTGTACATCTCAACAGAAACATTAAAGAAAAGGAGTTGCTTAGTCGCTAGATTTTATGTTAACTTAAAGCAGATGAAGATAAAACAGAAATAAACAGTAATTAAATCACACAGAAATTTCTGGATGAAATAAAACAATTCTTTACAGTTTCTAGGTAATGGCAAAAGTGTTTCTGGCAAGAAAGTATAATTAACAGCAGTGTTAAAGCTTTGCTTTACATTCTTTTGGCAATTGAGTCTACTAAGTTGAAAGCTGTTGAGTATTTGAGTTTCATATTAATTTGCATTTCACTTGACTGCTTTTTACTGTTTTGTAAGCATGAAACAGAGAGGTCTGGGTTCAACACAACAAATTACTGTACGAAATAAAAAATTGCTACCCAAGCAGCTTTGTGTTTCTACTGGGTTTGTCATGCTGTGAGTAAAGAGAAAAAAAAAAGAGAAAGAAAAGAAAAGAAGTGTTGATTCTTAAGAGGCATTTCAGCACCAGATCTCTGCACTATCAAAAATAGTCCTCGAACATAGAGTTATCTAGAAATTCAGCAGTTTGCAAACAAGTGCACTAGGGAGTAGTTTTTTCACACTAAAATATTTTTGCTACACATCAGCAAGTCCTTGAGGAGAGCCTGCTGGCTCCAAAGGCCTGCAGTTTGCTATTGAAATAGCAAAGCTATAATATTTAGCCATTGCTAACAGGGAAGCCATGATGTGTCTGCTCTTTATGGGGACTACTATATTTGAACAAAATAGTTTAACCACTGGACTTGAAAAGCATGACTTCATTTTAATACTTGTTTCTTAACCTTTGATACCCTTTATTATTATTTTTTGTAAGTGCAAAGTGTACATGTTATCTATTCTTTCCATAGACATGGATCACAAAATACAAAATGATAGATGAATGATTGATAAAAACAATAAATCCTCTTGCATGTGTGTGTGTGTTTGTGCTTGTGAATGTGTGTGTATGCAAGTTTGTATATTTACTGTGTTTTGGTTAACAGTTGGCAGTGATAATAATAAAAGCAAAGAGAATCTTGCTATAAGTGAGGGAATTATCATCTGGGTCTGTTGGTCCTATTAGAGACTGTGTTATTGCATAATAATGTTCGTGAAGTCATTAGAGTATTTCAGCTTCCTTTTTCCTATGTCATTGTCCTCCTGCATGTTAAGATGGGCTTCAATATTTATGCTAATCTGATTCATATGCCTATGAGGTAACCTAAAATATTTTAAAGTTGTTAGACCTCTAACCTTATTTTACTGTGCTTGTATTTTTCACCAAGATCCCGCAAAAGAACAGATACTTTAAAAAATATGGCTTAATAAGCAGGGGGATAGCAACTCCTTATTGAAGGAGCTTTCGTATTGGCAGCTGATTGAATGACAAATTAAGTTTTTTAATATTTGCTCATTAGTGGAATAAAATGGTATCAGTTTAATTTATTTCCATTTCATGTTTCCTATTTTCAAAGCAACTTTTTAGTACATACTTTAAAGGTTTCTCTGGAGCTCTGTGTTATAATTTGTTTCCTTTTTCTAACTCGATATAAATTAATGAAGTCATACTGAATGAGGTATTGGGCACCCCCTAAAATCTTTCTACTCATTTGATTGAGAATTTGGCTGTAATTTCAGTGATTCAAAATAACCCGATATGTGCCACTAGCAGGACTCAGGGGCTGCAACATGTTAATGAAAGAGATTGTAGGTGTCAGATAGCTGATGTATTCCAGGACTGTTTAGGGCCACTAAGAGCCTGTCACAGTGGGAGAGGCTGCTGTGCCATACTAGCTTTATCTTGAGACATTCAGACAGGGAGATAAAATACATATTAATCCCTTAGGATAAACAGTCTTTACTGTTGTATTGGATAAGCATCTGTTTTGTCAGGTTTAGCCTCGATGTGCGCAAATGGAGAGAAATCAGTGGTGAATTATTGAAGGCGGGATAGGGGCACAGAGGGGAAGCTAGAAGTGTAGTAAATAGTGTCCACCTTACCCTGGTTATACATCGCAGTGCTGTCCTCTCATCTCCCTTTACTGGGGCATCTGCATTTCCGGTAGTCATAAATTAACTTGATAGATTTACTCTCTTCTGACTCCCTTTTGCCCAGGATCTGCCTTGGAGAACCTACAGAGCAAGAGGGTGACTAGCTGACATCTCCAAACGCCGACAGGCATCAGGACCCTTCATGTTGAATTCCTTGAGGTCAAAGATATTGTATTATTTTGTACGTTTCCTCCATAGTGACCAGCACCATATTAGGAAAAATAAGGACTGCATACATATTTGTTGAATGAGTAGCCCAGGGAGCATGAGGTTTATCCCTTCTGACTAATGCCAACAGTTGTCCTTTATTATTTTTATTTTCTCTGAAAAGGAACATTGCTAAAATCAGATCATAAGCCTTTAGATGAAGCAGAGAAAAAGAATTTTCTTTAATTCCACAACCATGTTCGGCAGCCCAATGCTATGCATCACCTGCTTTTACTTAATGTTTGCAAAAGCTAAATAAATACACTTGTTACAATGCAAGGACTACATTAGCCTGAGGGTAGCACAACAGGTCACTGTTACTCCCAGCAAAAGGGAAGATTTGGAACAGAAATCCAAAGACTTATCCATTTATTTTGAATACTAACCCAAGGGCTCTGCTTAGAAAAAAAGTTAGATGACTTCTTCCTTTCTTTTCAATGATGATCACATAATGATAAATTTAGAGTCAAGGGGATTTTTTTTTTTTTAAATACTGGCTAACTTCCCGTGCAAACAACTCATTTTTGGAAAATGTGTTGAAATGACTCTTTAGAAGCTGTGCTCATTTTTCTAAGATTAATTCTGTAAACACACAGTTGATAGATGCTGATTCAGAGTTTCATGTACTAGACATGAAGCAAATGTTTTCTGTGGTTTAGATCTATTTTAATTTCTATGCTTTACATATCAACAATATTCTATTTTTCATGAAGTCTTCTGCATACTTAGTCCGCTTCGCCAAGGTAAACGTAAGCAGAATTTTAGAAGACAGAATCAAAGTATTTTTTAATACTGACTTCAATCCTCTCGCTGCCTGTGGGAATCTGATTCACAGTGAAGTCTCTACTACATTTTCCCAAAAGTTCTATATTGTTCACTGCTGTAGCCATACTCGCTGATTAGATGGGTTGTAATTTTACTTTTTCTTTGTTTTTGTTGTTGTTCTTTTCTATTGAGGTGTACTTTACATAAAATAAAATGCATATGTTTTAAGTGTTCATTTTGAATGAGTTTGTTAAATTTCTATGGCAATACAACCACCATGCAAAGCAAGATACAAAATATTTTCATCATCTCAGAAGTTTTTTGTGCATCTTACAGCCAATTCCCGTTCTCCAAGAAGCAATTACTTTTTGACCTCTTTGATTCAGCAAAATGTTCATTACTAGTGGTATCTCATGATACAATTACAACACAAGCTGTTTATCCTCTCTCTATTGCCCAGTTAGGGGAGATATTTACTTAACTTTATCAGAAATTGATAACATTATCAGAATAGTGCGCCAAAGTGAGCTGTTTTATACCCCTGCCACTAATAGGAGATTTACAGGTTCCCCATCCTTGCCAGTATTTGGTATTGCCAGACATTTTAATTTTAGCTATTCTAAAGAGAATGAAACTTCTTTATCTCATGGTTGCTTTAATTTCATTTTACTGATTAACAATGTTGAAGATGTTTTCAAGACACTTGTATATCTTCTATTTCAAATGTCTGTTCAAGTCTTTAGGCCATTTTTGTAGACTGTTTGAAATTTCATTATTAATGGGTAGTCATTTTAAAATGTTGGCTACAGTTTTTTTGGCATTACATTTCCTATGAACCTGTGGCTTAATAGTCTTAACATTGCCTTTTGATAAGCAGAAATTTTTAATTTTGATGAAGCCCAATTTATCATTTATTTATTTCTATTTACTACTTTTTATGTCTAAGCTAAAACATGTTCAACTATTTCAAGATTCCCAAAGATATTCTTCTCTTTTTTTCCCCTAGAGATTTATGATTTTAGCTTTAAGTCTCTGATTCATCTCAAAGTAATTTTGAGGTATGCGGCAAAGTATGGAATAATGCTCTTTTGATTTTTTTTATTCTTTTTAAAAAGAATAGTTGACTCACAATGTTACCTTAGTTTCAGGTGTACAACATAGTGATTCAACAACTCTATACACTATGCTATGCTCACCACAAGTGTAGCTGCCATCTGTCACCATGCAGCGCTATGACAATACCATTGACTATATTCCCTATGCTGTGCCTTTTATACCTGTGACTTATTCATTCCGTGACTGGAAACCTGTATCTCCCACTCCCCTTCACCCATTTTGCATCCCTCCACCTCTCTCCTCTCTGGATATCATCAGTTCGTTTTCTCTATTTTTGGTCTGTTTTTGCTTTTTGTGTGTTTATTCATTTGTTTTGTTTTGTTTACATTCCACATGTTTCTTTCTCAGTCTGACTTATTTCACTTAATNTTCACCCATTTTGCATCCCTCCACCTCTCTCCTCTCTGGATATCATCAGTTCGTTTTCTCTATTTTTGGTCTATTTTTGGTCTGTTTTTGCTTTTTGTGTGTTTATTCATTTGTTTTGTTTTGTTTAGATTCCACATGTTTGAAATAATATGGTATTTGTCTTTCTCAGTCTGACTTATTTCACTTAATAAAATATCCTCTAGGCCCATTGAGGTTGATACAAATGGTAAGATTTCATCCTTTTTTATGCCTGAGTAATATTTCAGTGTGTGTGTGTGTGTGTGTGTGTGTGTGTGCACATGCATGTGTGTTTACCATTTTCTCCACCCATTTAGTCATCGACAGACACTTGGTTGTTTCTATGGTTTGGCTAGTGTAAATAATGTTGCTACAAATGTGAGGGTGCATATATATTTTTGGGTTAGTGTCTTAGCTTCTTTTGGACATATACCCAGAAGTGGAAATAATAAATCATAGAACTAAATTGCTAGTTCTATTTTTAATTTTTTGAGGATTCTCTATGCTGTTTTCCATAGTGGCTGCACCAATTTACAATCCCACCAACAGTTACAAGGGTCCCTTTTTTCTACATCCACACCAGCATTTGTTATCTATCTTCTGATAAAGGCCATTCTAACAGGAGTGATGAGGTGATATCTTATTGTGGTTTTAATTTGCATTTCTCTGGTGATTAGTGATGTTACACATCTTTTCATGTGTTTGCTGGCATTCCCACATCTTCTTTGGAAAGATGTCTACTCAGGTTCTTTGCCCATTTTTAATTTGGGTTATTCAGGTTTTGTGGGTTTTTTTTTTGTTTTTTGTTTTGTTTTTGTTTTTGTTTTTGTTTTTGTTTGCTTTTTGGGTTTTTTTTTGTGTGTGTGCTATTGAGTTGTATACGTTCTTTATATCTTTTGAATATTAACCTCTTAACAGATACATGGTTTACAAATTATTTTCTTCCCCTTCTGTAGGCTGTCTTTAACTTTGTCGATGGTTTCTCTCTGCTGCACAGGACCTTTTTAGTTTGATGTAGTCCCACGTATTTTTTATTTTGCTGCTTGTGCTTTAGGTGTTATGTCCAAAAAGTCAAAACCAAGGCCCATGTCAAGGAGTTTTACTTCTGTTTTCCTCTAGGAGTTTTATGATTTTTAAATCTTACATTTCAGTCCTCAATCAATTTCAAGTTAATTTTAAGTGGTGTGAGATAGGGGTCCAGTTTTATTCTTTTACAAGTGAATATCCAATGATTGCAGCACTATTTCTTGAACAGACTGTCTTTTCTCCATTGAGTATTATTGGCTCCCTTGTCAAATATTGGTTGACTATTTATGCTTGAATTTATTTCTGAGCTCTTGGTTCTGTTCTATTAATCTATTTGTTCATTTGTTATGCCAATATTATACTGGATTTTTTTTTAAAGATTTTATTTATTTGAGAGAGAGAGAGAGAGAGAGAGAGAGAGAAAAGACTCCCCACTGAGCAGAGAGCCTGAAGCAGGGCTTAATCCCAGGACCCTAAAATCATGACCTGGGCTGATCCCAGATGCTTCACTGACTGAGCCACCTAGGTGCCTGAGTATCATATTGTTCTGAAAACTATAGCTTTGTAGTATAGCTTGAATTCAGAGAGCATGACACTTCCAGCTTTGTTCTTCTTTCTCAGGATTTTTTTTTTTTTGGCCTATTTATGGTCTTTTGTGGTACCACATAAATTTTAACAGTGTTTTTTCTACCTTTGTGAAAAATGCCTTTGGAATCTTGATAGGGATTGCATTAAATCTACAGATGGATTTTGTCAGTATTGAAATTTTAATAATTATTAATTCTTGTAATCCATGAAAACAGGATACCTTTCAATTTATTTGTGTCCTCTTCAATTTCTTTCATGAATTTCTTGTAGTTTTCAGAGTAGAGATCTTTTTATCTCCTTGGTTAAATTTATTACTAAGTATTTTATTGCTTTTGAGCTAGTGTAAATGGGATTATAATTTTTTTTTCAGAAAATTCATTGTTAGTGTATAGAGACACTATTATTCTTGTATAAAATTTTATCCTTCAATTTTACTGAAATCATTGATGGGATCTAATAGTTCTTTGGTTGAGTCTTCAGGATTTTCTCTATATAAAACCATGTCATTTGAAAAAAGAGACAATTTTATTGCTTCCTTTACAATTCTGATATATATTGTTTCTTTTTCATTCCTGGTTGTTCTGGCTAGGACTTCCAGAACTATGTTGAATAGGAGTCTTATTTCTAAATTTAGAGGAAAAGCTTTCAATCATTCATCATTGAGTATGATGTTAGCTATGGGCTTATCATATATGGCCTTATTATGCTGAAATATGTTCCTTCTACACCTATTGTAAGGACTTTTTTATCATGAATGGATGTTGAATTTTGTCTTTTTTTAATCTATTGAAATGAGCATATGATTCTTTTATTTCATTCTATTAATATGAAGTATTACATTGATTTATTTGCATATGTTAAACCATCCTTGCATCACAAGGATAGATCCTACTTGATATAGTGAATGGTCCTTTTAATGTGTTGCTGAATTCAGTTTGCTAGTATTTTATTAAGAGTTTTTGCCTCTGTATTTATTAGGGATATTGGACAGTAGTTTTCTTTTTTAATAGTGTCCTTTTTCGGTTTTGGTGTCAGTATATCACTGGTCTTGTCAAATGAGTTTCGGAGTGTTCCCTCCCCTTTCATTTTTGGAAGAGTTTGAGAAGGATTGATGTTAATTCTTTAAATGGTAAAATTCACTAGGAAACCATCAAGTCCTGGACTTTCTTCTTTGGGAGATTTTTGATTGCTGATTCAATTATCCTCACTATTAATTGGTCTGTTCAGATTTTTTATTTTTTCTTGACTCAGTCTTGGTGAATGGTATGTTTCTAAAATTGGTTTTATCTTTCTTCTAGTTTGGTCAGTGTTGGCATATAGTTCGTAGTGGCCTTTTATGATCCTTTAAATTTCTGTGTTATCAATTACAATGTCTTCCTTTTCATTTATAATTTTATTGATTTGGGTCCTTATTTTATTCTCTTAATCTAGCTAAAGTTTTATGTCTTGTTTATTTTTTCAAAGAACTAACTTTTCTATTGTTTTCTCTATTTCATTTATTTCTTCTCTAATCTTTATTGTGTTAACTTTCTTCTGCTAAATTTGAACACAGTTTGCTCTTTTTCTAGTTCTTTAAAGTATAAAGTTAGGTTGTTTACTTGGTATCTTTCTTCCTTCTTAATGTAGGTATTTATTGCCTTGAACTTCCTTCTTAAAAATGTTTTTGCTGCATCCCAGCAGTTCTGGTTTGTTTTGTCTTCATTTTCGTTTCTTTCAAGACACTGTTTTATTTCCCCTTTAATTTCTTCTTTGATCCATTTGTTCTTCAGGAGAGTGTTGTTTAATTTCCATGTGTTTGGAATTTTCCAGTTTTTTTTCTTATTATTGATTTCTAGTTTCATGCTGCTGTGGACAGAGATGATACTTCATATAATTTCAATCTTCTTGAATTTGTTAAGATTTGTTTGGTGGCCTAACATGTGGTTTATCTTAGAAAAATATTCTGCATGTGCTTGAAAAAGATGAGTTCTCTGCTGTTGTTGGATAGCATGTTCTGTATATGTCTGTTAGGTCCGTTTGGTCTATAGTGTTGTTCGAATATGCTGTTTCTTTATCAATTCTTTGTCTGGATGATCTATTCATTTTTGAAATGGGGTATTGAAGTCCCTATCTAATTACTGTATTACTATTTATTTCTGCTATTAGCTCTGTTAGTTTTTGCTTTATATGTTAAGGTGCTCTGATGTTGGGTGCATAAATATTTACATTTGTTGTATCATCCTCATGGGTCAACCCCTTTATCATTATGTAATAACCTTCTTCATCTCTTTCAACCATCTTTAGTTTAAAGTTTATTTTGCCTGATGTAAGTATAGCCACTTCTGCTTTTTTGAGTTTTCATTTGCGTGAAGTGACTTCTTCCATTCATTTACTCAGTCTATATGTGTCTTCAAGCCTAAAGTAAGCCTCTGGTAGGCAGCATATGGTTGGACCTTGTTGTTGTTGCTGTTGTTGTTGTTGTTCTTGTTCTTGTTGTTTAAATCTATCCAGGCATTCTCTGTCTTTGATTGCAGAATTAATGTTTGTATTTTTAAAGTAATTATTGACAGGTAAGAACTTACTATTGCCATTTTAACTATTTTCTGTTTTTCCATAAATCCATTGTGTCTTGTCTCTTACCCTGTTGTCCTTTTTCATGCTTTTCTGCTCTTTGGTATACTTTGACTTCTTTATCATATTCTTTTGTGTGATTCCTACGGGCTTTTCCCTAGTGGTTACCAGGAAACTTACATAAATATGTTAAAATTATAGCTCCCTATTTTAAGTAGATTACAAGTTAATTTCAATATAATTCCAAAATTTATACTTTTGCTTCTTTTCTCCCTCATATTTTAGGTCACTGCTGTTACAATTTACATATTTTTTATATTGTATAACTAATAACATATTATTATAATTATGGCTATTTTTACTATGTTCATATTTTTAACTTTTAAACTAAGGTTGTAAGTGAATTATGCACCATCATTACCAAATTATAGAACCAAACTTTGACTACACAGTTACCATTATCAATGACTTTAACACTATGTTTTTAAGTTCTTATGATGTCAATTAATGTTCTTTTACTTCCACTCAAAAAACTCCCTTTATCATTTCTTGTAAGGCAAGTCGACTAGTAATGAACTCCCTCAGATTTTTGTTCAGGAAATTCTTTATCCCTCCTTTATTTCGCAAGAACTGCTTTGCTGGGTATAGTATTCACAACTGACAGGTTTTTTTTCTTCCAATATTTGAATATGTATTCACATTCTCTCCTGGGTTGGGATGTTTCCTTTGAGAAATCTGTCTATAGGTTTGTGGGGGCTCCATTGTACATAAATTCTCTTTTTTATCTTGCTGCTTTTAGAATTATTTCTCTGTCTTTGACTTTTGACAATTTAATTATAATGTGTCTCACTGTAGGCCTATTTGGATTTAAGCTATTTAGAGTCCCCCGGGCCTCATTGATCTACCTATCCAATTCTCTCCCTAAGTTCAGGAAGTTTTCTGCCATTATTGTTTTCAATATATTTTCTGCCCCTTTCTCTTTCTCTTCTTATTTTCCAGAATGTGATTATTGTTTCTTTTTATTGTGTCCCATAGGTGTCATAGGCCTTCTTCACTTTTTAATCCTATTGTCATTTTGTTCCTCTGCCTGGATAATTTGTGATGTCCTATCCTTTCGGTTGCTGATTCTTTCTTCTGCATGGGCCAGTCTGCTTTGAAACTTTCTCTTGCATTTTCAGTTTACTTATTATATTTTCACCTCTAGGATTTCTGTTTTGTTTTGATGGTTTCTATCACTTTATCAATCTCATTTGTCCATGCATTGTTTTCTTAATTTCATTATCTATGCTTTCTTATAGTTCATTAAACATCTTTAAGGGAGTTATTCTGAATTCTTTGTCTGACAGCACATAGATCTCCATTTCTTTAAGATCATTTATTAGAGCTTTATTAGTTTCCTTTGGTGGTGTTATATTTACCTGGTTTTTTACAATCCTTGATTCCTTATATTGGTATCTGTGCATCTGAGTAATCGGGTTCCTCTTCCAGACTTCACATGCTTGCTTTGGCAGAGACAGATCTTCATTGGTCAGCTTTATTTGAGTTTCTGGCTGTGTATTGTCATAATATCCTTGGGCAGATGGGTCCTGCTAGTATGGTCTATCTTTTAGGTAAGACAATCGAGCTCTGAGGTTGGGGATGAAAGGGGTGTGTCATTGACTAAAAGCAGATGGCTAGGACTGCTGATTTGATTTCCTACCCAAGTGAAGCTGTAGGATGGGCTCTGCGATTGCCTTGATTTTCTAGTCAGGTTTACTAGGTGGTCAGGACTAGGTAGTACATTCAGTTGTAAATAAGGCTATTAATTAGCTTGTCTGCCCTGGCAGAGCAGCACAGGAGGACGCAGGGTTTGTACACCTTGTTGTTTAGTGACCTGAATCAAGGAAGAGTGTGCACTGAATTCCCTGATTAGGTGAGGCTACCAGTTTTGCTTTGTAGATGGGGAAAGGCACAAGTTGTGTTCTCTGTTTAAGTGCCACTGTAAGCAGTGCTGTTGGATGGGCTATGCAAATTCCTATGTTTTCTTGTGATATTCCCTGGTTAGGCTGACTGGATGCTGTATTCATTAATGAGTGGTCCTATAAATTATTTTTCGTGCCCAGGCACAATAGAAGTAGGTCTAAGGTCAACAAAACTCTCTGTTGTCTTAATTCAGGCCTGCCCTTACCCCAAGTTCCCTGGCTAAACAGGTTCACTGACTTTGCTCTCCAAATTACTGGCTCACCTGCTCTTATCTCAGCTCGAGCATTGCTGGGATGCACGGCTTCCAGATGTTCTCTGGCCAAATGGGGATAGGAGTCACAATAAGGGGTGGAGCTGTGTCTCAACAACCATGCCTGGGTGGGATAGGGAAGGGTCACCCCAGGCAACTCTCAATTTTGCAAACCTGCTTTCCA
This sequence comes from Ailuropoda melanoleuca, assembly GCF_002007445.2. Classification (NCBI taxonomy): domain Eukaryota; kingdom Metazoa; phylum Chordata; class Mammalia; order Carnivora; family Ursidae; genus Ailuropoda; species Ailuropoda melanoleuca. Next base: position 85,733,299 of record NC_048228.1, on the reverse strand, counting down.
GTGAGAAGGACCAGAGAGCTACCCACATTCCTGGCTATTAATTAATCCCCCTTCTTATGCATGACATAGGAATTGTCCATCCCCAGAACAGGCTTTGCTCTGGAGGTGGTCAGCTCTGCCTGCTGGAACACATAGCTTCCAAATGTTCTCACCAGCCCTTCTCTTAAGATGTGTCCAGAAGGCCTTCTCCACAGTGGGTGGGGCTGTGTGTGACTCAGTCTCTTGCTGAGGCACAGGCAAACCAGTCTCCAAGGCTGGCAAAACTCCTCATTGAGGATATGAATCAAGAATTTCTGCATCCCACTCAGTTTCCTGGTCAGAGTGTACCACCAACTTGGTTCTGCAGATGAGCAAAACCACTGGTTGGGATTACTGTTTGGGTGTTAGAGGTATAAACTCAATCTGCCAAAATCTGTATGCTGGTTTTTACAAGCCCCTCCTCCCATCTCCACCACAGTCAGATTCCCAGTAGATGAGCCCCACAGATTTCCCGGCAATCCCTGTGGTGTGGGACCTGGGTAGGAGCTTCTACAAAGTGACACACAATGGTGGAGATAGGAGGGAAGGGAGGGGGAGTTGTCCTTCCTGGATTCTCTTTTTCCATTGAAGGAACCAGAGACTCAGAGGAGACCTCTCTGCATGGTGTGTGCTGGCCTGGGCCAAAGGCAATGTAATCAATGTGCAGCTACTCCCCTTCCTCTTCTCATGCCATGTGTCTTGGTTTCTGTGGTGCAGGGGGATGCTTTAGCCTCATTCCCATGTTTTAGGCTTCTCTCAGTGCTGTCTTGCTCTTGAATAGTTGTTAGCCGTTCTTTTCAGGGAAGCAGAATCAGGAACAACCTGCATTGCCATCTTGGTGATGTCACTCTACCTCATATTTTCTTTCTTTTCTTTTTTCATTACCTGAATACATGTACAAACAGAAAATCACAAAGGTTAATGTAAAATTTTTGCAATCATACTTTCTTTAAAATAATCCCTGTCTATGTTTCCAGAGGCAAATATCATCAGGTGGTCAGTGTATATACTTCTAGCCTACTTTTATACTTTTATATACACATATTTTTATTTGCAACAATTTTAGTTTGGAGAGTGGGATTTAAAAAGTATGAATGTTAATGTGATTTGTATTTTTCACTTTTTATTTTCCTTGAAACCTCTCTCTTTCTCTCAGATTCCGTGTGTGTGCACGTATGTGTATATGTGATATATATATAATATTTATTTATATATATTATTTTATATATATAATTTTTAAATAATTGTTCCATTAATATTTCACATTCTATTCATCTATTCCTCTAATGATGGGCAGTTACTTTTTCCTAACTTTAAGTTACCACAATGCTGTGATTGATCATAGCACAGCAGGCTCTTCTCCCATTATCTATTACCTGGATGTCTCCTTTTGGGTTCGCCTCACCATAATACATGTTCTCAGCACTAAATTCCTGGAGGAACTTTGGGAGATCACTGAATTCAATATCCTGAAACTGAAGCCTTCTCAGATCTTGCTCAGATCAAGTAGTTTGTACAAGATCATGGATTAAATAAAATGGTCATCACTTCCAATGGATTCTAGGTTTGCTGCTCAACCAGAGGTTATTCTAGTAAAATTTTCAGTTTGTGTGCCTCATTTTGAAATGACTTGGTTATTAATTGCTGCTCTTGCTAATCTTTCTCATGAATTCATTTTAGAAATAAAAGATACTATTGTTGTTTTCCCTAATATCTGTTTCTGATATTGTTGGTAGATCCAATTTAAGAAGCATAGGGCAGCCAGGCATTGTTAGAACAAATGTAGCTTCTCAGTTCTTAATAACATGTGTGTGCATTTGGTAATCATTATCTATGTCCAATTCGCTTTGAAAAAAAAAAAATCAATGGGATCAGAATCACCAGGACCTTACAATTATGTTTGCATTATTACAGTCTTGTTCTATTTCAGCATTGAATTTATGCCTGCAGTTTCCCTGTTGGATTCCCACCCAGGGTGGTTTAAGATCGCGTATCTAAAAACACACGCCCAGGCCCTGAAACATTTAAACATGTTAAAAATCAATTTAACCTATGTGATTCCCAGCTGAATGCCACTTCTGATGTATGATAGCTTCAAAAGAAATTAAAAGATAAGTAACATGATTACAATCAGATTAGCTTGTCTAGGCAGACAAACTAGATTGCAGAGTTGTCTGAGCGAAGATACTCACTCCTAGAGAGACCAGTTTACATTACATTAAATAAAAATGAGTTTCCAATATGTGTACTATGTAACAAAGTGGGTAAATGGAAAACTGCTCCCTTGTGATTTAATACGAGTCATGGAAACTGTCTGTTATTTTGTGACTATCCATGAATTTACTGCCTGTCAGGCCACTTTATAAGTTATCTTAGAAAATACTGAATCATTCTCTGAGATTTGTTGCTCAAACTGTAAGTATTTCTTTGGTTAACATAACCCATGAAAGTCAAGAAAGAGAAATCTAATGAAAAATATTTGGAGGGTAGCTCATGATAAGGGTCACAGCTAACTGGAAGAGAGGAACATACATTAATGAATACTAACTAGACAAAATACAAGAAATAGGGTGGGCTCACTGTCAATTAACATGATATCCATAGTGGGGGGAAAGCTCCTGACACTATTTCTCTTATTTATAAAATAATTTTTACTCTTGTGTTTAGAGAAAAAAAAGAAGAAAAACAAAGTTCCATGGAGTAAGTATAAAATAATTGGGCATTGTTTATTCAATCAAGTGTGATAATACCATCCTAGGCTGTTTTCTTTTTATTTTTCATTTATTTTGGTTATAAAGAAAAAACACGCAGGAAATCAAAATAATTTAAGCATCTTCATGATTGGACAGTAATATAAGTGCCTTGATGATTGGACAATTCTATGAGTAAGAATACTGTAGCAGTAAGTTTTAAAAATAAAAAGCAAAGCATGTGACAGAACTTTTGAGTTACAGTAAGGGATCTATCAAGAAAGAAAGGTATTATACCACAATGGAATAGTCAATTCTCCAAATGTTTTAGTCTAAAATGCCCATTTTCCCAATTGCAAGCTTTTTTTTAATGTCTTTTGATTGCAGAGTTCCTATACTTAAAGATTTCCTCAAATTGCACGGAGACGTAGAGAAAATATCTTTGAACTCATAGTGCATTTAGCATAATTTGCTGACAAAAATATTACCAAACATCTATTTATAGTTTATGATATTTATTAATATTTGCATTGTTCACAAAAACTATCTGTAGGTAAAACATCCATTTTTGAATTAAGTTGACCTTTTTATGGAAAGTACAATTATACCCTTTCTTCATAGAAAATGTAAAAGAAAAAGGAAAGTCACAAAAATGATTGTCAGAGAGGGATCTTGGAAAATATTTCAAACAGACATTTTTCTCTTTCTAAATATAAAGCAGTTACCTTTTCTGCCTTAAATTTAAAAAGTCCGGTTGTACATATAACCTAAATATCAAATTGCAGCATTCCAGCATTTAAGAAACTCTTATATCTCTGGTTTAGATCCTTTCCCCTTTACACTGAGTTTAATTTTCAGAGAAATGTGAAGAGCTCAGCTAAGTGTTCATCAGCGAAAACAAAAACTAAGACAAAAAAACGAAACCCACATAGTTTTGAAAGCACAGGGATCCTCAGGAGTATGTTTTGACAAATATTGATTTCAATCATTGGTTACTCCTTTTGTGATCTAGATACTTAATTTCTAGTAGTTATTTCCAGAAATCAATAGTTGTCTCACTTTCCAGTTAACACCCTTAAAGAGGAGTCTTCCTAGAGCTAAATTAATCTAATTTTTATGCCATGTTGTATTTTCTGAGCCATTTGGAAGAGCAACAATCATCTTGGAATGTATCAGCCTTGAAAGAATAGCCAAAAAAAAAATTATTTCAGCTTCATGGACCTTTGAACACAAGTCCACATATTTTCTGGTTCTCCAGCTTTCTTCCTCTTTCTTGTCTACTGTCTTGTTTTTCCTTCTGTGCTACAATTCCCTCATCTAAATGGGGTTAATAACATCTCATGTTGTTGTGATGATTAAGTGAGTGAATCTATGCACAATGCTTGGTGAATTGCCTAACACATAGTAAGCATTCAAACAATGCCTATTGCCATTATTCTTTTTATCTAGCACAAACCAGGCTTGTTACCCATAATGTAATGTCAACTATATTGAATGTGTGTGTTGTAGCGCTGTCACAGGATTGCTTGAGATAACTAATTTTTCCCCCCAGTATGTGTCAAATAGTGATGTTCATTTAGAACAACTTATACACACACTGAGGCAAATATATTTGAGATGCTCTTGTGATAAAAAGTCTTTTTGAATTATGGGTCGTCCACCATACTTTCCAAGCAAAAATGAAACTATTTGGTCTATAATTTCTCCAGGGCTTTTTTTTTTCCTCCAAAATAATCTTTTTGTTTGTTTGTTTTTTACTTCAATTCAGTGTTGCATTTAATTCTTGATATTTCATTTGATTTGATTTGTTGAGAAATTCTGTTACTAAACCAGTATCTTGAGTATAAATTCATTTAGAAATTAAATATGCTTGATAAAAGTTACTTTGCAGGGTGCGTGGTTGCTCAGTTGGTTAGGCGTCCAACTCTTGATTTTGGCTCTGGTCATGATTTCAGGATTGTGAGATAGAGTCCATCTCTCCCCACCTCTCCCCCCCACCCTGCAGCCACTGGGCTCTGCACTCAGTGAGGTCCCCTTGGGATTCTCTTCCCACCTAACTCTAAAATAAATAAATAAATCTTAAAAAAAAGATTACTTGGCTAGATTTTGACCTATCCAAATCCCACCCCCATTCTAGGCTTCTGTGCTGTTTTCTCAGGATAGAACTTTTGTCACTCTGGTTTTGTGTGTCTTTTGAAATAACAAGTTTAGTGAATGCTTTGCTCTACCTACTGGTTTCTTCATTTAGTGCTTTAAGTGTAGTGTTGTCTGACCCAGGACTATGACTCCAGCAGAAGATAACCGTAGTGATGGATGGTAACTAGACTTACTGTGGTGGTCATTCCTCAATGTATACAAATATCGACTTATTACGTTGTACACCTGAAACTAGTAGAATGTTCTATGTCAATTAAAATTTAGTTATAAAAAAGATAAACATGGTCTCAGATTTCTGTCACTCTGCATTTTAAGTTATAAATTATCCTTAACAAAGCAGATTCAAAATTATTTCTTGATACTCTTTATGTAATGTACCTTGAGCAAGAATTAAAATTATTCTGGGACATATGTCAACTGGGATATGTGTCTGCTATATTCACACTAAAACCCAAAATATTTTGGTTTATCTGAATACTTGAGTCTCTAGTCAATTCCCATGTCTTCAACTGAAAGGTGATTTACTTTTTCTCTGTGATTCACTGATCATCAGAAAGCATGTCTGTATGATTGCTAATTTTTTCACAGTTTTTTGAGTTCCTTTGTGTTTTGAATTATCACCTTCACCCTTGTATATGCTATTAGAAAAATGTCTTTTTCTTGGTAAAAATCTCAGTGTAGGTTATGCCACTTGTTCCTAATTTCTAAAAAAAAAAAAAAAAAAATCTTGGTTTAACAGTTGATTTGTCTTGAGTATCTAAAGCAATGCAAAGTTCTTGTCCATTAAAGAATTTTTGAAATAAGCATGAAACTGATTTCCTTCTGTCTGCCAGGTTATTAAACCCTTGAGACATAATTAGGGAGTATAAGGGTTCAACTTACTGGTAAAGGAACTGTTACTGCTTAGCTCACTAATAAGGGGCTTTTTCAGAGAGTTCCAAGGAGAAAATTTCTCTGATTCTTATTCTAAAGGAAGTCTTTAAGACATCCCAAATTTCTCCTTTAAACACACTCACTGTTATTTCCTACTGTAGAATATTGTGTGGCATTAAAAAAAAAAAAAGATGTATATGGGTATGTACAAGCATAGAGTATTTCCAAGAAATAGTATGTAAAACTGATAAGTTGTAGAAAAATACATAACAACTGATATGTTTTAGAAAAATGCATAAATTATACATATAATCCATATCTATCTATCATCTATTTATCTATCACAAACCAAAATAGTAAGGATGCATCTGTGGACACATAGATATGTGTGTCAATGCAGAGAAAAACCTCAGAAAGAATACTCAACTAACTCATGTCAAGCAGAAGCAGTGATACTGGAATGGGGAGAAGTCTGGGATTGCCAGCAGGAGACAAAGAACATATTTATTTCCAATATTTTAATTTTTAAATACTAATTCATTTATGTATTACTTCAGTACTTGAATTTGAAAAAAAATTAAGCATTTGTATAAAAGGCACTACATTTTCAACTTTTTTCTCCATATCTCCAAAGGGAGATGAGTACATATTTGATTTGAAATGGACACGATACTTATAAATTTAACTTAAAATAGACACTAAAATTATAAGATTCGGGAGATAGAAGAGTTCATAAGAACATGTTTTACATAACTAGTCATTCCAGTAGAAATCATTCTTTTTTATCATCATTAACATAACCATTTTTGTTAAGTAATTGGCATATATGCACATGCATATATGGATATGTATATGCATGTTTGTGTATGTGTATAAAACAAAGAGGCTGGAAATACAAACAGCCCACAGAAGTTTATCATTTGTTTTGTTTGGGGATGTTAAGACAGATACGTTGAAACCCTAACTGACAATAAGAAAACATCCTGGCTGAAAAGGAGTAGTAACCCCAAACATTATATGTGAAATACGTGTTCTGAACTCCATGAGAAATACGTGATCTGCAGAGTGGTACCATAAATTTTATCTCAAACAACTGAAGAGACTTCTACAGGTGGAGATAATGTAAATGTGCATTAGGGAGGGGATATGAAAGGAATCAAAGCATTGACAGGAGGATGGTGTATATTCAGAGGATACTAAATAGGCATTCTGACATACCCGGGGTATTTGGACTCAAACAATTTTAGTCTCACTTCAATTAACTATTGAATGATGGTTGATAATATTTTTATCTAAGACCAATGAAATAACCTATCTTTTAAGAGAAAAACAATTTAAATTCCAGGGCCTTATAAGCTTCAGTAATATATTATCCCTTGGCCGTAGTCCCCCCGCCTCTAAAATGTGAAGATTTCAACAAATAGTCACTATGGTTGCTGTTAGGAATGCAATTTTCTGTAAAGGTTTTATTTCAGGTTTTGTTTCTAGATTCTCAAGTCATGGGTTGGATATTTCAGAGAGTCATCAAACCCCAGTCTAGTTTAACACTGACACAAAATATAATAAGGAGCAAAACGGGTCAGGAATCAGGAGATTTGGATTCTAGTACCAGTTTAGCCTTCAACAGTTGTGAAGAATGAGGTGGAGCCCTTAAAATCTTTGGACCTCCATTTCTTCCTTTATGAAGTTAAGATAATAACTTCCAAAGATATTGCAAGCATGTTGTATGAATCAACATAAAAATATATGTAAACACTTGGTCAATTTTAAAGTGGTCTCATGTAAAGCATTATTATTAAATCCAAGCATTGGTGATGAGAACATAAACACTCTAACCACACTGCCTCTTATTATTCCTTGACAATGACACGCAAGATCCTCTTTCTTTCTTTTGCAGTACTCTACCATCTGTGCTTGTGATGCTCTTTGACAGGATTATCTGTGGGTCCCGTTTTCTTACTTACTTTAAATCTCTACTGAAATGTCACCTTATCAGAAAGGCCTCCTGGCCCTGCTATCCTGTATCAATTAGCAACACTCACCCAGGTATCACTATCTCCCTTAGCATGCCTTATTTTTTATCAACAACAGAAATGTTATCAAGTTATTCACATATCTAATTTTTGTAATACTCCTTTTCCCCAACACACACAAGTATAAAATCCATTAGAACAGTGATTTTGTTTTGGTTCACTGTGTATCTCTAGTCCCTGAAACAGTGCTTGACATGTTGTAGGCATACCATACATATTTATTGAATGACTGAAAAAATTTTTAAATTGTCTGAGAGAGATTTAAATAAAATTATAAGCAAAACTAACTTTGTGATCTTTTTTTTTTTTTTATCCTTCAGCAGCTCACTTTGTAAGCTTGTATGCTTACCAAGGAAATATCGGAAGCTCCTGCACTGATACATCATGTCAAAGTTCCAAAATTCCACATTAGTTTGCTAATATGATTTGTTTTTAGAAAATTGTGTAACAATGCCCATTGCAAGGAAATGGGTTGCTGCTTGTGTCATGTCAAACCACGAAACAAATACGTATATTGAGAACTTCAGATATCCATAATTAAGGGATCCTTCATTGTATAATGGTCAATTATCTGAATATAGATAAATGTTAATTATTTGTACAATTAGTTTAGAAACACATGGAAAACATTAACAAACAAATAACCATACCAATTTTATCCACTTACCTTAAATGTTATGCCACAAACTTTATAGAAGTACATATGTGCATATGTCAAAACTATATAGGATAACTTGAATGCTATATCGTTTACCTCAGGTTCTTCAAAAAAATAGAGGAATTGGAAGGCTAGAAAGAATTTATATAGAAGAATGTGAAGTAAGCCACAGAAGTAGTATGTTGACAAGATAACAATTCTAATAAATTGAAATTTGACTATAAATAGCAAATTTCTCCATTCTTTTTGGTATCCTTTTAGAAGAGAGCAGCTGGGATCCACACATCATTGATTAGGTAGTATTCTTAAGAATAATGTATTATTTGGAAAAGTCATATTATCTTAAAGCTATTATTTGTTGAATTTAAAAGCAAACCTTTTGGCAATTTGTAGCAATGTCACCAGAAATTGATCATCTCTTCAACAAAAATAGTTTTGACATTTCCAACTGAGTCCTGCCTCTTTACGTTAATAAAATTCCAACACTTCTAGAAATACTAATGGAAAATACCAGCTACTAAACTGATACATGGTGCGTACTGTTCTTTTATTTATCAAAATACAGCAAATAAAACACTTCCAATCTACATATAGGGAATTTAATAGTACGTGAAGGACTGAATTAGCATTTATTTTACCATAAGCCTTTTGAAGACATGAAGACACTCAGAATACTTATAACCTATATGAAGTCATGCACTGCATAAAAAATATGATAGTGTCCTTCTGAGAGTTAATGAAAGTTTAAAGAGGTCTTTAAATTAACTGATAAAAGCTAAGCCTCGAATTTAAGGAGTTTTTTTCAAGATTTTATTTATTTATCTGAGAGAGAGAGAGAAAGAGAGAGTTCTAACAAAGGTGGTGGGGGGAGAGGCAGAGAAAGAAGCCGACTTCCCACTGAGCAGGGAGTCCCACTTGGGGCTGGGTCGATCCATCATGACCTGAGCTGAAGGCAGATGCTTAACCAACTGACCTACCAAGGTGCCCCTCAAGAAGTTTTAAAGAAAATAAAAGACCTGGGTAGTAATAGAAGTTCTCACGTGAAATCTGGAGAAAGACCGAATTTCATGTCATCAGTGAGCTTCCCGTAACACCATCAGCTTTAATTGTTAATTAATTTTGATCTGCAAATGTAATCCAAAGGTGAGTGTGTGTGTGGAAGGGGAAAGAAGTGGATGAGATAATTTTAATTTATGGTTATGTCAGCCTTTGATGTGCCCAGAGGTAAGTTTTTAACCCAATGGCTAATATGTATAGTAGCTGCACTGAGTGAGATGAGCCAGCTGGCAGGACAAACTAGCAAAGCAAAAGAAGTTAGAGGAAGAGTTTCAGGAATGATGAACTTCCTACTGGAATCATCATGCTCATTAATGATACCTCCCCCACCAACCCAAACGTATGGGGCTGATGTAAACACAGCACCCTAAATACCCTCAGAGTAGATTGTTGGTTGTCTGTAACACATCTGGCTAGATATGTACCTCAAAAACAGTGTTTGACAACAACACAAGGTAGTTGTGTTGACAAATATGTCTTGGAACAAAGTGCCTCAACTCAAATTTAAGTAGCCAAGGGGAAGGAACTCAAGTGTTGGGAGTCTGGGGACTTACATCTTGTATGAATATTGTAATATTTCAAGTCGGATGGTTCTGTTTGAAGGCTTTCATGAAAACCATATGAAGTTTATTTTAATATACAATATTTGAGTTATCAACAAATGGTGGGATGTTTCTTACTTTTCTTGACAGTAAATGGAAGATTAGCTGTTACATTGAAAGTATCATCTAAAAAAATATGGGCTGGGATTAAAATAGGTGACATTGTCCTAGCAATTTTTTCATTGTATGTTTTTATAATGTTCTGATAAACTCAGCCTTACATTAATACATAATTACGAGTAACAATGGTATTTTTTCATTCACTATACTGAGGTACTTACTAGGGTGTGCTGCCTAAGAAACTGGCCAAGAAATGAAATATTAGGGGAGTTTTAATTTTGTGGGGAGGAGGAGGGAGGGGAAAAGGGAAATGCAAAATTGTTTGCTATTTGGTCAACTAAATGGCTCTTTGATCCACAGGTCAGTCTTTCTGAGTGCCTCAAGGCAATAATTACCCTTTTTTTTTTTCAGCGAAGAAAATTAACTGATGATGTTATTCAGTACTTTCCCATTGAGGCTGAAATTTAAACCACAAATAAATGAATTAAGAGTTCCAATTAGAGCATAACCCCCACGATCATGTCTCTTCATCCAGTTCCTGCATTTTATTGTTTTTGTAGTTTTGTTGCCTTGTTTTTTTAACTTTTGTTAATGCCATAAAATATACATATAGCTTTTGCCTTAAAGTTGTCCTTTAGGAGTATTAAACCTTGAAAATATATCCACAATGCTTCCCAACTTGGTGGAGTATTGCTGATCAAGGTGAAGGAAGACTGAATTCATTCTATCTACTGAGCTTTCGAGTTCTTTGCATCTCCTTATTTTTTCTCCCTTCATCAGGAAGAAACTAAATCAGCAAGAACAGTATAATGTTGGGTTCAAAAACTGTCAGCATAGGGTGTTGCAGGATGACAGGGTGTGACAAGATGCTTTTACAGATATACTTTCTACTTTATTATAAATCAGTTTCAAACATGAATGTTAAAAACATGGTTTTTTTCTTTGCTCAAGATCTCTGATTGTATCATTCCATTGATCACCTTATGATAGTTAAGATCTTGACAATAAATTTGAGACATCATTGGTGATTTAGGCAGGTAATAATCTGGGTTTACAAAGAATTTGTTTTAAGATAGCATTCACATTTTGGCTCCCCATAACCGTAACTCCATCTGGGCATAGGTCTAGCATTTATTATTACTTCTTTTAAAGGTCAATTTTGTTTGCTAAAAGAATTTACACACCTGCTTAAAACATCTTCAATATCTATTTTTCTATAAAGCAACTTTCAAATTAATTGTTCTGTAGAGACTATAATTATAAAAAGAAACAAAAATATAAATGCAAATTGCTTTTATGAAGTAAGTAACTATACTTCAATCAATAGCTCAAGTATACCTTTTGAAGCTATTTAAATGCATCAGGTTTTGAAATAAGGTCATCTTTTGCAGCTATGTTTTTTTTTTTAAGTGCAAAACTGATTCAGGTATAAAAATAAAAAATAACAAATTTTTCTCTTATCAACATAAGCTTTTCCTATCATAAAACTGATAAATAAGAAAATTAAAGCCTTTAGAAAATTTGTGTGTTGAATTTAACTTGTATTATTTCTATGCAAAGTATCTATCATTTTATTGAATAAATTTTTTATTTTTATTCAACTTCCAATTTTTAATGAAAACGACATTCAAATGCTGCTGCAGGAGCAATGATTTCATACATGTAGTAGAGTGTCTTCAAATATATCTGTGGTAATTCCTCCCATTCCCATGTTCACCCCTTTGCAAAGTGACTTTGTTAATCACACCTTCATCAGGAAGTACAGGTTATATCCCATGACCATGGTAACAGATCACTATAAATTTGGAGACTTAAAATAACAAAAATTTATCCTCTCCTGGTTCTGGAGACCGGAAGTCTGAAATCCAGGCATCAGCAAACCACCGTCCCTCTGCAGTCTCTACAGGAGGATTTTCCCCTGCCCCTTCCAGTTCCTGGAGTCTAGCAGCATTCCTTTGTTGTCGCTTCACTCCAATCTCTGTCTCCATCCTCACATGGCCCGTCCTCTTCTCTATCTGTGTCTTCTTCTTTTCTGTCTGTTATTAACAACCCTTGTCATTGGATTTAGGGCATTCCTGGAGATTTCCAGGATTGTCTCATCACAAAATCCTTTGATTTAATTATATCTGCTAAAACCCTTTTTTTCAAATTCACAGGGTCTTGTTATTAGGACATGAACATATCTTTTGAGAGTCTATCATTCAACCTAGTACACCATCCTTTAAATCTGGACTGGCCTTGTGATGAGCTTTGACCATTAGTTTATAGCAGAATGAGCATAGGTTCAAGTGACATTCTGCTTCTATGCTTATTTTCCCTGAATGCAGCCCTGGGAGTGTTATGTAAAATAGTCTAGTGTAGCCTACTGGCACATAATAAGTCATATAAAACAGGGTCCAATTTTTCCAACAGGGCCCCCCTTCACCTATTCCCATCACTGGCTCCCATTTATGTGAGGGAAGCTACCACAGCCCATTCAGTCCCAGTCAAATATCAGTTGACTGTCACTGCATGCAGGAACACAGTCAAGACCAGCAAAAGAACAGCTCATTTAGGGCCAGCCCAAGTTGCTCACAGAATAGTGAGCAAATGAAATAGTTTGCTTTAACCTATTATGTTTGGGATGATTTTTAAAGCATCTATGGATAAATAATACAGGTACTACTTACCACCCAGGATGGTGCAAAAACAAAATTCCCAACAACTGGCACTGGCTTTGAGGCAGGATGGTGAGAATAGGCTGGGGAAATTGCAAGGCTGGAGAAATAGTAAATAAATCATTGGTGGGCACTTGAAAAAATAGTGAGAAAAATGCTAAGACTGAAAAATAGTTGACTCATTTATGCATTTGTGAAAAAAAAGAAGTCTAAATTGAAAGATAGAAAATCCATCAATGAACATGTGGATCTAAGAAGATTTCCAATCCCAATGTTAAAGAGATCAATTGATTTATTTTAGTGTGTTCTCATGAAGTGTTGATGTCTCACGAGACATAAATATTGTGTTGATTATCTATTGCCATGTAACAAAGCAACTTTTGTCCTTGGAAACTTAAATAGTAACTCTACGGTTAGGATTCTGAAGGTCAGCTTCAGTGAATTAGGTTCAGAGAAGCAAGGGCCTCTGCTGGTTTTTCCTTGGGTCGTTCATGCAACTGTGGATTTAATAGCTAAAACGGTAATTGTAGATAGTAGTTTAAGATAGCCTCATTTATGTATCTTGAAGTTGGTGCTTGCTGTTACATGGTTGATCTGGAGGCCTTCAGCTGAGTCTACTTACCTTGCTCCATGTGGCTTCTTCTCTTCCATTAGGCAGCTTAGGGCTTCTATATATGGCGATCTGAAGGCAAATTTCCAAAAAGGTAAAATAAAATCTCCAAGGTCTCTTGATGACAAGTCTCAGAAGTTGAACCATATCACTTCTATTGAATTAGACGGATTTGCATCTCCTCCATAAGAAGTACAAATCATTAGCAAAGTATACTATGTAGATTAACTACAGCTTCTATAAATTCACCAACTATAGTTTCAGTAGAGCTAGGAGAGTCACTGTAAAATTAATTTCTTCTATTTCAGAGACTATAACATGCCTATTTCAACACCCAAGGATTTAAAATAATTTTGAATTTCCCTAATTCATTTGAACAAGTTCATACGGAGTCTCCATTTTCTCAAAACTCCTGTCTTAATTTCTTATCTATGATCCCAGTTGAAAACATAATTTTAAGCACACTCTAATTTTAAAAAGTAAAACGAAAATAAAAGTATAATAAAGACAAATTTTTCAGTATTTAAATGAAATAATGACTATCCAATTATTATTTTTCAAAGATTTATTTATTTATTTGAAAGAGAGAGAGCAAGTAAGTACATATGAGTGTGTGAGGGACAGAGGGAGAGGGAGAGAATCTCAAGTAGACTCCCTGCTGAGCAGGAGCCCAACACAGGGCTTGATCTCAAGACACTGAAATCATGACATGTGCAGAAATCAAGAGTCAGACACTCAACCAACTGAGCAACTCAGGTGCCCCTGTTAGCCAATTATTTTTTTAACCAAAAATTTGATGGAGCACATTTGTCAATGAGCTTTGGTTTGTGAACAATGCGTATGTGTTTACGTGTGTGTGTGTGTGTGTGTGTGTGAATGAATGTGTAACCATGAATGAAAATAACAACACTGGTTCATAAAATGATAAACTTAAAAAAAAAAATCCAGTGCTGTTGCCCCCTATTTTCAGGCTAATATGATTGGGTTTGGGGGTGGGGACTAGGATGAGCTGGTAACCAGTGAAATAACATGATTCATTCTGGCTGAATCAAGACCACAGTATTAATGCCACTGATGTCATGTGATTCTCTGAAAGCACAAAATGCCCAATTTCCCAACACCTGATTGCATATAAATATTGGTATATTCATGCAAGATTTTTTTAAAGGATAATATTGGCTAAAACAGAGAAAGTTTCTGTAGTTTTGCTTGTCCAACTGTAATGTTAAAAATTTTTTTCCTTGAAGTCTTTGAGTAAAACTGATATTTCCTGAAGATTATGTATGGAGATTGTATGCTTATCCCCCAGCTAGCCTCTGGACATATCTGTTTTTAGCATACACTAGTTTGAGAAATGTAGCTTTAGAAGATGAGCTGGGCTGTGGTCTTTGTGGAATATATGGCCAAAGAGAAATTATAGCTTTGAGATTGATTTTAGAGGGTAGCATAAACACAGGCTTATGAACCCAAACCCAGAACCGGGTAAAATACAAATACGAGTGTCCAAAATCAGGCAGTGCACCAGTGGTAACAATAGCAACAGTCACAACAACATCACAGGCAGGATCTTATGTTACAGCTAAATCTAGATGTTAAGGTTAGCCTATCTTTTGAGATATAGATAGATAGATGATAGATAGATAGATAGATAGATAGATAGATAGATAGATAGATATAGATAGATATCTAGATATCTATCTCTCTATATATAAAGTTGGCTCGATTACCCCACTTCTATTCTCTAGACAAAGAGATGCTGGTGTCTGGATTTCTGTGTGTTCTTGGGTCCTTATTCTTGTGGGTTCAATCCCTAATCCAAATTTATCAAGCCTTTTATATTAGTTTCCTACTGCTGTCATAACAAATTACCTCGAATGGAGTACCTTAAGACAACATAGATTTATTATCTCAGAGTTACAGTGGTCAGAAGTGTCACAGGGTTGAATCAAGATGCAGGCTGGGTTGAATTCCCTTCTGGAGACTCTAGAGGAAATATTGTTTCCTTGTACTTTCCAGCTTCCAGAAGCCGACCACATGCCTTGGATCCTGGCACCATTCCTCCATTTTCAAAGCCATCAAGAGTGGTCGGAGACTTTCACATTATATCACTCTGATGTCCTCTTTGGCCTCTCACTTCTATTTTAAAGGGCCATTGTGATTAGTTTACACTGGGTCTGCCCAGGTAATCCTAAAATCTTAGCCCTCTTTTAAAGTCAGCTAATTTAACGACTTTTATTCCATTTGTTCCCCTGATTTTCTTTTGCCACAGAAGGTCACATATTCACAGGTTCCAGAGATTAGGGTATGGACATCTCTGAAGGACTCTTATTCTGCCTACCACATCTTCCATGGTTGTTTTCTTTTCCTTATGCTTGGTTTTGCCATATCTGGGCCTCAGTCACATGTCCCTAATTTGCACAAAGCATTTGAAGGAACAAAAGTCTCTTATGAATGTTTGGGGTGACAATTTACACTACTATAATTAAACCAAATAAAACATTAAATGTTTTTGTTTCAGAAAAGTAATGTTATGCCAACTAGAAACTATTAATTATTTTTTTACTTTTATATGACAGGAAAAGGATACTCTTATTTTTTTACTAATTTGGAAATAGGACATTACAGAGAAACCACAGAGAAGAAATACAGTCTCAATATGACTGCCATTTTGTACAAACATTCCTGGCAGCTGGGGAATGTGCGTATCTATCCTGAGGTGGAAATGGGGACCACCACATCCATCACAGGTTGGCAGGACCCTCAACAAACTAGTGTGAAAAGGCATCAGCCCTGTTGGAACATTCTTGTAGAACTTTCATTTTGCAATGCTATAAAAAACAAAACAAAAATAAACAAACAAAAACAACCTCACTAGGATTTAACCCTCATTTGAGTCTAAGTCATGTTTGCCAAAGTGCTGATATTATTTTGTTGGCAGCCATCCTGAGAAAGAGCTAGAGGTGACATGTAACATGATATTAAATTCACTTCAAAAAATATTAGTGAACCTCAATTTTGCTCTTTACCAATAGAATACAATTTTTTGTGGTAGGCTAAGAGCCAGGGCTTAAATGATTATTAGTCAAACAATCATGGTAACTCCATTCCTCACTGCTCATAATTGCCTTTTTGTAGGTAGAGATATGGCTCAGTATATGGCCACAAACACAATCATTCTTTTTACTTTTCTTCCTGTTTTGAATGATATCTAGTATGAACCTCAGCATAAAAACTGTCTTTCACATGCATATGGACAGCAGACTCATGAAAAGATGCTCAATGTCACTCATCATCAGGGAAATACAAATCAAAACTACAATGAGCTATCACCCCACACCTATCATAATGGCTCAAATTCACCACACAGGAAATAGCAGATGTTGGTGAGCATGCAGAGAAAGGTGGGAATGCAAGCTGGTCCAGCCACTCTGGAAAACAGTATGGAGTTTCCTCAAAAAGTTAAAAAAAGAACTACCCTAGGACCAGCAATTGCACTACCAGGTATTTACACAAAGAATACAAAAATACTAATTTGAAGGGTACAGGTATCCCGATATTTATAGTAGCCTTATTGATAATAACCAAATTATGGAAAGAGCCCAAATATCTATCAACTGATGAGTGGATAAAGAAGAGGTGTGAGATATCTATATCTATATCTATATCTATCTATATCTATATAGTCAGTCATCAAAATTAATGAAATCTTGCCATTTTCAATGACAAGTATGGAGCTAGAGAGTATTATGCTAAGCGAAATAAGTCAGTCAGAGGAAGACAAATATCATATAATTTCACTCATATGTGGAATTTAAGATACAAAACAAATTATCATGGGGGCAAAAAAGAGGAAAACCAAGAAACAGACTCTTAACTATAGAGAACAAATCCACGGTTACTAGAGAGGAGGTGGGAGGAGGGATGGGTTAAATAGCTGATGGGGATTAAGGAAGATACTTGTGATGAGCACTGGGCATTGTATGGAAGTGGTGAATCACTAATTGTACACCTGAAACTAATATTACATTGTATGCTAATTAACTAGAATTTAAATAAAAACTTAAAAAAAAACCCTCTTCAACTATGAGGTTAAATAATCTTCTGAGGATCACAGAGGGAAAGATGAGAAGAGACTTAGGTCCTTCATGGTATCACTGAGCCACTGGACCAAGAGTGAATTTGCTTTCTACTAAACAGAGAACTGATTTCTGGTTGAGAAGATAAATGTCTTTATAGTTTCACCTAATTTCATTTGGTATTCCGAGACTTCTGCTAAAGTATAATAAATGCTGCAAAGTTTCATTTAAAACACCCAAAAAACATTTTAAAATTTAAAAATATTAAAAAAAAAACAACACCCAAAATCTGAAAGATGCTGTTTCAGCTCAAGCTGCCATAACCGAATACTACAGACTGGGTGGCTTAAACAACAGCAATTTATTTCTCACAGTTCTGGAGTCTGGGAATTCAAGATCAAGGTGCTGACAGATTTGGTTCTGGTGAGACCTGACTTCCTGGCTGGAAGAGGGCCTGCTTCTCACTGTGTACTGACAAGACCTTTCCTCTGTGTGCATGCAGAAAGAGCAAGAGATAGCTCTCTGATGTCTCTTCTTATAAGGACCCTAAGACTATTAAATCTGAGCCCTATCCTTATGACCTCGTTTAACCTTACTTATCTCCTTAAAAGCACTATCTCCTCGGATACTTACTTTAGGGGTTAGGGTATCAATGTATGAATTCTGGAGGGACACAAATATTCAGTCTATAGCAGAAACTAAATATAGTAAATGTCATAAAATATAATCATATTTGATTACATTATGTTTAGTGTATTTATAATGTAATCAAATATAGTAAATTATGCATAATATGGTACATGATATATATCATACACTACATTATTAAGAAAATATACAATGTGTCTTATATGATTAATAATATATAATATATATGGGGCCACCTGGGTGGCACAGCAGTTAAGCATCTGCCTTCAGCTCAGGGCGTGATCCTGGCGTTATGGGATCGAGCCCCACATCAGGCTCTTCTGCTGTGGGCCTGCTTCTTCCTCTCCCATTCCCCCTGCTTGTGTTCCCTCTCTCGCTGGCTGTCTCTATCTCTGTCGAATAAATAAATAAAATCTTAAAAAAAAATATATATATAATATATACATCTTAGGTCTAACAGATAAGAGTATATATAGTAGGTCATGGAGTATGTAATCTATTATTCATTACATAAATTAAATATATTATGTGTACTAATTAAAATGCAATAATAATCATATTCATATATTTTTATCTCCTTTTTAAACTTGGAAATGTGTTGAAAATACTCCACTTTAAATATTCCTATTTTTAATCGTAAGACATGTATTTTACTGTTAAAATAATGTAAGATGAAAATTGTTGTATATATAGCTTCATTGGTATCTTTGATATTATTTCCATATGGTGAATTCCTAGAAGTAAAATGATATTTTAAAGAACTTTGAAATACAAACAAATTTGTTTCAGGGAAGAAAAAAAAAAAGCCTTAATGATGGAGATTAGCAATTTCTTGCCTCTGTGCAAATGCTAGGATTTTCATTATTTTTAACTGTTCATTTTGAAAGCAATAAAATAGCATCTCATATTTTTGTTTGCATTACTTCAGTAGCTGTGATGTTGAGTTCAATTTCATCAGATGGGGCATTATTTTTATTTCAATCTTTATAATTTTTTTCTTTTTATTTAGGATGTTAAATGTCAGGGAGCTTTCTGAGATGCTTAAAGGCTGGGCTGTGGCCTTGCTATTATCAGAGAACTTGACTCAGGAAACTACAGAGTCTGATGTTTGTAAATATTTCCTTGAACAGAAGCATATTATATTGTTTGTACAAGTGCAACGAGCAAATGATGTGAACATGAGTAAAAAAGTGCAGTATGTAATAAGACTTGGCCTGTATTCTCTCCTCTGGCAAGATCAACAATCATCTCCCCCACCCAATTAGCATATTGTATAAATTAGAAAAAGCAGCCCCTCCACATCACACCTCAGTATCTGTAATCTGCCAGCAAATTTTCTAGTTGACAAATCTACAATATTCAAATCTATAATTGTACAAGCCCTGTGAATGCAAATTTTGTCCCTTAGAGTTGGATCATACACAATTTACACATATCAGGACCAATTAAGGATTTAGCACTTGGCCAACATAAATTTCAAAGTATTTTCAGAGATTTTTGGTCCTTTATTTGCTTATTCATATATTTAATTTGTTTCTATAGATACTCACATATTTATGTACACTAACACACATAAGTCAATGTATGGATAGATGGATGGATAGATATGCATGTGTATATGAACTGAATATTTGTGTCCTATTGAAATTCATATGTTGGAAACTAATAACCAATGTGAAGGTATTTGGAGGTAGGATCTTGAGAAATAATTAGGTCATGAGGGTGGACTCCCCATAAATGGGATTAGTGCCCTTACAGAAAGGGGCCAGAGAGCTAGCTCACTCTTTTCCCATCCTGGGAAGACACAGTGAAAGGTCAGCCTACTACAACCCTGTGGAGGGCTCTCACCAGAACCTAACCATGCTGACATCTTAGTCACGGACCTCCAGCCTATAGAACTGTCAGAAAGAAATGGTTTTATTTAAGCCACCTACTCTATGGTAAGTTGCTCTAGCAGCCCCAAATGACTGACACACACACACACACACACACACACACACACACACATTTTTACATGTACTATGTCTATTAATCTTTTCCTGAAATTTCCTATTTTTGTGTAGTACAAAAAGCCTTTCCTCATCCCATGAATAAATGTATGCAATTTGCTTCTCAGTCTTTTATGGTTTCTTAGAAAAAACCAAATTCATTTTAAAAGGAAGTAACACTTTTAAATTACCATTTATGTTTTTCCTTGTTATTTGCAGTTGCAGTTTAAAAAGAAGTAGAGAAAAATTCGTCCTTTTCCACGTGGATATAGAAGTTCCTATTTCTTTCTCTCTCTCTCTGTAAATATATTTATCTATACCTACATCTGTCTACAGGTGTGAACTTTTAAGTTGTACCCTCTTTGCAAATTTCAATGATATAATATAGTATTATCAGCTATAGTCACCATGTTATACCTTAGATCCTCAGACTTTAGGGTTTTTTGTTTTTATTGTTGAATATATACAGAACCCAGACAACTCAATAGGAAAAAAAAAACCCAATTTGACTAAAAGATCATAAGAACTGAATAGACATTTTCCCAAAGAGGATACACATATGGGCAACAGGTACTTTAAAGGCGCTCAACATCACTGATCACAAGGGGAGTGCAAACAAAAGCCACAATGAGATATCACCTCAACTTATTAGAATGACTATTATGAAAAGATAAGAGATAACAAGTGACAGCAAGAATATAGAGAAAAGGGAATCCTTGCACACTATTCGTGTGAATATAAACTAGAAGAGCCACTACCAGAAACAGTACAGAGATTTCTCAAAAAATTAGAAATAAAGCTACCATATGATCCAGCAATTCCACTTCTGGGTATATATTCAAAGGAAATGAAAACAGAATATTAAAGAGATATCTGTACTCCCATATTCATGATAGTATTAATCACAATAGCCAAGATATGGAAACACCTTAAGTGTCCGTCAAAGGTTGAGTGGATAAAGAAAATGAATACACATGAGCATGCACGCGGGCGCACACACACACACACACACAGACACACACACACACACACACGGATATTATTCAGCCATAAGAAAGAAATCCCGCTGTTTCCAATGATATGGATGGAACTCAGGGGCCTTATGTTAAGTGAAATAAAGTCAGACAGGGAAAGATAAACAGTGCATGGTATCATTACATGTGGTATCTAAACACATACACACACACAAACAAAAAATGTTGAACTCATTGAAACTGAGAGACAGGGCTCCTCTTTTATAGGGAGGAAGTGACAAGGCTAGAAAGAATGGGGTAAAGAGGAATGAGAAGGCCAGGAAAAGGTCATCAGACAGTTGATTGGGAAATCATTTTGCCAAAGTCAGCTGATTTCAAGAGGAATGGTTAAAGAGACATTTTCCCGTTTTCCAATGATTGCTCAAAGGAGTGTCAAGGTCCCAGGGCTGTAGGGTGGGAGGGGTAGTGGGGGTGAGCAAAGGCCAGACTAGTTAAGTTAGTGGGTATTTTGTGCAAAGTGGTCAGTGAAGACAGTCTAGCTAATCATGAGTCAAAGAAGAAGAACGTAGAACATCTCTGGACTCATCATAGGCAACAATCCACAATGCCCGAAGTGACAGTTCTTTGTAGTAAGCAGTTTCCTGAAGAACAAAGTTGGGGGAATTTCTTGATCAGTGCTGTTTTCCAGGAGTACCAGCCTTCAGCAAAGTTCAACATTGTCAGTTCCTTTAGTTTCTAGGACTTTGAAGTGAAGATTGTCCCTTCATCATTTAAAGATGTGTCTCCTACTCAGCATGATGATTTTTCACCTGATACAATTGTTGTTTGCCCTACTTTCTGTTTTCGTTTGTAACCATCTCGTTTTTCCTTCTGACCTTCATATTGAATTGTTTTAGTCATTTGCTTTAAAAAGTTTCTCTGTGAGCAGCGTTTGGATTTTTCAATAGGAAATGTTAACTCATTTATACACAGTGTAATAAATAATTTATTTCATTTCTGTCACTATTGCACATTTAGGAGTTTACTTTTTTCCGTGTTTTCCATTTTTTATATAGGGCCATTATTTTTATTTCAATGAGCTTTTTTTTTCTGATTATTTGGAAAGCATACATTACATTTTAGATACTGTACATAGTAGAAACATAGTTAAAGTTCTATTCTCTATCATTTGGCCTAATTTTTCTTCCCACTTAACACCATTTTTAAAAATACTTAAAGGATTTAAATCACAGAACATGTCTAGTTGGTGGTCAGAATAGATTTTTTTTTTTTGGCTTGTAATAAACTCCCCAATCAGCTAAATGCTAGTCTTCATTAGGATTAAAAGATACATATTTAAATATATTATCTGTTCTTGCTCACAAAACAAATAATTACCACTGTATTTTATGTCTTACTAGTTTCTATATTTTTGATTCTCTGATTTTAATATTCATAGCAGTGTTGTGTATCACAGAAGTGCTACATTTATAACAAATCTGATTCACTTTTTTTTTTCAAAGCAACTATGCTTATAGTTTTGCTTTGTTGCCTTTTTTTGGGGGGGTAGGTTCAGAATGGTTAGACTGAGTTATTTTCTTTTTATCCTGATCATAATAAAATGGAAATTCTATGACCCCAACATGGTTTAACTGCAGAGACCAGTTTTCATATGTCCTTTTACTGTCTTTTAAATGCAAAAACAAAAAAACTTAAAGCAGTTTACGGTGTTTTTACTCAGTTATATGCTATAAGCAACATAGTTTGTATTATATCTGAGTACGTACATGCATACATGTTTAGTCAGATGTACATCTAAGTAAGTATAGGAAAAAATTATCAAATAACATTTAAAATATGCGAAGACAGCAGATACTTTTGTTCTGTTTTCTTTAACTTTTTTAATGCTGGCCTGACACAATACATTTATCTCCATATCCAGTATTTAGAGATAGTCTGCAGTTTAACTTCATTAAATGGACTGAATGAGATTATGATCCACTGTTCTTAGCACTCAAAGAAATTTTAATTGTTAAGATATCTGGGGACCTGAGCTGACATTGCTCATTCTTGGCAGGGGCAAATGGAGAAGGGATGCTGCCACTAGCCTTCAGCTGAGTCTCAGTAGGAAATTTTGGTCTACCACTTTAACTAGTCCTTTCAATTTATTGGGTTCCCTGGGGTACAGTGAGCATATAGATTGAGCTGATGAGGAATCTACTCACATTCCCCCTCCTCCTTAATAACATTTTCTAGGCAAATTCCCATTAAGTATTGCCCAGGGGAATCCTTATAGAGCTTAAAGAAAGGGATGGGCCCCCTCCTAAACAGATTAAGTACACAGAGAAGAATCATCAGGAAACAAGCCAAAAAGAAACTTCAGGCATGGAATAGTATTTTTTTTTTCAGTTCAGAATCATAGACATCTTTAACAGCATATTTCAAACTTTTAGTCAGACCCATTAAGTTGTCAGAAAATAAAATTGATGAGTCCCAATCAGCATTATTTTAAATGAATGAGGAGTAAAGAGAAAATTTCAGAGAGCATCACAGAGAGTATTGTTTCAGAAGAATTTCTGTCCTTGCATATGTGTATACATCATGATGGAAAATGATGTCCTCATTCTAGATAGTAACCATAAAGCTTGCAAGCCCCTGCCTTGTAAGAGATTGTGTACACATTTTAACCCCAATTTGCTTCAGAAAAATATTGATGACATTATTTTCTTCTATCCCAAAATGGGAAAAGTCATTCCATGGCTCAAGTTAGAGGAATTTATACCTATATTTTGGACATTTTCCCTCAAATCCTGCTTCTTATATCACTTATATTTTTGCTAAAGAATTGTTTCCTTAACTTTCTTCCCTGACATCCAATCTTCCATTTGAGTCTGTATATTGTCTGCCCATCTTTTATCTTCAGCTTCATAAAGTACACATTTTGTTTAACCTCATGGGAATCTCTAAGGAGATACTACAGAAAATTTCTCTATCTCAAGTTCTATGTTCTTTTGCTTCTATTATGTTACCTGTTACTTCAACTTTTTTTATATTGATTTTTTCTTTTCTTTTCTTCCTCCACCCTCCCCTGGTAACCCATCCTTGAACATAATGAGTCTATCCCACTATACTATTACCTACCAAATACTATAAGGGAATTTCCTTTGATTCCTTTAAATATTTATCTAGATGGTGTTAGATCTTTCGTATCAGATTAAAACCTGGAGACCTAATGGGTATAGGTGAGTGTCAGCACCGTAGAGATCCATACGAGGAGAGATGAGGAGAAGAACTATGGAAAGGTCATTTCTTAGGAGGAAAAAATATATGTTGATATGTCTTTGTAGGTTTCTTTCCTTCTTATACTTTATTAGGCAGAAATTTAAAAGAGATTTAGAAAGTGAGTGTTCTATGTTTCCTACCTTTTTTTTCCCCTTAAGAAGCTTTCTTTTCTTCTCTCTTTTCTTTTTCTTTTTTCTTTTTTTTTTTTTTTTGAGTGGGAGTGTTGTTTTCAATTTTTAATATCTGTTTTCATCATTTCTGGGAGTGAGAGATTACATAGTGTTAAAAGTTTACTATTTTTCCAGAAATAATTGTCATCTTACCTTTAATACGTCTGTGCCTGTATTTGAGTAACATTTATCATAATGCTCAAAGTGTCCTATTTATAAGAAATTGTGTTATCTACAGGTTAATTAAAATAATTTTCCATTTTACTTCTTAGAAGTTTAAACCCATTAGGGTTTTGAGAGATAGCAGC
>NC_048228.1:85669441-85708360 GCF_002007445.2 Ailuropoda melanoleuca | reverse complement strand
AGAGTTTGGGTACCATTCGACCTGCCAATCTTCCCTCCTTTGCCTGCCATTTTTCTCAGACTACCTTAGAGAGATAAGCATACTTGGTAGGTTTTGATTTTACTATTAGACTATTCTTGTTTCAGTGAGTTTTCCATTTTCCCTTAATTTTGATAAGACGGTTAGTTCATATTTGTTGTGAAGAGATCACATGAGGGTTGAAAAAATTAAAATGTTTGTTGGGAAGAATTTTAGAGAAATCACTTTTAAGAAAACCGGGGGGGAAAATGAGTTGGTAATGATGTGAAGTTGTTTTCTTTGGTTGTGCACTTTGGTATTTAAGAAAAAACTACGAGAAAACGATAAGGAAGACACCTTCAATATATCATCTTGTGATAATAATCAGTGAGCCAATGAGTATAAAGTAACAAAACAAATACAGTATTCTCAATTGAACACCATTTACTTACTACAAATTGCGTTATTACTATTTATGGGAGACATAAAATAATCTCTTTAAATGATATGTTCATAAATGTTATATATGCATGAAGTCTCATGCATTTTTCACTAAGAGAGCCTATAAATACACAATTGGGCATAGTTACCATAAGCCAAACAGTGTCTGTGCAATGAGTTACTATAAAGAAAAAATATTGAGTGCATCTCATAGTTTGTAATTGTTTCCACAAATTTGGGTGCCTTAAGCCCTCCAATGACTTCCCGTTGCTCTTAGAATTAAAAATCCCAAATCTCAAACATATACACATGGCTCACATAACCTGGTCCTTGTCTCCCTATATCTCCAGGCAGATATTGTATTGTTATTATCCTCAATCTCTTCCTTGTTCCCACCGAGGCCAGTTTTTCAGCTCCCCAAATTCACCAGTTTCCACCTCAGGGCCTTTACATATATTTCACAGATATCCTGTCCTCTACCAATAATGCCTTCCTCTTTGCCATTCCTTTCAACACTCACCCTACAGCTGCTTCTGAAGCATCTTTCAATTTCAGCCAAAAATGATGGGTTTGGTGAGATCCTCTGTGAATTCAACCCCAAATTTAAATTTGGTTTTCCTGGAAAAGTTCTTTTTTAGACTTATATATTTCATGCCATAGCACATAATTGTATATTTACATGAAATATTATATGCTGAAAGTATTATTGGCTACTGGGAGTATATTCCTTGAGGATAAGAACCCTGTCTATTTTGTTCATCAGTTTTTCATTTAATGCTTACCCTAGTGCCTATTATAGAAAAAGAAATCTACGCTTGTATTAACTAAGTAATAATTGAACCACATTTGAATTAAATGACAATTTAGAAACAANCTTTGAGAGAGGCATGGGATACTTCCTGTCTATTTTGTTCATCAGTTTTTCATTTAATGCTTACCCTAGTGCCTATTATAGAAAAAGAAATCTACGCTTGTATTAACTAAGTAATAATTGAACCACATTTGAATTAAATGACAATTTAGAAACAACTTCAAACTGAAATTTGTGAAGATCAAGACAACAAGGAGAGTGAGGGGATCTCTACATGGGGTAGAACTAAAGTTGACCAGGAACAGGGATTAGCCTGAAGGAAGACTCTTCCTGTGTGCATGGGATACCTGCTTTCTGAAATTTCATCTGTCGGATCACATGGCTGACAAAGACAACTCTATCCAAATGCTGCCTTTAGTGGCGTGCAGGCTGAAGTGTGAGAACAGCCCCAAGGAAGATAATGTGGGTAGTTTCTGCTTCCAAAAGTTAGGGCATAATAGATATTTACAGTCACAGGATTGAGTATTAAGTCAAAAAATCCTAAGGCTTTTCTTTCTTATGATCAAAAAAGAAAAATAAAAACCAGGCCAGACCCTTGCCTGGTACAAAGAGACTAAGGCAATTTCTAGGCCTCTTCTAGTCTTTGTACATGCTGCTTCCGGTCCATTCATACTCTATGTTGTAACTTACTTAAATGTCTTTTTTGTCTACTAAACTCTGACCTCCTTTGAGGATGGAATTATATACTTTTTAATCAATGAATTCATTTATTTGGATAAGTGCTTTACAAACTTTCTAAAAGATTACTATGCTCAGGAAAGGATCTATTTTACTCTTTAACCCAGTGTACCCTGCACCCCCCCAACATACAATGATGCTAAAACAATAGACTCAAAAAAGAATATCATTACTTTGTTTTAGGCACTCTGATATTTTCTACTCACTTTTACTATATTTTGATTTTTCAAAAAATATTTTGTTTATTCTAGAGAGTATGTGCATGAGTGGGGGAAAGGGCAGAGGTAGAGAAAGAGAGAGAATCTCAAGCAGAGTCCACACTGAGCACGAAGTTCAACTGAGGGCTCAGTCCTGCGAATCTGAGATCACGACTTGAGCCAAAATCACAAGTCTGACACTCAACCGACTGAGCCACCAGAGCACCCCCCCTTTTTAAAATATTTTATTTATTTGTTTGAGAGAGAGAAAGAGAGCATGCAGGAGAGGGGCAGAGGGAGAGGGAAAGGCAGAGAATCCCAAGCAGATTCCATGTTGAATGCAAAGCCCAATGCAGCTCTTGATTTCATGACCCATGAGATCATGACCTGAGCTGAAAACCAAGAGTTGGACCCTTAACTGACCAAACCAACCAGGTGCTTCACTATATTTTGATTTTTGAAATACCATAGTCATTATATGATCAATATAGTCAACTTCATTACCCAGCAATGGTTTGTAACCGCACTTTGGAAAACATAGCATTAGATTGTAAGCTATAGGAAGGCAGGTACCATGTCTACCCTCAATCATTGAACATTGACTGGCACAAGGTTGATGAATAAATTAATGACTGTATTTTCAGCACTTAGAAACATTGTATGACATTTAATACCTGGATGTTCAATGAATGTGGAGAGAAGGCTTCTTCTCAGACTTTGAGAGAAGCATGGGATACTTCCAGATTTTGAGTTTCCTAGTACAATATAAATAAATAAATACCAAACAAAGTCATAAAATTTTAGTCTATTAAAATGTGTACACTGAATCCATAAACATTTAATATTATATTAAAACTTAAATAAAATGGTGCCGTTGAGCATGATAAATAATTTGTAAGATCATTGATTCAGCTACAAGCAGCATGGCCCACTATTGAGACACAACACGAGTTTGATGTTGTTTGATGAACATCTTCTCTTAAAATCCTGACAGTGTATTTCTGCACCTATGTAACATTCTTGATGGTTATGTCCAAGTTCAAGTGTAAGATCTTCCAAGAGTATGAGACACCTTCACATGGCGGTTCCTTCCCTGACAGAACTCGATGTTTTAATTTGTAACTTTAGGAAGAAACTTTCCAATTGAGGAATACTTTGGAAAATGTTCCTGCTAAAAAACCTAAATGAAAAAGGAAATACACTATCTCTTGTTCAGAAAGACAGCCCTAACTAGGACATAATGGCCATTTGGGTAAAGTAGTACCAGGGTGCCAGAGATCATGAAGAACCTGGGGGAGACTCTGACCTTTGGAATTAAGAAACTTTTGCAACCAAAATTTCTGCCTGCTTACTCTTTCAACTTTTCATACCAGTGTTCTCATTCATTAAATTGATCTCAACCAATCTCTCTGTCCAGAATGTTGTCCTTTCTACACTACTTCCAGAATGAGCTCTTACAAATCCAAATCGGATTACAGCATTCTCAGTTCATAGAGTTCTAATGGCCATCCACAGCTCTGAGAGGGAAAAAAATCAAAACCATGGAATGATACATAAAGCCATGGTAGGCTTGGCATCTGCTGACCTCCCCTCCTTCTTCCTCCAGTTCCTCAAAAGTATCATAAGCATCACCCACTCAATCAGGCTCTCTGTTCCCTGAATGTCCTTTTTATATGAAGCCTCTTCCTGGCAAAGTCTTCTTGCCTATGACTGCATTTCAGTTTTTATTTGCCCTTTAAAACTTAATTTACTTGCAACCTCCCTTGTGAAGTCTTTTCTGCCCTCCTGCCCCGGGTCACTGCACGGAAAGGACTCCCTCAAATAGACACAGGCTGGTAGCATGGTAGCAACTGTAAGCTGTCAAGGGGGAAGCAGTGCTATTTGATTCCAGTTCTGTTATCATTATAACCATGGAAACTTGAGCAAGTCACTGGACTTCTGTAAATTTCGAACTTCTCTATAAAATGGGGATATAATGGTGCCGCATTTTGAAGTGTGTGGGGATAACATGTATACGAGCTAAATAGATTATTCATCATTTTCAGAAGTTATGCTTTCGATTTTGATGACGTATTCACCTTCCAATCTCAATTTGCTTTGAAGAGATAGTTTGTCATCTTCTGCGTTCAGTCCTGTTCTTTCCTTCATAAAAGTAGTGACGGTAACAATACAGCAACAAACCTTTACATAACACCAATTGCCAGATGTTATTCTTCTTTTTTTTTATTATGTTCAGTAAGCCACTGTAGAGTACATAATTAGTTTTTGATGTAGTGTTCAATGATTCATTAGTTAACACCCAGTGCTCGTTATTCTAAATGTTTTGCATATAGTACCTCATAAAACGCTATGTAGGTTCTATTATTAGTTCCATTTATGGAAACTGAGTCCCAGAAATGTTAAGCACTTGTCCAGAGTCACAAATGTTACATGCGTGGGTGCTGAGTTTTGGCTCTATATAGTCCAGCCCCAGAGTTTGTGCTCCTAAACGCTAGTCCCTTCTGTCTTTGCTATCGGTCTGTTATCAGACTGGCAGTCCTGGACAATATGCCCACCTCTCTTAAGAGTCAGTTTCCTGATCTGGGAAATGGTAGAAATAGAACCTTTTCAGTGGTGGAGAGAAAATGATAATGAATGGTGTGCACTTCAGTGCATAGGACACGGTAGGATATAGGTACAAACTTATACTGGTTCTCTTACATTTAAATGCCTCTTTTTGACGCTAGAGATAATGTGAAGTACATGTGTACATTATTTCAAACTAACTTTACGTGTAACTCAGATTCCTCAAAACACATATGAACAGTTTAAGGAGACAATACTTTTACATTTCCAGATTTATTTACCAGCATGAGACCTCCCTGTCTTCCATACACTGTAACCACTCTGCAAATACTAATGCATGATTTTTCCAGAGCATGCCATGCAACATTATGCCTGTACCTTCATTCTGGATATTATCTCTGTTTTGAATTCTCTCTGCTGTCTTCGGTGACTTACAAATTACTCATCCTCTAAGGTCTGGAATTCTTCAGCCTGTCTGAGCAGAATTGAATGCTCTGTTCTGCTCCCAAGCTGTTTCGCCTGCACAAAGCACAAATTCCCTTTGCTTAAGGTTCCTTGTTAGAATTTCTGTCTTTCTTATCTTATATAAATGATCTTCCTTTTGGAATGGTCATGTCTTATCCATCCATGTATCCCATATACCATCTAACAGAGCCTGGAACATGATGATTATTTAATGAGTGACAGTTTGGTGACTCTGGTCTGTCCACTGTCACTGTGGGCATAGATTGATGGAAATAACTTCATAAATGG
Organism: Ailuropoda melanoleuca; assembly: GCF_002007445.2. NCBI lineage: Eukaryota > Metazoa > Chordata > Mammalia > Carnivora > Ursidae > Ailuropoda > Ailuropoda melanoleuca. The sequence continues at coordinate 85,702,858 of NC_048228.1, read as the reverse complement.
ACGTGTCTTCTCTAGTTTATTTTGTCTTTAAGATGTGTAGAATTTTACTATTGCTTCCATTCTAAATACGTGTAACAGTTATTTGAGCAATGTGAATGATTGCATTTAAATAAATTGAGTGATTAAAGGGTATCATTTTATAAATTTCCTATCTATATACTTCCAGAGGACTCTGCCATTAAGACATTTTTATAGGTCCTGGCTAGCTCCAGTGTGGAATTAAGTGAGAATGATAGATGTTGTCTTTGGTAATTGTTGATTCTCAGAATTAGACCTCATCTCCAAACCTGTGTTTGGAATTAGAATCTTATATTTCCCTGAGACTCAATTTTTTTTCTTGAAATCATCATATCTTCTATAAAAAGCAATCTCAAACTTCAAAGGGACTCTCTTTTATCTCAATCAATATTCAGAAGCCTTCTACATCTGCCCTTCCCCCCCAAAAGTATTATTTGTTTTTCAAAATGGAGTGATTTTTAAATATACTCTTACATCACACACCAACAAATGATTTAGAAAGAAAAGTAAAACCTCTTGATGGAGAGACATCTGATTTCATTTTACAAAATGATAAAAGCAAATTCACATTAAAAATGGCATTTAAAAACCATCCCTAAAATGTTTTTTTAAAAGCAATTTCATTTGAGAATAAGTCCTATCATTAAGAGAAGGTATTAAAATATTGTTTACTGTGGTGTGGTAATCCTGCGGTCTGCTTAAACCCGGGCTTCAGCCTTTTGAAATGAGGTCCAGTTGTCACAGTGTAATAATGGTTTGTCTTTATTTATGTGCCTACCCATTGTCTTTGAAGTCAGGTAATAGCTACAAATCGAATGGCATATTGTCATTCCCTGTCACATACCCTGCTCCTTAAGCATTAGTATAAACAGATGGGGCTTTACCAAAGCTATTGTCAGCAATATGCTACTTTCAGTGACAGTCAATCTTCCCATTAATGATATTAGGGAATAGAATTGGTCTTTTGCACTTTCTTCTTCCTCTGCTCCATTCTAAGGCAAGGCCTTTGTAAACAAACACTTAAACAGTGCAAGGTATTACATGAGGGGAAATAAGCTTGATCCATTAGTATGTTGTGAGGCTGGGGCTTAGACAAATAAAAGGAAATAATGTGATCAGCACAGGAAGGGAAAAGAATGCTCTGTACAACACAAGCTAACTGACAAAAGGCAGAATGGTTTAGTTTTATTTATAAGAGCCTTTACATGTTCCAATGTTTATTAAGAAGTGACCCTCTTGAACTCAGTCTGAATGGTATTAAAATGCTGACTGAGAGAAGAGAAGGAAGAGTCTGCCAAAACATTTTTCCATCAATGGTGATGTTTTCCACTTATTTTACCCTAGATAAAAAAGAATAAGGGAAATGGAGGACTTGCTGCTTGTCATTTCAATAGCAAATAAAAGCCTACCTAATAATACCTCTGAGAAGGTTGGTGGAAATTTAGTTTTTATAAACTCTCATGTCAGGTGGGGGAGAAAAGTTGGTTTACTTTGATAAATAAAATTTAAACCTTTTAATATCTCTTCCATGTAATAAAACAAGGGGAAAAGTGTTTCTTGAGATTTGATCCCATATCAAATGTAATGAAAACATGTACAGAAACTTTGACTTGCCTCAAATCATGTCCACAGCCTTTTGGAGCCAGAGACCAGGATGGGTTTTTTAATTTCCCTCCCCCAGCCTCCTCTTCCTCCATCACTTTCTCCTTCCTCGTCTTTTTTCAAAAGAAGATCGTTTTTACAAAAGCTTCAAGGTAGTGTATGTGAGGGTTTCAAAAGAGTAAAAATTAACCAGAATTGTTAAAAGGCACTGATCTGATCCTCTTATAGCATGCAGTCTTTCATGTCCGTTCCCTCTGCCAGAAAGCCTTCCCTGCCTTTGATGTTTCTAGCTCTTGTTCCTCATTCAAGTTCAGGGAAAGAACCCTCCAAAGGCATGGACATGATTCTGCTATGTGAACACAACACCCTGTGCCCATTCTCATCAGAACACACAACACACAGGGTGTGTTGTTTTCATATTGATTTTTCCCCTTTAGTGGCAGCCTGAGAGCTGAGGAAACAACAATTGCTAGAGAGGATGTGGAGAAAGGGGATCCCTCCTACATTGTTGGTGGGAATGCAAGTTGGTACAGCCACTCTGGAAAACAGTGTGGAGGTCCCTTAAAAAGTTAAAAATTGAACTACCCTATGACCCAGCCATTGCACTACTGGGTGTTTACCCCAAAGATACAGACGTAGTAAAGAGAAGGGCCATATGCACCCCAATGTTCATAGCTGCATTGTCCACAATAGCCAAATCATGGAAGGAGCCGAGATGCCCTTCAACAGATGACTGGATTAAGAAGCTGTGGTCCATATATACAATGGAATATTACTCAGCTATCAGAAAGAACGAATTCTCAACATTTGCTGCAACACAGACGGTACTGGAGGAGATAATGCTAAGTGAAATAAGTCAAGCAGAGAAAGACAATTATCATATGGTTTCTCTCATCTATGGAACATAAGAACTAGGAAGATCAGTAGGGGAAGAAAGGGATAAAAAAAGGGGGGTAATCAGAAGGGGGAATGAAGCATGAGAGACTATGGACTCTGAGAAACAAACTAAGGGCTTCAGAGTGGCGGGGGTGGGGGAATGGGATAGGCTGGTGATGGGTAGTAAGGAGGGCACGTATTGCATGGTGCATTTGGTGTTATACGCAACTAATGAATCATCGAACTTTACATCGGAAACTGGGGATGTACTGTATGGTGACTAACGTAATATAATAAAAAAAAGCATTAAAAAAAAACTGTTAGGAACATTTACATTTGGGATGAGGAAGAATGTAGTAAAGAAGAAACAGAGTTGACAGAGAAGGACCACGTAATATAATAAAAAAAAGCATTAAAAAAAAATGTTAGGAACATTTACATTTGGGATGAGGAAGAATGTAGTAAAGAAGAAACAGAGTTGACAGAGAAGGACCATGAACGCTTCACATACGGGATCAAAGAAGTCAAGAGTTTAAAGAAGGAAAGGGCTTTTGCAGCATCAAATACCACAAAGGATTTGGAGAATGAAATCAGTGTTGACTATCTCCATCCGGAGACCATGATTTCCCTTAGTCTAGCCACTTCTCTGATAAGGAATGGAGAAAACACTGCAAAGTTTTTGAAGTAACTAAAGGAAAAAGAAGGGTGAGGGCAAACTCTTCCATTACGATATTTGGTCATGAAAGGAGTGTAGTGTAGTAGTTTGTGGGAAACACATTTATAAGGAATGACCAGAAAAATGTCTTTAGGTTATGTAAACTCAACATGCCAGGAACAATGGGGAAGGGCTGAGTGAAACAAACTGAGGCATCCATTTAAAGGGAAGAAAAACCATGGAAAAAGGTAGAGTTGGCTTTGTCATACAAGAAGGAAATTGGTGGGGGCACCTGGGTGGCTCAGTCGTTAAGCGTTGGCCTTTGGCTTAGGGCATGACCCCAGCGTTCTGGGATCGAACCCCACGTCAGGCTCCTCCGCTGTGAGCCTGCTTCTTCCTCTCCCACTCCCCTTGCTTGTGTTCCCTCTCTCACTGGCTGTCTCTATCTCTGTCAAATAAATAAATATAATCTTTAAAAAAAAAAACAAGAAGGAAATTGATTTCTCAAGTTTGTGAGTAAACAGAAAAAAGGTGCTCAGCAAAGAATACTGAGTTGCAGAGGAAGGCCTATGCCTTCGTATCATTGTATTGGTAACTGATTTTGTATAAAAGTATAAGAGCAATAGGGATGGGCATGAAGGTTTGAGGGGAGGTTGGGACAAGTCTGGAGACCCTTTTTGGGAGATTGTGAGGACAGAGAGTAGGAAATTGACAAACAACCTGAAGGGACTAGCTGCATTTAGAAAGCAATAATCTGCAATCGATTCAATTTGCAGAATTTCTGCAAATTCCCAGCCATATCAGGTAATTTGAGGGAGGAGTGAAGACGGAAAACTGGGACTTTCCAGGGCAGCCGATTAGCAGGAACTATGGGATTCTAAACTGTAGTGAATGCACTCTTTTAAAGGCTTCTCATTTGTATAATCTAGAGGCAAAGTAAGGCACATTACAGGTCAAGGCCTGAAATGGCCTGAGGTTTTGAGTCTCACATTTCATTCCAGGTATGACTCTAACTCATAGTTATTGATACAGTTTCACCGGCCCCACCGTGGATTTGCTAATTCGGTAGGGATAAGGTACAGCCAGGATTCTGCATTGTAATGAGTACCCCAGGTGATTCTGACACAGGTGTTCTGAATTATGTATTGAGCAATATCACTCTAATCATGAGAAATTTTGCTCTAATTACATATTGAGAAATACTGGCCTAGGAGAATAGGGACTAGGTCAAGGGGCTACAGGTCACAATGATAATGAACAAGTTGGGTTGTAATTAGAAAGTAGGCAAGGTAAAAGAAAGGAGTTGTCAAAGAGAGGTTAACTTCCAAGAGTGAGCATTGGAAATGGAGTTATTTTTAAAAAGCTTATTATATTTTGGAGAAGAGGGAAAGCTCTTCTCCTTCTGCCCACCCCTCTGTCTTGCTTGCTACAATCCAAGAGGGACCTATTTTAGAGAATTTCAGGACAGTAAATTAGCCACATTTAGTAGTAGTTGGAGCTATACTGCATTAAGCACTCAAACACATGGGTATAGCATTATTCTTCTGCCAAGTAAGAGACTTGGGGCCTATTAAAAGGTTTGCCAAAGAGACCAGCATGTGGAAAGAGACACTACACCAGTTAATAACAAAGTTGTACTTGTATTTTCCATTTCTCATTGCTCTTTTGTGTGTTGTTCTTCCTCTAGCACACTGCATTTAAAAAAGAAAATTATGAATTTGAGGTTTCCGTGATCTTGCAACAAAACTCAGTTTATTAAATTCTCAAATCACACCAGATACCTCTATCAGAGGTGAAAAATGCATAATACAAATATAAAATTACCCTCTTTTCATCATTTTATCATTTTCTCTCAATGCATTAGAAAAGATTAAATGAGAGAAAACATACAAAACACTAAACAGTGTGCCCCGTAGGTAGTTAGTCCTCAGTGAATGATCCTGTAGTAGGGCAAGTTAAAGGGAACCAGTGTTGGTATTACTCATATCCATTCCAGTAAAGAAATGCCAGATTGATTGCCAAACAAGTGAGTGTGGATAAATGTCTGCCTGTTGATTTGGAGCTTTATGACATAAAGTCATTCAAAGACAGAATGACTCTGAGAAACAAACTGAGGGCTTCAGAGGGGAAGGGGGTGGGGGAATGGGATAGACTGGTGATGCGTAGTAAGGAGGGCACGTATTGCATGGTGCACTGGGTGTTATACGCAACTAATGAATCATCGAACTTTACATCAGAAACTGGGGATGTACTGTACGGTGACTAACATAATATAATAAAAAACATTAAAAAAAAAAGACAGAATGACGGAAGCTCTGTCATCTTAACATGTGGCTTCTGAGGCTGTCTTGTGCATTGGCACTTTACAAACAGGAGAGGAGAAGCAAGAAGGTAGAAATCACTCCAGTCCACATTCACATCCCATTAGCCAGAACTCAGGGACATGGCCACACCCAACTTAGGAAGCCCGGGAAATATTGTGCTCAGGAGGAAAAGGAAAAGAATTTCATCGAACATGTAACAGCCTCTGCAGAGTAATTACCTCAAGAGCTCCCAACAGGACCTTTGAGGGATGTAAAGTCGTTGGTAATTAAAGACTGTTCGCTGTAGCTCTGGTGAAGTCAGGAGGCCAGCAGACAGGTGGAGAGGATCCAGTGCGGACAATTCCAAGTGGGACTGAAGTAGATGATTTCTGTGCAGGAACTTGGGAGGGTCTTGATGCCCCTCTGAGCCTATAGCCTGGTGTTTTAGCCTTCCTGTTTTTTCTGCATGCTCTCTGTGAAAATCTTGTGAGATTCCCTTCTCACAAATTTCGTTATCTAAAGAAGGTTTTATTGTCTATATATCATCACCCTCTTTCCTGAAAATTCTCAACTTCTTGCTGATATTATAGAAACATAGAAAGTCTCCAAGGGTGGGCCTTTTCTTTCATTCTCCTCAAGGAGTGGTTCTTTTTTGCCTGTCATATGGTGTCTTGTACCCTTGGCTCTTCATTTTTCATCAATTCTGCTTGTAAGCAGGAAATATCAGAAGCTGTTGAAAATCTGGATTCTACCAGATTCATGAATTTATAATTAATAAGTGAATGTATTGACTTCGTAAGGTGGATCTTATGTGGGATACAAGTTTTAAGAGAATATGGGAGGTTAAGAGACGATAGATAGACAGATAATAGATAGACAGATAGATGTATACATATTGTCTAGAACTTCTAGAATTAGAGCTAAGTAGGTCAAACTTTAATATTCGCCACAGGCAAAATGCAGGGATGGTTGATCATGTGACTCAACAATACTTCTCAGTCATTAGAACATTGACTTTATTCTCTACATGGTAGTAAAATTACTCCCACAGTTGAGGCAAACTCTGTATATGACAACCTTGCCTGAAAGAATAGTGAAGCTCTATTCTTAATGGATTACAGTTGAAATTAGAAAAATACCTTCCCAAAGAGATCTTAACCAATTTTCTCTGAAATCACCTTCATCGGTTACCAATAAGCTCCATCACACCAAATAAATCAATGTCAATTTCTGTCCACATCTTTCTTCCTGAAATACTTTCCTCTTTTGGACTTTTTATGAGGATTCAATAAGTTAATATGCATAAAATTGTAGAATAGTGTCTGACATAGCATAAGTACAATATACTCTTAACAATAGTAGTAATAGTAGAATAATTATGACCATTGTTATTATTGTTAGCTAGCCACTTGGCTTTAAATATAGTCGGTTCTGCAATTAATGCTTATTTTGAAAATGCAAATCAGTGTAATGCAATTTACATATTAGGAAACAATTTGAGCACATTTGCTTGTGCATAATTTCATCATAGAGAAAGATTAGGTGAATGCAGACAACCACTCAGTTGAACTGAGCAGAGTAGGACTGCACAAAATACACACATGCACACATCTCATAAGGGCAAGGAGCCACATTTATCTGCATCTGTTGTTATAACATTCCTTCCAATTTCAATAACCTTCCTCATGCTACTTTATAATAAACCACAAGCTACAACCCTTCCAATGGCCACCCTGGCCCAGGGACCACCCTTCTCCTTTTAATTTCCTTCTTTTTCCCCTCACTCTATTTTTTGTTTTTCCTCTCTATTCTGTTCTTTTTCTCCCTTTGTGCCTTTTTTTAAATTTCAATCTTTTTCTATATTCCTTTTATTTTCTTCTTGCATACAGCAGAAACATTCCACAAGCAATGTTCATGAAATTAATGTCTTTTTGAAGGAAAAGTGCCATGTTTATTATACTAGTTACATATTTCTTAACCAAATAACTTGTATAAAAGTCTGCTACTATTTATATCAGATTCCTATGGGTTCTTAAAATTATGATCATGTTACTCATGAATTCTGTTTTTGCATTTCCATCAACTGTGGTTTTTATTATGTAATTTAGCATAACCATAGTGCAGTGATTTTTTTTTTAAAACACATATGTGGCATCATGAAAATAACTACCATTTCTAGGCTGATTGGGTCCAATGATCAATATGCCCATCAGTTTCATACTTTAATAACCAACTATCTGCTCAACATAATCACTCATCAAAAAATAAATTTGGGGGCACCTGAGTGGCTCAGTTGGTTGAGCATATGACTCTTGATCCAAGCTCAGGTCTTGATCTCAGGGTTGTGAGTTTAAACCCTGTATTGGGCATGGAGCTTACTTAAAAAAAAAAAAAAAATAGGGAGATAAATCTTTATTTTCCTACTAAACCTGGTTGTCCCACTTTTCCCCATGACTCTTAACCCAGTTATGCAAACAAAAATCCAAAAGGCTTTCATAATCTCTCTCTTTCTTCACCTTTACATCAAATTCTTGAGAAAGTCCTATTGGCAATTCCTTTAAAATTCATCCATAATCCAACTAGCTGTTTCTTTTTTTACTTCTATAACCAGTCATAACCACTATCATCTCCTCCTTTGACAATGAAAAATGGTCTAATTGGTTTCACTGTTTCTATTATCGTCAATCCCAACCAATGTATTTGCACATAGTAACGGGAGTCATCTTACAGTTAGATTGTTTTATTCCTCTGCTTAAAATCATCCAAAGGACTGGGGCACCTGGGTGGCTCAGATGGTTCAGTGTCTGCCTTCGGCTCAGATCATGATCCCGGATCCTGGTATTGAGCTCCGTGTGGGGCTCCCTGCTCGGCGGGGAGCCTGCTTCTTCCTCTCCCTGTGCTGTTCCCCCTGCTTGTGCTCTCTCGCTCTCTCTGTCAAAAAAATAAAATCTTTTAAAAAAAACCATCCAAAGGACTTCAATCCACATCAAATAAAGTTCAATCTCCTTTGTCCACATGTCTTAATAACCTGACCAACTCTCTAACATCATCTCCTCACTCTGTTTCACTCCGTATTTATGATCCTGAAGCGCAGGCCTTCCGGCTCTTCTAGAAGTAGAAGTCTAAGTAATTTTGTATGGCAGCTGGAAAGACTGTCAGGGCAAGATCTGACCCTGGCAATAAAGCAGCAAGCACTCCATGGTAAGAAATGTGTTCAATCTTGTACCTGAGTTTTGGCCTTGTCTGTGTCCTATTAGATTACCTATTGCTCCCCTTGCCTGTTGTAAACATTGTTTATATTTCTTGGAAACGCTGTGATTGGATTAAGAGTGAAATCTACTTTCCTTTCTTTAGTTCTTTAAAGGCCATCCCAGATTAGAATGTTTTACCCCATCCTCAGTCATTCTTGATCTCCTTTACCCTGCTTAATTTCTTCATAATACTAAGCAAAGTAGTCTTCCTTCCTGTGTCATTTTATGTTTCTGTCTCTTCCAATGGAATATAAACTCCATGATAGCAGCAACATTCCACTTGTTTACTGTATTATCCACCATTAAGAATAGTGCCTGGCCTCTAGGAGGTACTTAATAAACATTTAGTGAAGAAATGAACGTATGAATCCTTCCTTTGTGTAACCAGAACCCATATTAAATCATAGGGCCCCCTTCCTTTAAAGTTTCATGACATCTAAAGATTCTCCTACCAAGACTAGAACATCAGAAGATTTGGAATCCACAAGTGGGTCAGGAGAGGGTGGGCATGGGCTTCTTCCCAGTTTCTACACACGGGTCTTTAATTCCTTCTTACCCACTCATAGGGTTTTATTTGGTTCCTCCATAGCTGGAGCTGCAGGAAAGAAGAAAAATAAATACCTTCACTGGTCCCGTCATAATCTTGTGTTAGGGCAGTCTGGGTGAGACAGATTTCAGAGGCTGATTCATTCTCTTGTGGGTTGTTTGGAAACCACAATGGGACTGTCTATGAAATTTCCATAGATGTAGATACATCCTGCTGCTGGCCACTCAAGGCTTTCCCTTCAGCCCTGTGGCTTCAGTAAGTTATTTCTTCATTATGCTCATTTCATTCTCCTGGGTCTTTCTGTTATCCTTGAAGGCAGGGGCCCTCTCAAGGTCATTCCTTTTGGTTTTGGCATACTCCACCTGACTCAGGAGAAATATACCTGTCATTGTTCCGCCAACACTAGCAGGACAAGCCAAGCTCAAGGCTTCCTCTTTTATTCCACCCATGGGCAGAGCATGATCCAGCCAAAGTCTCTAATTTTTAGACTTTTCTAGGTAGGTGAAAAGCAAAAATCCAGCCCTATCTATGTCCCCCTTTTTCCAGGATGACCATGTAAAGCTCTCCACATGATTTTTCTTCTGCCCCCATCTTTTACATTGAAATGAGAGGGAAGTATCCTCTCCTGCCCTTGGGCAGAAGGGGTTGGGGGAAACACAAGAGTACAGGAACAAGTCTTTCCAAAGAAATCCTCCCCTCTGGCCCTTTCAAACTCCAAAGAATGTTTTTCTTCTCTCCCATAGCCTCAGAGGAAATGGTAAAGGCAGCCTGAAAGAGTGAGAACCTCACCTGAGGTTGTAGGATATAAAGCGTTGTCTTCTACAGAGCTCTGAGCCCTCTGCAAAAATGTGAGACAGAAGGAAAGGTTTCTTTTAACATTCTGTTACATAAACATTGAATAGTGCTTTGTTATTCAGTTTTAAAGGGAACTTACTGATTCTGGAAATTGAGAAGTAGATGGAGAAGTCTGGCTTTAGTTATATTTGGATCCAGGAACTCAAATGATGCCAACAGTTCTCTCTCTCGTTCTCTGTCTCTCCCTGAATTTACCTCTATCTCCATCTGTCTATCTCTCTCTTTTTCATTCATTGTTTTCACTCTCTTTTTTCCCTCTTTCTTACTAGATTCTGTTTCTTTGGGGAGGGGAGGGGAAGAGCTGAGGGATAGGTAGGAGGAGAATCTTAAGCAGGCTCCATGCCTGGTGCACAGCCTGACATGGGGGTGGATCTCATGACCTTGAGATCATGACCTGAGCCAAAATCAACCGACTGGGCCACCCAGGAACCCCTAGATTCTGTTTCTTGATGGATATTCTCTATTAAATGAAAGATTCTTTCTATATGATGTAGAAAATTGTTGCCAATAAGTTTGCGTTCATTTTCTTCCATTCTTTATGTTGGGCTGGCTGAGAAAGAGGGCCACTCAAAACGGCGGACACCCAAGATGGCCGAATCTCCCGCCAGAACTCCTGCAGCAGCCACGTCAACCCCAGTAAACTGAAACCTAAGCAGGAAACCAAAACTCTCCGCCCGGGACTCCAGCTGACCAATGGGCTACTTACAACCAGGCATAGTTACCAAAAAAGGAGAATCCTATCAGTTCTCCTACCTCCTCACTTTCCCCCCAGCGGTGCCCAATAAAAACCCTCACTGCCCTGCCCTGGGCGCGACTTCCCCGACTGCCCCCTCCGAAGTCCCGGAACCTCGCCCGAGGGTGCACACAATAAAGTTCCTCCTAAAAGGACACCCTCGCTGCCCTGCCCTGGGCGCAATTTCCCCGACTCATCGCTCCTTCCTGAGTCGGGAAACTCGCCTGAGGGTGCTTGCAATAAAGCTCATCCTCTGGACCACGTTTGCCTTTGTGGTCTCCATTTTATTCTCGACAAGAGAAACCTTACACTTTAATTACAGAAAGCTTAGGAGAACACACACACACACACACACACACACACACACACACACACAGTCTTTTTCCTGACATCTTGTTTAACCCTCCAAAAGATTCTGTTTGGTCCTACTGGATTTACGTACTCTTAAGAAACAATCAATATTCCAGAAATACGAAGACTGATTTACATTGAGAAACGCACNCAAAAGATTCTGTTTGGTCCTACTGGATTTACGTACTCTTAAGAAACAATCAATATTCCAGAAATACGAAGACTGATTTACATTGAGAAACGCACCCAACATTCTTTGGCCAAGGAGAATGGGCACCATGACTGAAAAATCCACCTGTCCGGTGATATGAAGGAAATTTTTCCAAAAAGTCACAAAAAGAAGGAAATTTAAAAGAATTATTGGCAGCAAAATTACAGTAGCTACTAAATGTACATTGCATGTTTTATAATACACTTGGTTCATATTTTTCTAATCATTTACTTCTCATCAAATAAATAAAGAAAATGATGTTATCGTCTTTTTGATAAACATTTAATATGCTAGAATAAATGTAAACTAATGAATCAGTAAAAGAATCTTGATTTCCCCATAGAAAATAAAGATAATACCAAAGATAATTTACATACGTATTTCCATTTTGCATATTGTCTGGAAGACTCATATTTCTCATAAAAACAAAATTTAAATACACTTTCTGAAGAGTAAAGGAGGATAAAAGAAACAATATTACTGACATTAATAGGGTTTAGACAAGGAAAAAAATTGATAAATCATATTTTATTGTGTAAAGGCATGAAACACCACTTGATTACCAAGGATTGTCACTGTCTTAATGTCCTGTTAACTAATAGAAATTAGTCCTGTTATATTTCTCTCATTTTTGTTAAAAAGATAATGTAAATTGTTAGCAATAGTATTATGGTGTGTACTTTATAGTATATTATAGGTATATTTAATAAGAGAAAGTATAGTGTCAACCTTAAAAGTAAAACAGAAAAAATAAAAAAGTTATTTTACCAGCAAAATGGGTTTATTTGGGAATAACAGCGGAAATGCAATTTGGGACATATAAACTGTAGCGAACCATAGACAAGTCCAGAGATCAAAGGAAAGGAACGCTATTTTATAGAGAAAAGGGGGAAGTTGGGAAGGACTGTTTGAATGAAAGGCCACTGAAGAAAAGTGAGCATTCCGGGTGGTGCCGGTTTCTCCTTCGCTAAACTGTGCTATTGTCATAGGGCTGACCTTGTTGCCGGGCGAGGAGAAATTGTTCTTTCCTCCCGCTGGAGAAGAAAATGGGGTTTTTCCTGTTGGGAATGCAAATGACATGAGGTAGGGCATGAGAGCTCTGCCTTCCGGTTTCCCAACTCCATTTTGAATAGGGTTTCCTTTATTCAGTTTCACAACATTTTCTTTATTATTAGCAAAATGAAAACAAAATTAGACTAAACCTGTCTGGCTGCTCCTTATAAGACTCCCATATTATTGTACACGTATATTTGACAATCTTTTAACCAAAGAAATATATTACGTGACATGCTAAGTGTATTATAACCCAGAAGTGGAATTTTTCCCCAATGAGGTTTTATTTTAAAAAAATTCTGTTGTCACTGTAGAGGATTTTTTTCCTCCAACATAGCCTGTGGTGTAGCAGCACTGGTGACCACAGTCCCTAAAGGGAGATAAAGTGTATTTGAGAAGAAACAATCGCCTGCTGGCCTTCTTTTTGTTTTGACTAAAGAGGCACTTTGATATTCAGCTAGAGGGAGGAATATGCACCTGAAAGACTGGAGACAGTGATTAAACCCCGTTTCCTTGCCAGTGGGGGTGTTATACAAGTTTTATCACTGTTTCTGGAGGTAAAACAAGAGGAGTGTAACCTTTGTGTTCCACTGCCACAGCATTAATCTCACCCAGAATGAAGACAGAAGGTCCCAGTGTGGGTGCTTATAGAACAGATATATTTTAATAGTCCAGAGCTTGATGCTATCACAAAACACTAGCATTTGCCCAGTTTAACTTGAAATAAAATCTAAACTGACAAATAACTGAAATAGAATAAAACACATAAAACATCTGTTTTCAAATTATTTTAATGCTTGTAAACCTATGGAGCCACTTCCTGGCTCCATCAACTTGTCCTTGTGAGTTAATAGGGCTACGATACCTGTTTTTTATGCTAAAATCCATTTTAAGGCAGTTCTCATAGACTTTAGTTAGACGAAGCTTCTCTAGAAAGGTGAGTTTATCTCCCAGAAATTTCCACGATACTGTAGGGAAGAAGGTTTTCCTTCTGGGCTTCTTTTTTTCTCTTTCCCTGATCTATTAATTAAATTGACATAAGACAGATTAACCAGAGAAAAAATAATTTAATCTTCTACGTACTACGTACGGGAGCCACCCAAGACATGAGAAGCTCCAAGACGGTCAGGCAATAGAGGCTTAGATGGCATCTTGAGCTAACAAGAGGGTAGGGGCTCTGGGGCTTCAAAGGTAAGGAAGACAAGTCACAGGAAGATGGGAACAGCAAATGTTTGGTAAACAAATATTTGATATGCCATGCAGAGACAAGCGTACACAGAGAGGAATCCGAATAAACAGTTCCCAGTAAGCTCCCCACAGCTTACCACACTTAGCCTGCACTCCGCAGTCATCTCTGGTGATGGCTCTATTCTTGGGCCAGGCCCTCTATCAAAATGTTTAGAGGCAGTTAAGAGGGAGGTAAAAAGCTCCTCCTGAGTCATTTCGGGCCTTGTCTTCGGCTCAAAATAATCCACATGCCAAAGTGGCACATTTTGGGGAGACTCCTGAACCCCTTCAGCCCCTGCTTGCTCAGCAGTACTGCATGCAGTTTGNAATTTCCCCGACTCATCGCTCCTTCCTGAGTCGGGAAACTCGCCTGAGGGTGCTTGCAATAAAGCTCATCCTCTGGACCACGTTTGCCTTTGTGGTCTCCATTTTATTCTCGACAAGAGAAACCTTACACTTTAATTACAGAAAGCTTAGGAGAACACACACACACACACACACACACACACACACACACACACAGTCTTTTTCCTGACATCTTGTTTAACCCTCCAAAAGATTCTGTTTGGTCCTACTGGATTTACGTACTCTTAAGAAACAATCAATATTCCAGAAATACGAAGACTGATTTACATTGAGAAACGCACCCAACATTCTTTGGCCAAGGAGAATGGGCACCATGACTGAAAAATCCACCTGTCCGGTGATATGAAGGAAATTTTTCCAAAAAGTCACAAAAAGAAGGAAATTTAAAAGAATTATTGGCAGCAAAATTACAGTAGCTACTAAATGTACATTGCATGTTTTATAATACACTTGGTTCATATTTTTCTAATCATTTACTTCTCATCAAATAAATAAAGAAAATGATGTTATCGTCTTTTTGATAAACATTTAATATGCTAGAATAAATGTAAACTAATGAATCAGTAAAAGAATCTTGATTTCCCCATAGAAAATAAAGATAATACCAAAGATAATTTACATACGTATTTCCATTTTGCATATTGTCTGGAAGACTCATATTTCTCATAAAAACAAAATTTAAATACACTTTCTGAAGAGTAAAGGAGGATAAAAGAAACAATATTACTGACATTAATAGGGTTTAGACAAGGAAAAAAATTGATAAATCATATTTTATTGTGTAAAGGCATGAAACACCACTTGATTACCAAGGATTGTCACTGTCTTAATGTCCTGTTAACTAATAGAAATTAGTCCTGTTATATTTCTCTCATTTTTGTTAAAAAGATAATGTAAATTGTTAGCAATAGTATTATGGTGTGTACTTTATAGTATATTATAGGTATATTTAATAAGAGAAAGTATAGTGTCAACCTTAAAAGTAAAACAGAAAAAATAAAAAAGTTATTTTACCAGCAAAATGGGTTTATTTGGGAATAACAGCGGAAATGCAATTTGGGACATATAAACTGTAGCGAACCATAGACAAGTCCAGAGATCAAAGGAAAGGAACGCTATTTTATAGAGAAAAGGGGGAAGTTGGGAAGGACTGTTTGAATGAAAGGCCACTGAAGAAAAGTGAGCATTCCGGGTGGTGCCGGTTTCTCCTTCGCTAAACTGTGCTATTGTCATAGGGCTGACCTTGTTGCCGGGCGAGGAGAAATTGTTCTTTCCTCCCGCTGGAGAAGAAAATGGGGTTTTTCCTGTTGGGAATGCAAATGACATGAGGTAGGGCATGAGAGCTCTGCCTTCCGGTTTCCCAACTCCATTTTGAATAGGGTTTCCTTTATTCAGTTTCACAACATTGTCTTTATTATTAGCAAAATGAAAACAAAATTAGACTAAACCTGTCTGGCTGCTCCTTATAAGACTCCCATATTATTGTACACATATGTTTGACAATCTTTTAACCAAAGAAATATATTACGTGACATGCTAAGTGTATTATAACCCAGAAGTGGAATTTTTCCCCAATGAGGTTTTATTTTAAAAAAATTCTGTTGTCACTGTAGAGGATTTTTTTCCTCCAACATAGCCTGTGGTAGCAGCACTGGTGACCACAGTCCCTAAAGGGAGATAAAGTGTATTTGAGAAGAAACAATCGCCTGCTGGCCTTCTTTTTGTTTTGACTAAAGAGGCACTTTGATATTCAGCTAGAGGGAGGAATATGCACCTGAAAGACTGGAGACAGTGATTAAACCCCGTTTCCTTGCCAGTGGGGGTGTTATACAAGTTTTATCACTGTTTCTGGAGGTAAAACAAGAGGAGTGTAACCTTTGTGTTCCACTGCCACAGCATTAATCTCACCCAGAATGAAGACAGAAGGTCCCAGTGTGGGTGCTTATAGAACAGATATATTTTAATAGTCCAGAGCTTGATGCTATCACAAAACACTAGCATTTGCCCAGTTTAACTTGAAATAAAATCTAAACTGACAAATAACTGAAATAGAATAAAACACATAAAACATCTGTTTTCAAATTATTTTAATGCTTGTAAACCTATGGAGCCACTTCCTGGCTCCATCAACTTGTCCTTGTGAGTTAATAGGGCTACGATACCTGTTTTTTATGCTAAAATCCATTTTAAGGCAGTTCTCATAGACTTTAGTTAGACGAAGCTTCTCTAGAAAGGTGAGTTTATCTCCCAGAAATTTCCACGATACTGTAGGGAAGAAGGTTTTCCTTCTGGGCTTCTTTTTTTCTCTTTCCCTGATCTATTAATTAAATTGACATAAGACAGATTAACCAGAGAAAAAATAATTTAATCTTCTACGTACTACGTACGGGAGCCACCCAAGACATGAGAAGCTCCAAGACGGTCAGGCAATAGAGGCTTAGATGGCATCTTGAGCTAACAAGAGGGTAGGGGCTCTGGGGCTTCAAAGGTAAGGAAGACAAGTCACAGGAAGATGGGAACAGCAAATGTTTGGTAAACAAATATTTGATATGCCATGCAGAGACAAGCGTACACAGAGAGGAATCCGAATAAACAGTTCCCAGTAAGCTCCCCACAGCTTACCACACTTAGCCTGCACTCCGCAGTCATCTCTGGTGATGGCTCTATTCTTGGGCCAGGCCCTCTATCAAAATGTTTAGAGGCAGTTAAGAGGGAGGTAAAAAGCTCCTCCTGAGTCATTTCGGGCCTTGTCTTCGGCTCAAAATAATCCACATGCCAAAGTGGCACATTTTGGGGAGACTCCTGAACCCCTTCAGCCCCTGCTTGCTCAGCAGTACTGCATGCAGTTTGGCAAGTGTACGGACACCTAGTCTGTCTTGCTTGATGACTTATTTGAGGAGTATATTAGTAAGTTATTATTTAGAACATAGCTAACACTGGAAATTAGGTAGAAGGGAGAAGCTTTTTAAAAAGGAGCACCTTTTGGTGTCCAAGTGCTTGGTTTAAAAACTCTCATTTATTCAGCCTTCATATTATTTGGATATTATTATTGTCATTCCCTCCCTTGTTGCAAAAAAAAAAGTATCCATGTTTATGGAAAGCTTTAATTTAATTTAACTTATTTAATGAACAAATACTGTATTTCATGGGAACTTAGATATGATCCAAAAAACTCATCACATAAAATATCCATCAAATAAAACAAATACTCATAAAAAATCAGGATATCAAAAGGCCATCTAGGTGCATTGTCTCCAATTTGACGGTCCCTAACACTTTATTAATCACTGTGCTGCTGGCCACTTTGGAGTCCAATAATAGTCATTTTGTTACCTGCTCTAACAACTTGGGTTGCTGGGCTGATAGTGTCCTTAGCTCTGTGTTTGACACAGAGAAAGCAAAGTTAATAATTATTCTAGTTATCCTTGAAAGAGTTCCAATGACCCCGCCTGCATTAGGCAGGATAAAGCATGGCTCACAGCTGCAAGTGGGGCTGACTCAGGCAGCAGTCTCATCCGGTGACTCAGAGAGCTAGACCACTGGGGTCTTGTGTTTTGCTCATCCCCACACACGTCCTTCGTGAGCATCGTGGCAGAGGAATAAAGTTCTGGAGTGTGAATTCTGTTCTCAGTTCACTGTCTAGAACTATCACTTGGTCTGAAGTAACTGCAACCAGATTGGGCAATGTGGGAAATCAGAAATTCAATCAGTAGAAAATATTTTGGTCACACCGGCTATGTAGAGGGGAATATTTATCTGATTAGTGGTACCACTGCTGGATCAACAGTAGTTTTAAGTTAATTTTCTGTACTTTAAATAACACTTTTATTTTAAACCTTTATATAAGGAGTGATATCTCCTGGAAATAAATTAATAATAGACTATATAAAATATACTTTTCTCACTTATTTTTAGCTCCTGAAAGGGTGATATTTCAAAGGAGAAGCTGTGTTTTATACTAAGCATTAAAATAGGTGATTTTGTATTTTAAGTATCTCCACTGTTAAAAGCATACTGTAAATTTTTAACTTATAACGTGCTGTATAATATTATTCAGATATGATTAATTAGAATATCCTATGTTTACTTCAGTTAAGTTATACATTTGATCTTTTTTCAACAAATATTGACTAATAAATTTTAAGTTATTTAATTACGCAAAGTAATTTTAACACACACATTGTATTAATGCTTTGACTTAAATTTCTGTATATAAGCTTTTGAGTCTTGCAAAGTTTGAATAGGATTATTTTTTTCCAGATAATGTTAATAGAGCTGCAACACAATGGATATTATAAGGTGATGTTATAAGGTCAGAAATCTCCTTCCAGTATGCTTTCATACAGGATGTGAAGATAATCCAATAAAGATATTTTTCTCATTTTGGACTTACCTAGTAGCAGCTAGTTGGTTGCACACAGTGGAAGAGACAAGATAAATGACAGAAAGGAGAAAATCAACCTGTGCTTTACATTTTATCTCAGATAATATAAAATAGTTATTATTTAAAAATAGAGATAATGCAAAAAACAACCCCACATGAACAACTGGAAGGTAAGTAAATATCTCTTTTTATCAGTCCACTTTAATTAAAAAAAAATTCACTTAAATTTGAAAAATAATGTGTTATTTTCATTAGAGAGAATAACTTATCCTACCAATTCATGAGATCATATGTGTTCTGAATGATTGTGGTGAAATTGATTTTTATCTATGGCTGTATATTAAATTTTCACTGTAAACATAATGATGATGGTAAGAGCGAGATACCATTTACTGAAACCTTACCATATACCAAGTATTTTTTAAAGACTAACTATGGATTGCATTATTTAAACTTCAGTACAGTCTTAATGAGGCTTATTATCACCCTCTTTTGCTTTTAAGAACATTGAGGCATGAGAGACCAAAAAATGGCATGGCAATATTTGAAAATACTAATGTAATTTACATTTCAGTCAGTCATATGTAAGAGTTTCTTGTAATTTCTAGTATTAGGCTAAACCCTGAGCTTGTCACTTCAGGGAAGGACAAGGGGACTCTACTGAGAATAAATTACCATATCAACTATGAGACTTACAGTCGACTTTTTGAGTCTATATTAAGATAATATATTAAAATTAGGCTTTCTGCAAAGAAAAAAAATTTTTTTTTAACTCCAATTTGTTTTTCCACTATCTGGAACCTGTCTGAAGACTCAGATCATTGACACTACCTATAAATAACAGGTAGCAAGAACTCAGATTTTGACCAAAGACAAGTTCCTATTTAACAGAAAAATAAACAAAAGACCATCCATATAGGAAAAGAAGGGGGTAGAAGAGGGATGCTGTTAGATTCTTGCAAATCTTGGCTTCTCACCACTTCCACCATCTTGGGATCAGTGGAGTAGGGAGTGTTCTTTTGAAGAGTCTGGAATAATCTGCAACCTTGTGTTGTTAATGTCACCCTACAAAAACCTCAATAAGAAATAGAAAGGAAGGCAGGAAGAAAGAAAAGAAGGAAGGCAGGCAGGAAGGCAGGCAGGCAGGAAGAGAAGGAAGGAGGGAGGGAGGCAGGAATGAGGGAAGGGAGGAAGGAGGGAAGGAAGGGGAAAAAAGTGATGGTGGGCAGAAGGAAAGAAAGAATGAGATCAATCAACTTCAAAATCTTTTCTTGTTCCTGGACCAAGCTCTGAATAAATCATTGTTTTTCAACCCTAAGTACACATTAGAATCATCTGGGAAGGTTTGTACATATACTGCCATAAAGGTTTAAAAAAAAAATCATTTCAGATAGTGACATAAGATATAAAATGAATCAAAATACTTGGCTAAAGAATGACCATGATATTTCTGAGAATGTCATTATTAGAAACTTGTTGGCATTAAATTATAAATTTTACATAACGATAATGAAAGTGATGGTGAGATTTAAATTCCTACTGGTTTTAAATTACAATAAATCTGAGTCATTATTTTAGGAGAATAGCTTCATAATTTTTATTTCATAATATTTTTAGAGTGTGTTCATTCAAAACCCAGTAGGGCCAGCCGCCACAAATTTTTTGCTCAAGAAAACAATATTACAAATTTATCTCAAATTAAAAGATTATGATTCAGCCAAACATTGGAAGATTATTCACCAGTCAGTCTCCTTGGAGACTATTAGCCTACTCAGGCTCCCATAATAAAATACCACAAACTAGGTGGCTTATTTGTTTTCTCAAAGAAATTTATTTTCTCTCAGTTCTGGAAGTCAAAGATCAAAGTGATGGCAGAGCAGTTTCTCTTTGGCTGGCAGATGGTGTCTTCTCACAGTGTTCTACCATGGCCTTTCTCTGGGTGAGAATGCAGAGAGAATAAGAGAGGTCTCTGGTGTCTCTTCTTCTTGCAAGGCCACCTTCTATCAGATTAAGACCGCACTCTTCTGACTACATGTAACTTTAATAAGCCGCTTTAGTTATCTGCTTAAAGATTCTCCCCAAATACAGTCACATTGGAGGTTAGGGCTTCAACATATGTATGGTGGTAGTGGTTGGTGGTCGGGTGGGCAGCTGAGTCCTTAACAAAGACTGTTTCTTCTCATCACTTAAGGGTTCCTTTGGAGCTCTTTAAGTCCAGTACCGTGGTTGATCTTTTCTCCAATGTATTTTCATGATCAATTAAATAAGCAAGTAGCATTCAATTTAAATACACATTGTTATACTATTTTAATGGGTTTATCAAAATTGTTACATAACTTTAACTTACATTTTATCATATATTTAAAAAATGAACAATGTTTTAGTTTTCTATAGCAGCTGTTACAAATTACCACAAACATAGTGGCTTAAAACAACACAAATTTATTATCTTATGGTTCTGAAGGTCAGAAGTCCAAAATAGATGTATAGACTAAAATCAAGATACTGGCAGAGCTATGTTTCTTCTGGATACTAAGGGAGAATCTATTTCCTTGCCTTGGACAGCTTCTAGAAACTTGCTTTAACATGTGCCCCTTCCTCAATATCTCAAAATTTCATCTTCTCCCTCCCTTCCTCTCTCTCTTGCTCTCCCTCCCTATGACCTTTATTTCCATTGTTACGTCTCCCACTCTGACTCTGATTCTTCAGCTGTTCTCTTTGCTTTATAAAGACACTTATATATAAAGACACTTATAATCTGGAGAATCTAGAGTAACCTCCTCACCTCAAGAAACTTAACTTCACATTTGCAAATTCTTCTTTCCTCGGTATGGTGATATATTCATGAGTTATGAGGATTTGGGTGTGGACATCTTTAGGAAGCCGCCATTCTCTCTACCACATTGTTCACATGACTTCCTATGAAATGTTGCTACTTTAGAAAATATGTAAATTTTTTTGTCATGAAAACTGCACAAACTTTTGCTAAATTAATGATTCTACTAAAATGTCTGACTTACCATTGGTATTTCATCTTTCAGAATTTTGGAGGTAAAAACTGAGGGAACTTCATTTTCCATATCAATTGAGATAAATGCTGGATTATTCATGACAAATAACCAGAAACTCATGCTTTCTTACAAGTTAGACTGGACAAACCATAGATTTAGTAGACGAGTGACTCTATAATTCACTTCTGTAATAAGAAGTTCCATTTCTTTTCTTTTCTATGAATGAGCCAGAGATGGCCTGGATATTCATCCCTAGGTTATTTGCTGCAGGTTGAAGCCTGCTAATGCAAAAGCTTGACCAGCAAATTCAATTTCTATACATCAGTTGTTTTAAAAATAGTCCAATGAGATTTTAGCCATTTAGACCTACTTGCTTTGCATATCTCACAAAACCTCACCCAGTGGCTCTTATCCATTGATAAGGTAAAGCCTTGGAATTGTAGGCTCCAGGACATGGCAGCCCTTTGGTCTTGCGCCATCAGAGTTTTCTGGCCTAGACACCATGCTGTTGAGTGACATCAGCTATATAGGTAAACCGCTCATATATTCCCCTCTCCCCTGGCAGTTCTCTTGCCCTCCTCCTCTTCTGGATGGTAACCCCTTGCATAAGCCTCTGGACAATGTTACACTGTAAGAGCTTTGCCTTTATTACAACCCTGTCCAAGTGCCACCCAGTAAAGCTCCTAGTGTCTCACTGCTTGCTGTGATGATAGAATTTTCCTTGATCATCCCTGTTAAAAGAGAGAATTAATTATGTTAAAACTCTGAAGAATTTACTTGAACAAAAATTGATTTGAATGGGGCAATGCCAAACCAGAAGTTATTAGGTGTAAACTGTAGCTAGGAACCAGGGTTAAAGATGTATATAGACAAAGGGCAGAAGCAAAGAAAGGAAATGATTTGACTGTCTATAGCTATTAAAGCCTAGTTGGTTATTTGTGATTAACTGTCATTAGGTTTTAATTTCTTAACCTTCAGGCATTTACAGGCTTAAGGTTTGGTTTGCTCATGTAGGCCACTAAAGCCATATAGCCACTTCAGTCTAATGACCTCCTTGTTTAATTAATTTAACAGTCCCAAATCCCTTAAACACTCTATAATTTCCCATCTCAACAACCAGACATTGTTGAATTTCAGATTCTTCACAGTACCTATGTCAACAGTGAGTTATCTGGTTGGGAATTGGAAGCATTTTCTTAAATAAGTTATATAAGTGGTATATAAGTTATACCATTGAGAGTTGTTATTAACATGTATGTATTAGTATTTACTATTAGATAAATTTTATCAGATGTTGGACATTTTACAAGGCAATTTGCAAATATCACAATTCAATTTTTATGATAGTAAAACAAAGCAGGTGATATTATTTCTATTTTACATTTAACAAAAATGAGATTTAGAAAGTTATTTAAGTTGTTCCAAATGAGATAAAGTATTAATTAGGTCTATTGGATGATAAAATCTGTTTTGCAATTTTTTCTTTCCACTATCCCATGTTGCTCCTGTGTTGGTTTTTATTATTTTTTGTAATCTTTCTTGGGTTTGTACTATTTCACCAATCTAAGATATGCCTTGACATTTTTAATTATCCATAACAGTATCTAATGTTTTCTCCTTCACTTAAGATATAAAAATAAAAGAAAAAAAGCCTCTTTGAGAATACTGCAGTGACCCTGCAGAGAATATCCATGTTTCTTTGTTGTTGTTGTTTTGGGAGTTTTTTGGTATTCACATTCTACTTAATATAGTCTCCACAAATATTTTCCCTTAAATTGGCTTTCAGGTAATCAAATTCTCAGTGACTATAAATTACATATACATCTGGGAGTGAATGATAAATATTCAATTGCAACAAATGAAGGTATACAAATATCCTAATAAGGTGTATCTTAGAGACACTAGGAATGGTTGAAGATACTGTCTTTGATATCTTCATTGATGTAACCAGGTCATTTACTCATTAGACTAAGTTTAGCAATAAAATGTCCCTTTGTAACTAACATAAGTGAAAACTGGCAGAGTCAAATAACCAGAAATTTAGGGGCTTGCTAATTGGGGAGGTCAGTGAAGAATGAAGTACATCTATAAATGGTAGTTATTTGGTCCTAGGAAAGACTGATGGAATGTAGTTCTTGCGAAGTCTTAAAAAAAAAAAAAAAAGTCTAGACAAAATTTAGTTGGAATGCAGGGAAAATCTGGCACTAAGTGGTTGAATCATACTTCGCTAAAAAACCAGTTAGACTGAGATAAACACCAGGATGAATGGCATCACATGCATCAGAATATTTGTGTCACCAAATGCCAAGAGGGAAGACCCACATAATCAATAAGAAACAATATTTTTGATTTTCTATGAAAATTCAAGAACATAGAGATAATAGGAAGTACTAAAAAATGGATAATAACACTTCGTAGTAAGTAGGTTTTATGGGAATTAAAAACTACATATTGAATGAAAACTCAAAATAAAGGGAAATGGTTATGTTGAATGTTTAATGGCTCAGGTTAAATTAGCTAGCCATAGGCATCTGATAATATGTAATGTCTTGTTAATATGTGGAAAATAGTGTTTACTGACCCCTGTAATTTATATTAAGCACTGTCCTTATGATAACCTGGCATTAGAATGGAAAATATTCAAATTTCCATGGGTAATACATCTAATACACCCACTCTCAGAGCCAATGGCTATTTAAGCACTGAACTTAGGTGTCTCTGACTCTTTCCATGGTTTCTTCTTTTGAAAAAATAAATTCTTCAGTTATATGCTAGCATTTTCAGTGGGGTCCTACTGCCCAGAGAATCTCTTCCTTCCTTTGGGTTGATACTAAGACTTAATTTTCAAAAGGCTATCTTATCTTTCTCATTTCCTAGCTTTAAGAGCATCTTGCCAGACCTCCCTCCCAAATGCTAACTAAACCAATGCTTTGATCCATTAAACAGTGACAAAGTATTTCATGAAATTATTCATTTAGTGAGTGGTAGAGATGGAATCTTCATTGACAATTTATGTCACTTATTAAAGGCTGCCTTGGTAGATTTAAATAAATTATATGTGTCTATTTTTTTAATCTTCCTTCTTAGGTCATAAATGCCTTTTAGTATTTCCTAGAGTACCTAGCACCATGTTATGCCCTGAGTATACATTCAATAAACGGTTGCAGAACCAAACCGAAAATCAACTAAACCATAATGAGCCATTGCAAAAAAAAAAAAAAAAAAAATAGAAGGAAAGATATGTGTTTTCTTCTATATTTTGATATTTATAAAAGCAGAGATAAAATATTGTCCAAAGTTCAATGCAAATAGAGTAGATTAGAATTCAGACAATATAGATAATGTATACTCTTACTAGTTTTTATCTTGTGAATAAGAAGGAGAGATGTTTTATTGCTTGGAGTTCCAGGGTATACAGCTTTCTAACTTTAAGTGACAAAATCTCTTAGAAATATATGTAACACCTTGGGAATATCTGTCTCCATGAAGAGTCCTGCTTCAGGTTCCCCATGCTTGTAGGAAACTGTTTTACAAAATATGTGAAACTGAATACAAAAAAAAGATTACAATATATATGCTCTCTTTCGTAGTGATTTTTCTTTGTTATTATTGAGGGTAACTTAGCACTGAAAGATTAAGAGCCAAGAAGGGAACAAAAATTTAAGATGAAAAACTTCTGATTATGTTAACCATTAGCAGATTTGCAGAGTGAGAAGTATGATAAATTAGTACTATCCAGTTTTATCCACAGTTGACCTTTTTTTATGTGTTGGAAGAAAATTTGGAAGAGGCTGACTCCCAAAAACTACAGCTCACTGCCAGAAAATTTGAATTTCATTTCCTGAAATGTCATTGGAATAAAGCATATCTTCATTGTTAAAGGATTTCTCATTGTAGCTGGACAAATGGGCTAGTGTGACATTCAGCAAAAATAACCTCTGATGTTTCAGACCTGGTTTCAGAAACCACCACATCCAACAGTGGGAAAGGGGGACTTGTATTGTCTCATCTGCTGTGAGCTGCAAACCCCAGAATCTCATTCCTTGAGGGAATCATGGCACTGGCACTAACTACCATGGCTGCAGATTTTTTTTTTTTTTTTTTTTTTTTTTTTTTTTTTTTTTTTTTTTTNTATTTATTTATTTGACAGAGAGAGAGACAGCCAACAAGAGAGGGAACACAAGCAGGGGGAGTGGGAGAGGAAGAAGCAGGCTCCCAGTGGAGGAGCCTGATGTGGGGCTCGATCCCAGAACACCGGGATCACGCCCTGAGCTGAAGGCTGATGTTTAAGGACTGAGCCACCCAGGCGCCCCTGAGGCAGCAGAAAATTCTAATGAAAGACTCAGCAACAGCAAGCAGCTCTCAAGGTGAGATGGTGCTACAGTTTTACAACCTTAACCAGGCCTGACCACGCCCTGAGCTGAAGGCTGATGCTTAAGGACTGAGCCACCCAGGCGCCCCTGAGGCAGCAGAAAATTCTAACGAAAGACTCAGCAACAGCAAGCAGCTCTCAAGGTGAGATGGTGCTACAGTTTTACAACCTTAACCAGGCCTGCATAATAAAACCATTACAGAGCCACAGTAAATATTGTAAATCATAAATTCTTACCCATAAAAGTCCATAATGAACTGAGTATAAATATCAGTAAAACACACCAATAACAAAACTACTCAAATACATACTGCATATTAATGAAGACGGAAGGCAATTCTTGACTTCTCCAGGGTGCAGCTTAAAAGGCTCTTGCCAGCAGGAGAAACCCAGGGAAAAAAAGTAACAAACAGAGAACAGGCTGGAAAGCAGTGCAATCTCATTTAGTAACATTGTCACCAACTTAGAGCAGATCCATCAGTTTTCTCAGAATGTAGGATTTATCCAATTTCTTTTGTTATTGTATGTATTCACTTAAGAGTCACTGAAGCAGATAGCTGTTGCCATCTCCTCTATTACTTCTTGTATATAGAAGCCTGTAGTTTTCCAAATGTCTACCTTGCTAGACTGTGACCCTGTGCTCCTCTCAGGACTAAATCCTGATGAATTGTGACCCTGTTCTTTCAGAGCTAAATCCTGATGGATTGTGAGCTTGTCCTTTCAGGGGTGAATCCTGATGACTCTATTCTAATCATGTAATTATATTTCTCTTGCCAGTGATTAGTTCAGGAGCACGTATGGAATCAGATTCAGTCAATGCCACATGGGGGTAGGGATTCTTTCCTGGATGATCTGTGTAATACATATGAGGCCTTGAGTCAAGTAGACCCATGGTTCAAGGTAACCATTTTGTAACCATGAATGGAACATGTTTTTGGATGAAGCCAATATACCAGGTTCACATAAAGACAAATATAAAGAATCTGAGTCCTTGATAATATTAGCAAACTGCTGAATTAACTTATTTCTGAACATCTAATCGAGATAATAAGTTTTCTCAATGTTTTAATTGGTGAAATCGTGATTTGTTTTTACTTGCAGTTGAAATCAGCCTCATTGATATAAGATTTTCAGGGGCAAATCACAATCTATAGGAAACGCTAATTTCAAAGATAATTATTTAAAAAATTCTCATTGGAATCTGTGATATTCTTATATCACAAAGTAGAAGGCAGTGATAACTAGGCCTACTTGGGTTCTATGAACAAACAAATTAAGACTATATAGATCCCACAGCATTATCTATAGAAAATGTTTTATAGCATACATTATTAAAATTTTTATTAATTTGCAACAGCTTCTTAGTTTTTAGAAAATCAGAAAAATGGCACAGAATCTTAAGAAAATAAATACTAGAACATTTTTAAATAGACTTTTGAGAAGACATGATTTCATTTGCTGACATATCATTGTTAGCATTATTCTCTAAATCTTAATTTTAATGGAATAAATAAAAGGATTATCTTGAGTTTTATAGAATTTGTGCCCAAATAGTGATTTTATAGTGGTGCACCATTTTCTCCTGACTATGTTTTCAGGGCAACAAAACTGTAGAATGGTCCACAAGTAAATTACCAACACCTATACCATAGTTATTGTTGTATTCATGTTTAGGGACCTTGTGAACAATAAGCTCAGACAAAAGGAAGACATTGCGTACTTATGAAATCTCTCAGATTAATAGCATGAAGTTGTCAGTTGAAGTCACAGCCTTTGTAACCAGGAAATTACAAAGGACATGACCTGAGATGGATTCATTTTCTTTTACCCTATAATTTTCTTATATAAGTTTCAGTTAAAATATTAAAAAATGAGAAATACACCAAGAAGAAATAAAACATATTTTATAGATGCAATAGTTTATTAACATTAATTCCAGAAGTTGATTTTTAAAATTCTGATTAGTTGTTTTTGTTTTCATGTTATTATGCCAAAGAGAACACCTCATCCATAGACTTAAAAGAATATATTGTGTTTTCATGTAAATAATGTACCTCGGGGGCATCTGGGTGGCTCAGTCAGTTAAAGCATCTGCCATCAGCTCAGGTCATGATCCCGATCCCAAGAGCCTGGGATCAAGCCCCACATCAGCATCAAGCTCCTTGCTCAGTGGGGATTCTGCTACTCCCTCTCCCTCTGCCATTCCCCTAACCTGTGCTCTCTGGCTCTATCTCTCTGTCAAATAAATAAATAAAATCTTAAAAAAAACAATGTACCTAGGAGTCCTAATGTTTCCACTTTGAAACTGTATAAGGGCAAATAATTGATAGATATAATTTTTTAACTCAATTATTTTCATATCTACGTATCTATTATATATCTCTAGCTAAGTAGCTAGCTATTTCAGACACTGCGCTAAGTGTTGAGGAATTAAAAATGTAATTCTAAAACTCATGAGAGAAACTATGGATATATGTAATGAACAAGCAAAAAATAAAAACACTACAGAATATGATAATCACTATAAATAAACCAGTGCAATGTGTTCTGTCATACTTTCATTTATAAAGTAACAGGGAGGGGAGAGTACTTTGATAGGCTTTGCAGAGAAGGCTCGGCTGTGGAAATGGTGTTTCTGGGACCCAGATAATAAAAAGGAGATGGTCATGCAGGAGCAGAGGAATTGATCTCGATTGCGTGATCAGCACATCCAAAGGCCTTAAAGCTGGAAAGGGCTTGGTCCATTTGAACATAAAGGAGTCCTGCGTGGATGGATCATAGTTCTTATACTTCTAGTAGAATCAATCTCTCTCCCTGCCTTTCTCTTTTATGCTCTTTCATTATAGAAATAAATAAATGAAAGCCATACCAGCCTGATTTTTATAATAATTGTATGGTTGAGGTGTCAAGTTTAAATGAGAAGAGTGAATAGAACTGGGCCAAGAGCGTTTAGCTCCTTGCACTTCCAATCAGGTTCCAAGTGCATGACCCTTTTCTATCTGAATGCTTTCCTTTATGTTTGCCTTACCAATTAATCTTGCATCCATGTTTAAATTTATAACCTGAATTATGTTTTTCTATCTGAGGCTTGTCCAGGATTTTTTCCAGTTCATGTTTTGAGGGAGGAAGAGTCTTTTAATTATGGTGGAGATTGGAGCCCAAAAGAAGATGCAGACAAAATCTTACCTGTCACAGCCTGACAAATAGTGTTTGGCAGTGTAGTCCTTATTATTTCAAAGGGAAATCCTGAGTGCACAGGACTTGGAGTTAGATGTGCCTTTGAATTCTGCTTCAGTCCCTCAGTTTCTGGGTGACCTTGTACAACTTATTAGATCTCTGTCTGTATTTTCTTCATCTTTAAATAATCATAATAATAGCCACCATACAGGGGATGTATAATTACAATGCCCAGTTTAGTAGTTGCTATGGAGGCAATGCTCAACATATGGTAGAAATTACTTATGTTGACTATTTATCCATTTACTATTTTCTAGATTATTCTGTAATTCCCCCAGGTTTTTTTTTTTTTAATGTTTCAAGAGATGTCCCATTTCATAACGGCCAGACATTATGGCCAGCAATCCATGAAATGCTCTAAAAACATATATTACTTTTAATAAAATTAATGGAATTCATTGGAATATTAAACTGCTGATTACTTATAGAGAAAAATGGAAACAAGTAGGACAAGTGGTAAAGAAGTTAATTATAAACATATTCAAACCTTTAATTCTATTAACTATTCAGTAAATGTTTAAGTACCTGCTATGCAACTAGAAAACTCTTACTTGATGGAATTATTATAAAAATATAGTTGTTACAGATGGAATCATCACAGAATAATGATGTATTTGCATAACATTTTGTATACATTTTTACCTGTAAAAGTGTTTATTTCTTGATTTTAATAAATATAATTGAGCACCTAGGTGAACTCAGTTTTGGATGCCCTCTGGTGGGGAAGAATCTCTCTCTCCCTCTTTCCCTCTCCTTCCCCATCCCCTCCTCCCTCTTTCCCTCTCCCTCTCCATCCCCTCTCTCCCCTTCTCTCTTTAACCTCCTTGGTCAGAGCAGAAAATTTGACTGGCACAGCTCCATGTGACTAGGCAATTTATTATATGGGAGGGGTTAGTAAAAATGTGAAATTGTTGAAGATAAGTGGAGCTCGGTTTCTCAAAGAAAGAAAAAAGAGTTACTCGTGTGTGAGGGAAACACAGAGAGTTAAAAATAAACTGTCCTGTTGAATTTGAATTAGAGGTATCCATGAAAAGTCATGGTTTTAGATCAATCTCTCAACAGCTAGATAGGTATAGATATTTAGTGTGTGTGTGCGTGTGTGTGTGCATGCGTGTGTGCACACGCTCATGTCTATGCACAGGTATGCATTTAGGAAATGTATTTTCTTGCTGTCAACTGAAAAAGCTTGGAGGCAATGACACCCCTATAAGGATGAGCACGTTTAGCACCTAGATCTTGATTTCTGGGTACTGTTATCCATTGAAGAAACCAAAACTCTTTGGAGAAACAACTTGTTCCAGAGCTAGAGAGGGAGAGTACCAGAATCTGCAGAATTGCTCTCTCTCACACACACAAAAACATTAAAAGGATATAGAAACCAGCTTGAAGGGAATCCCACTGGCCAAATTTGGGACAATACGAACTTCAGAATAAGGCAAGACAGGAACAAATTATAACTCACTGAATAAAATAAGAATCTATAAGGTCATATTATTATACATTCTAAAAGGAATAAATGCCTAAATAAAATTTTAAAAGAAGGGAAAGCTTTGATTTACCATGGAATATGAACAAATAAATATAATAAATGGCAAAATTAGGAAATTGCTGTTTGGAAATTCTCATGGTAATAGTTGTTTCAGGCAAGTAATAATGGATGTTAAATCAAGGGGGTAAAAATTTTATGGGAAAATATATTTTCTCCTTATGAAAGATTTATCAACTACATATTGGTTAATAAGTCCAAAATAATTATCAACCATACCATGGAGAAACTTTCAGACACTATTATACTCTAGAGATAAAAGTTAACATCAGCAGCCATAGGACAAATCAGCATTGTGTGTCTCTGATATAATGTGCTGAAAGGGACGCAGCAGCACTTCCGTGATATTCCCGATAAAAGTACATGATCTGAATGTAGCTGTGAGGAATCATCCCATCAATCTGAACTGAGGGACATTTTACAAAGTTATTGGCCTCCATTTAAAAAAAAAATGTGAAGATAACAAACGAGAAGAAAGGAGCAAAGAACTGTTCTCTTCTTTATTGAATACAACCAGATGCAACATGTGATGATGGATTCGATCCTGGACCTATGGGAGGGGGGCAGAAACAGTGAAATTTGAATGGACTCTGTGGATTTGATTATAATACTACATCATTGTTAACCTCTGATTTTGAGGATTGTCCCATTGTTATGTAAAAGAGTATCATTGTACAGAATACCCATTGACCGATGAAGGGATAATGGGCATTATGTCAGCAAGTGGCTCTCCAGTGGTTTGCCCCCAAAATATATTTTATATAAATATAGAAGGGGGAATAATATGAGAACATGTGATAAAATGTTAACATCTGGGGAACCTGATTAAAGGGTATATGAAAGTTCTTTGTCCTATTGTCCAGAAAGTTTCCATATACTCCCTGAACCCACACAAGCACAACCTTCCCCATTATCAACATCCTTACCAGAGTGGTACATTTGTTACAATGATGAACCCACACTGACANTACACTGACACGCCATTATCATCCAAAGTCCAGGCTACATGAGGGTTCACTCTCAGTGTTGTATTCCATGCGTTTCAATACATGTATGACATGTATCCACCATTATGGTCTCATACAGAAGAGTTTTATTGACCTAAAAATTTTCTATTCTCTGCCTATTCATCCTACCATCTTCCCAAGCCCTTGGCACCCACTAATCTTTTTACTGTCTCTGTAATTTTGCCTTTTCCACAATGTCATATAGTTGAAATCATACCGTATGTAGCCTTTTCAGATTGGCTTCTTTCACTTAGTAAATACGCATTTAAAGTTCCTCTATGTCTTTCCATGCATAGATACCTTCTTTCTTTTTAGAGTGGAATAACACCTCACGGTCTGGATATACCATAATTTATTTATTCATTCACCTACTGAAAGACAGCTTGGTGGCTTACAAGTTTTGGCAATTAGGAGAAAAGCTACTATAAACACCTATATTAGGTTTTTGTGTGACTATGTTTTCAACTCTCTTCCATTAAAGGAAGGTATATGCAAAATTACTTCCAAAGGTCAACGGAGCCCGTAAGATGGAAGAAAAAGGCCTACAAGTCCTGCCTGAGGGGAAATGGTTTATTAAGCAGATTTAGGCACAGAGATATGTCTTATGCTGGGTGGTTGCAAGACAAATAGATCTTCACAACCCCACCTTCTTTAAGACCTCCTTTTACAGTCTTAAAGGTTTGGAGTACATGCTGGGGGACCACCCAAGAGGAGAATGTTTAGGATGTCAAGAAAATAAATGAAAAAAGAAAAGAAAAGAAAAAAGGAAAGAAAAGGAAAGGAAAGAGATAAAGGAAAGAAAAGAGAAGAAAAGCAAAGAAAAGAGAAAAGAAGAATAGGTGAGTGTCATAGTCATATCTCCAGGGCAGATCAAGGATGTTATGACTCTTGGGAGTACCTAAGGCTATGTTTAAACAAAAGGAAAGAATGTGTGTGGGGGCTGTGCTCAAGAAGGTTTCTGGTCACAAGAAAGGTCCTCATGGCAGATCTGTTCAAGATAGCATTAACCTGGTTTATACAAATTCCTTTGAGTAAAAACCAAGGTGTGATTGTTGGGTCACATGACAGGAGTATGTTTAGCTTCATAAGAAACCATCAAACTGTCTTCCAAAGTGGCTGTTTCTTAGAATTTTGTAGTAAATTTTATTTCTAAATTAAAAGTTTAAAACAAAACCATAAAGAGGAAAGTAGACAAATAAATCATTACAATATGATCAGAGGCATGAGGTAACACCCAAGAAGCCACATGACCATGGACAACTACTGCAGAGAAGTGCCAGACAAGCTAGAAAGAAAGAGCATGGGTGTGGAGTTATGAGAAAGAGTAGAAGAGTCTCTTCGAGAGAGGTTATAGCATATGTGAAGGGCCTGGGACCGGAGAGAGTTTAGCGTATTTGAGGAAGTGAAAGAAGATTTAGTATAGCTGGAGCTGGCACAAAGCTGGAGTTGGCGAGAAAGAGAAAGCAATGCATACAGCACAATTTATGGAGTCCTCTAGCAGATACTGAGGTCACACTGAGCCTGCAATGACATCCCTGTTTGACTTTTCCCCATCCCTATCTTACATCTTTCTCCTATAACCTTACTAATTTTTTCTGAGAATTTCCTATTATGCCATTCATAACTGAATCCTTGCCTCAAAGTCAGCTTTTGGGAGACTAACAAGTCAAGCTCCAAGTCCACTGCATAAAAAATGGAGAGATACAGTAATGCAATATTGTTTTCAAGGTATTATTATTAAGTGTCAGAGAACATTATATGTTTAATGAATCATAGACTTCTTAATATGAAGTCCATAGTAAGCTGACTAAA
>NC_048228.1:85315546-85352166 GCF_002007445.2 Ailuropoda melanoleuca | reverse complement strand
GGCTCCCTGCTTCGTACCTCAATACTCAGTGCTGGAGATGTTCATTGTAGAGATCCAGATGTATCTTCCTGCATCTCAGGCTGATTCCGTGGATGTTCAGGATGGTCTGGTACCTATCCAACTTGACTCAGGGGACTGGCTGAAAAAGGGGTCCCCTACTCCTCCGCCATCTTAACTCCCCGTCCTTAGATTTATAGTTAAGTATTACATTTTTGGGGATTGCTCATGCAAACTGTGCTTTTAATCAAATCATTTGTTCATTGCTGGTATACAGAAAAGTGATTGACCTTGTATCCTGCAATCTTGTTATAATGACCTTGTATCCTGAGAACTTGTTATAAGGACTTACTAGTTCCAAGAGGGACTTTTGTTTGTTTGTTGTCAATTCTTTTGCATTTTCTACATAGACAGTCTTGTCATGTAAGAGCAGATAGTTTTATTTCTTCCTTTCAAGTCTGTATGCCATTTAGTTCCTTTTCTGGTCTTATTGTTTTAGCTAACACTTCCAGCACAGTGTTGAAAAGGAGTGGTGAGATGGGTCATCTTTGCCTTTTACCTGATCTTAACAAGGAAAATTTCAAGTTTCTCACTATGGTAGTTCCCTTTATTCACAGGGGATGTGTTTCAAGACCCCTAGTAGATAACTAAAAATGTAGATAGTACTGAACCTTATTTTATATATATGTTTTTTCCTATACATATTTACTTATAATAAAGTTTAATTCATAAACGATGCAGTAAGAGATCACTAGTAACTAATCATAAACTAGATTAATTTTATAATAATATTCTGTAATAAATGTTACATGAATATGGTCTGTCTCTGTCTCTCAAACTATATTATACTGTATTCATCCTTCTTCTTCTTGTGATGACGTGAGATGACAAAATGTTTACGTGATGAGATGCAGTGAGCTGAATGATGTAGGCACTGTGACCTAGTGTTAGGCTACTGTCATGCGCTTCTGAACTGTGGTTGACCAGAGGTAACTGAAACTGCAGAAAGTAAAACCATGAATTGGGGTTGGGGGGACTACTATATTAACTATGATGTTAGCTGTAGGCTTTTTATAGATATTCTTCATTAAGTTGAGGAAGTTCCTCTCTATACCTAGTTTTCTGAGAGGTTTTTTTTTTTTTTTTAAGATTTTATTTATTTATTTATTTGACAGAGATAGAGACAGCCAGAGAGAGAGGGAACACAGCAGGGGGAGTGGGAGAGGAAGAAGCAGGCTCCTAGCGGAGGAGCCTGATATGGGGCTCCATCCCAGAACGCTGGGATCCCGCCCTGAGCCAAAGGCAGACGCTTAACGACTGCGCCACTCAGGCGCCCCTCTGAGAGTTTTTATCATGAATGAGTATTAGATTTTGTCAGATGCTCTTTCTGCAGCTATTGATATGATCTTGTGATAATCCTTACTTAGGCTATTTATATGATCGATTACATTAATTGATTTTCTAATGCTGAACCATCCTTGCATACCTAGGATAAACTGGTCAGGCTGTATAATTGCTTTGTTTTGTTTTTACATTATTGGATTTGATTTGCTAATATTTTGTCGACAGACCTATGAGATTTTTTTCCATGCAAATATTCCTTAGAAGTATAAACCTTAAGATTGTGTCACTTAAAGCTCAAGGAATTTAATTGACAGTAAGACAAGCAAAAGTAAGGATATTTTGAAGAGTTTAAGCCTTTCTAGAGTATCTACAAGAGTTTTCATAAGATTAAAGAAATAATTTATCTTAAAATAAAGATTCATATGTGATTAAATTGTGGTGATGCCCTTTCATTTATTTCATATTTCGTTCTGCATAATTCAAGTTCAGCATATCAGGAAAAAGTAGTCATTTAAATAAAAGTGTTTGTTTATTAAAATATATACTACAAAATAACTGCTAAGATTTTGTAGTAAAAAATACCTCACCTTTTATTAAATATGTACTATGCACTAGGCAGTGTTCTAAATCCTAAACATGAATTATCTCACAAACTTCTTATCACAAAGCCATGAAATATGTGTCTATCATTATCATTATCATCATCATCATCATCGTTGCCATTTTACAGATGAAGAATCTTATACTTAGAGAGAGTAATTTATTTAAGGTCTCACACAAATAAATGGGGCATATGAGGATAAAAAGATATATATACAGAATTCAAAATCCAATGGTAATTATTGGGGCACCTGAATGGCTCAGTCAGTGGAGCATGTGACTCTTGATCTCAGGGTTGTAAATTCGAGGCCCACATTGGGTGTAGAGATTACTGAAAAAACAAAAAAGATTCTTAAAAAGTAAAATAAAATCCAATGGTATTACCAATATTAACGTTTTAAAATTTGGACTCTAAAGTGAAACTCTTGAAAGTGTGGAGCACTTTAAAAAATTTTGTTATCTTCACAATATTTCATATTGCTTATGATATCTTATTACCCATACACAATGTGCATTCAACAACGGTCTGCTAATTAGAAATTCACAACTTTATTATCTTCTTGAGTCTATATCAAGCAGTATAGCAGTAACTGAGGACACTTTTCCATTGAATAAGGAAAGAAATGTTGAGATGCAGCTTATTATTTGAGAAAAAAAAATCTTGCTTCTTTTTTGTTGTTACTGGAATGGTATACTGACAATATTATTTAAGAGAAACATCGGTCAATATCAACCCAAATAAACTGATGTTTCATCTCTGTTTATGAATCCTGTGGGAACAGTGAGTTCACAAGTCAGCATGTAGCCTGACCCATGTAACTATATATTGAAAAATTGAAGTTATAGCAGTTCAATCTCATATTCACAAGCACTGAGAAGTAAGAATCTTCTCTCTCTCTCTCTTTTTTATTGTAGCATCCAGTAACAACCTGGATGACAAATGATGTACACTCAAGTTGGAAGAAGATACAGAAAGACAAAATGACAAAAAGCAGCTATAACATTTTATTGAAATATTTTAAAAATTACTAAAAGCTAAAAATAACATTTATTACGGTTCTTCAATGTAAGTTGATTTCAAGAAAAAAAACGTATTTTATCATTTAAATATTTATTATTTCCCCCCTTATAATGTTTCTCTTTCCTTTCAAAAGGACAATGAAAACAAAATAAATATTTTATGTTTTTTCCACTAATTATGACAATGAATTCATGTCATATGAATATTTTATTGTGAAAAGCAATAATATTGCTGCTTAATAAATAGGAAAATCACAGATATTCTTGGGCGACATAAGCATTTGTGACAGTTCACACATCAATGTAGTTGCTTTTTAAGTATCTGCAACTTAATTATATTTCAGTCAATGTTTCTAGGGAGATTCTTCTCACTGGCTCTTTGATCAACATGTTATGTATGATTTTGAGTTAGTCTCCTTAAAACCAGATGTTAAACGTAAGGGCAGATTGGATATTACGTATAGTTAATTATGGAGAGTATGTGTAGTTAGCTCTTCCTGGAATACTTGCCCCTCCTCTACTCTGGTAAAGCCCTAACCACCCTTCCACCACGACCAGCATGGGTGCTGTAGGGCAATTTTCCATGCCATCAGTAATGATAATACATACGGCTTAAACTGTGCTGTGGCCATTATGTACTTATTTTATTTCCTCTTTGCAACAACCCTATGACATAGCATTATCTCCCTTTTACAAGAAAGGAAATTGAGAATGAGAATATTAGAAAGCAGAAGAGCTTGCATTTGAGCTCGATCTGACTGATTTTATACTGTGTGTCAAAACCTTCTCTGTATCTCTGCATTGCAATAAAATTAATTTTGGCATATCCACTAATTTTATCCTTATCAATCCAAAAAGAATAGAAATATAATGACAGTATGAAAACATCTTTAAAAATATTCTTGGTCATAATGCCTCATGGATATTCACCTATACGTTATTTACATGTGTGTATGTATACCTGTTTGGGCTTTTTTGGCATATATATAATATCAACTACATCTTTTCTGGTTAATCACCTTTAGTGGTTGGGAATTGCATATATGCTTTTCTTCAAATTGCATATTCCTCCAATTACATAGATGATTTCCTCAAAACTACTCCATATAATTGCCCTTGCAAATAGCAATGATAACACATGACTATGATATCTACGTAGAAAAATATTTATCAAAATTATGTTCTCTCATTATGTTAAATACAAAGTTTTCATTACTATATGTCTTTGAAGTCCTTCAAGAAATTCCTAAGGATTCTATGGCCAGAGGATTTAATCTAGACCTCCTCACAATCCCCCTGCCCCCAGTCTTTTTAATCTCTCACCCCCCGTGTTTTGCAGGAAATTGTGCTCTCAAGAAGTGACAGTGAAGTGACCTAGTGACAGACACAGATACTGAATCAAGACTACTTATCATTGGTCCTTTCCATATTACTCTATGCAGATTCTAAGTATTTTAAGAAAAAAAGTTTGTTTTACCCTAATTTCTTTTTCATACTTTTTAGGAAATGAATTAATAAATTATTAACAGTTGTACATTTTTAGTGTTAATTTTTTTTTCCATCAAAATTACATTGTACTGGGGGCACCTGGGTGGCATGGTCGGTGGAGAGACCAACTCTTGGTTTGGCTCTAGTGGTGATCTCAGGGTCGTGAGATCGAGCTCTGCACTCAGCACAGAGTCTGTTTGAGAGTCTTTCTCTCTCTCCTTTTGCCCCTTCCCCCTCAAATAAATAAATAAATAGCTCTTTAAAAAATTGTATTGTACTTAAAATCAGTAGGTACATGATGTTTATCTAGCTACTCTTTATTTAATTTTGCTGACAAATCAATAAACAGAAAAATGAGCTCAAACTAAAATGGACATTCGAAAACATGTGGATTTGAGTGACTATATCCTTAGACAGAAGATAGCATATTTACAGGACTTAGAGGAGGAAAGTTAAACTATGTTAGAACACTGAGAAGCAAACAAACAACAAAGTTTGGTGATGATTGAAGAAACATCATTTGGCAATAATAGTAATTTTTTGATCAGAAGATTTTTTAAAAATTTTACTTGAGATGTCAGTAAATAGCCCTTATAAAAGGAGAGCCACAAAACATACCAAATTAAAACTTAATTTTGTTCATATGCCTTTTAAGGAAAAATGAAGGAAATTATGGTAGATCATAAATCAGTTGAAGAATTGAACGATGTAACTGCAGGAAGGCCACAGACCAGGGAGCCCCCAGGTGCTCTGCCGTACGAGGACGTTGACCTTCTTTCTCTTGGAGGTACTCTCATTTGAAAAGTCAGTATCAACATATTCTTAATGCATTTGTGTTTTTGTTCATGTTTCACATTACCAAGTGATATAGAATCTGATTGGCTTAATTTCATCCAGGAGTTTTTGTTCAGCTACTTATTGCTAAGAGACTGGGCAGGAAATAGTCACCGGAGCAGATGGTAGCTACACGCTTGTGGCCAATGTAGCATAACCTATGGAGTTGTCGCATCACGATGTTGTAGACCTGAAAGTGATGTCACGTTGTGCGTCGACTACAGTTCAATTGAAGCAATTAATTAATTAAACATGACAGTGATAACTTGTAATTCACAAAGCACTCGATGAGTAAATACTTGGCCAGCAATATATCAACAAGAGGCATGCTTCCAACAGGACGGCGTGTAGCGTAGCAGCAGGGCCAACTCAAGCAGTGCTGGGGTACAGACAGACCAGACAGTGGAGACTGCAGGGAGCGTGCTAGTCATCAGCTAGGTAATCCTAAGAAACTAACTCTTTCTATCCCTCACTCTTCCATCTGGTGATGGAAGATAATAATAGTACCCTGTAGTTTTGTCACAGGTTGTTTTGTGATTTAATGAAAGGTCTGTAAAGGCTTTTTTGCTCACTGAAATAAAGGTATTATTTTCTCAAAAATGCTGAATCTATTATGGAGCAAGATAGAGAGTTCAGGATTAGCATTCCTGCTTGCTGCTTTATTTTTGAAATAGGTAAGCAATTGGTATTAAAATTAGGCAGAAGAAATGTCAGGAGACTGCAGGCAATTTCTCAAAATCATGATGATTCACACAAGCGGAGGCCTACTTTCTCTGGGTCCACAAAACCAGACGTAGGGAAGACAGTTTTTCTCTCTCTGCCCTTGTATCTTTCTCATAAGTTTTGGTAAAGATAGTAATTTCATTGGATGTAAGGATATATTTATGAAAAATCGTAAATTACTCATGACAGTGTACCAGCATGTAGGTCAAGAGTAAGTCTAACGAAATATAATTAGGTAGAGTAACGAAAGTACAGATGGCTTTTACGTATTTCTGGCCATATATATACACAAGCCTTTGTAATTCAAGTCTTGCAAATTATTTCCCAAAACAGTTTGTATGAACTTGTCCCAGCACGTACTATGCAGTAGCCTCCCTTAATTTGACATGGCCTCCTTTCCTTCACATGTAACGAGGCTGACAGAACGCATGCAGCTCCCCTCAGTCAGTTATCCCAGGAACAAACACAGTCATGGAGACCTAAGAGGGTATCAGGTAAGTCTATCCAGGTGGGTTATTTCATTAATAAAAAGAAAAAAAAATTCTTCTGGAATTAAATTCTTTGGTGCTATAAAATGTGTAAGCAAAAGCTGTATTTTTATGNATTCTTCTGGAATTAGTTTAAATTCTTTGGTGCTATAAAATGTGTAAGCAAAAGCTGTATTTTTA
The DNA here is from genome assembly GCF_002007445.2 of Ailuropoda melanoleuca. Lineage (NCBI taxonomy): Eukaryota > Metazoa > Chordata > Mammalia > Carnivora > Ursidae > Ailuropoda > Ailuropoda melanoleuca. The sequence continues at coordinate 85,345,492 of NC_048228.1, read as the reverse complement.
TGATGGTCAATAATTTTCTTTCTTNTTCTTCTGGAATTAAATTCTTTGGTGCTATAAAATGTGTAAGCAAAAGCTGTATTTTTATGATGGTCAATAATTTTCTTTCTTTCCCTCTCTCTCTTGTTGTCTCTCATTCCCTCTTTCATGTCAAGTTTGAGCACTTGGCATGGTTCTGCAAAATTTTACACTACACATTAGAAAGCCTGATCATACTTTCTTGAAGAACAGAATTCAATTTAATTCCTACTTTAGGGCCCAGGAGCCAATACCTAATAGTTCTTTCCTAACTCATCCTATCCAAACCACTCTTGTTGATTTTATGTCTAAAAATGTTTGATGAGAGCAGGTCTAGAGCAACTTGGAGCCATAAAGTGCCAGAGTTAGAGAGCCCCTAGAAAGGAGAGAGCACTGGGTCTGGGCTAGAACGAGGAATGCAGCTCTTGGCTGCAAGGGCACACCGGGAATCCTAAGGCACAATTATGCTGGGGAAGGAGGTCTATCTAAGTCAGCCCCATCTGCTAGACAGGAGAACAGAGGGGACTCAGAGGTTTGAATCCACTGCTTCTAGCTGTCAGATGCCCCATCAGATAGTGTTGGGGAAGCCAGAAGAGATTGTTCCTGGAACTGTCTACTCTTAGTGTTCTTTCTTTTGCATTTAAGTTATAGTTATCTGTGTTTCCCTCGTAATGGCTAGTATTGAGCTTTTTCATATAAAGCGCTCTATAAATATGTCTAAATAAAAATATATAATAAGGATCAAAACTCCTTACAAGAAAACATATTTCTCAGTAAGAATAAATACATAGAAGTGAATTCTTCTCTCCTGGAAGAATGTGGGTTATGCCCTTCCATGCCACCCATCCCAGGCCCAATGTTACTTGTACCGAAGTACTATTTTACTAATGTCTGAAAAGTGCCCTTATCTAAAATTGAATCGGTTTCTTTTGTCTCCTAGTATTTTCAGCAATTCCACCACTTAAGATGCACACAAACAAGCATCATATTAAAAAATAAATGAGGTTCTAACCCCCTAAAAGCAGGGACCTTCTTTTCCACATCTTAAGACATGGAGAACTAAAAAAATGTCTTTTGTTAGAAATGGAATTGTTAAGGCTGTTTTTTCTCTGTGAAAACTTTAAAGCCAGGTCATTTGTTAATATTTCTTTTCTCAAAGGACTGCATGAGATCCAGCTGTGCTAAAGAAATAGGAGTTAATGAAGGAATGGAGATGGAATGGCTTTAATTTTGTAGCCGCATATTTTGAAATAGGTCAGACTGATAACAAGGTTCTTTGAATGTTCAGAAAACAACAACAAGGGAAAACTGAGGAGGTGGGAGGTATGTGCTTAATCTTTATAACAGGAGATGAGGAACGCTGGAGAGTGAGTGGAGCAAGGAGTCAAGAAGATGGATATTTTTCTTTGTGATTTTATAATACCACCACACCAGCTGTGCTTTTCTTTATGGTTCTATTGAGCTTTCAAACCAGGCGTGTGTGGGGTTAGTTATTGTTGCTTCTGTCACCTTATATCTGATACTCCTTCAGACCTGATCCCAAGGTTAAAGCATTCTGACTGAAATATTCTCAAAGGTCTCTTTAATACAGATTCGTGGTATGAGCCTTTCTCTCACCAAGGAAATGTAACACTGTAAACTGATCATTCCTTATTAATCATGTTTTGTTATTTTGTCTAAGTTACCACTGGTCCCACTTCTCTTATGAATGTAAGGCTTATTATATAAAATATTTTTAGCTAGAAGAGTGCTCATTAGTTTTCAAAAAGCAGCTAGAAGCAAGCACTTCAAATTCATAGCTCCCATCTGAATTCCCAGAACCCCTCTGCCGTTTCTCTTTACCACATGTGCTCCATTAAACTTGGAGGAGCTCCACTGGAACCTCTTGCATACTTGGGATTTTATCTGCGTTAGGTGAAGTTTGACCTAACAACAGCATGATGCTGTGCATAGAGTCAAAGCCAAGTTCATGATTCTGCATTTTACCAGTTAGTGAGGGAGCAGAATAATCACTGTGACTGTGTCATGCAGAGCTGAGCATAAGACAGAGTCAGATGGAAGAAACACATGCACGCATTCGGAAATAGAAAGATTCTAACCATGTCTTTGCCTAGTTCCTTTGATCCCATATATTTCTACTGTAAGACAAAAAGACTTCATGACCTAAAATTAGCAAGAAATAATTTTTCCCTATTAACAGTCTGCAAAAAAATTCAAAGGAGTTATCGAAACACCAAAGATGTGCTTTCGATACTTTAAATTATGTAAAGAATCATTTCAATTCTACTTTAAAATTCAAGAAAATAAAGAAAATAAAATTGTAAATCCACATGCCTTCAGAATGCAAGAGACGAGATATTTCTGAGCTAAAACCAAACAAAGAGTATTTACTAAAACCAAACACAAAAAATGTGTCCTCAGCTGACTAAAGAGGTACGTCAGGAATCCAAACTTCACCCACAGGTTTCAGCGGACAGGAAGCAGAGCTGGCTACGGCGAAGAATTAAGAGCAGGGTCTGTTCTTCTAGAGTTGAAATATGTACAGTTGCTCCTTGGCTCTCAGCCTTCTGGAGTTGAGGCTTCTTTTTATAGACAGACTATGGCTCAATGCTAATGACTTTTTTTTTTTTTTAAAGATTTTATTTATTTATTTGAGAGAGAGAGAGCAGGGAGGGACAGAGGGAGAAGGAGAAGCAAGCTCCCCACCGAATGCCAGGCTCCTTGCGGGTCTCTATCCCAGGACCCTGGGATCATGACCTGAGCTGAAGGCAGATGCTTCACCGACTGAGCCCCCCAGGTGCCCCAATGCTAATGACCTCTCTTCTCAGTGGCAGACAGGAGCACCCTCGGTGTAAGAGTGCACGTCATCCTCCTGTGTAAGTTTGTAAGGAAAAGAAATTACTGACATTAGTTTTGAGGAGACAAATGTGAAGTCTTGGCTGAAGAGTTTGTGTGTGGAGGTGGGGGAAGCTCTGTCTTCCTTCCTTCAAGGGCATCATCGAAGCAGGGTTCACGTGTAAACTTGTTGCTCCATGTCAGTCCCGCGTAAGCACAATATAATTGATGCAAGTGCCCCAAGAGCAGAAAATTTAAGTTTGTCTTCTTTGCCCCACACCTAGTGCAGTGCCTTGCAAAAGTAGGCACTTGAACATATATGTTTAGTGGATTAATAAAATATTAAAAGAATGAAGAAATGTCATTATGACCTTACTTTTACCTACTAATTCTTTTTAAGTAGTGTATACCTGGAGTTTTTAAGTGCAAAGTATTTACTTAACGGCATTCACAATGACAAGCTTTAACTTTTTTACCTCTAAAAAAGGACTAGTGTTCCCTCAGTGAACTTCACTGGGTCACCTTTCCTGGAGGTGGGGGAGATCATAGCATGTCACCCTCAGTGCCCAGGAAAGTGGGGACTCCATGAAGTGGCCCAGCCAGCTGGGTGGCAGGAAGGGGGCAAGAGACTGTGTGGTGGGCTGGTATTTCCCATAGTTGACATTCACATAAAATTTCATTTAAAGAAGTTCACCTGGGTGGCTCAGTCAGTTAAGCGCCCGCATTTGGCTCAGGTCATGATCCCAGAGTCCTGGGATCAAGCCCCAGAGCCCAACATTGGCTCCCTGCTCAGCAGCAAGTCTGCTGTTCCCCCTCCACTCTCACTCTGTCTCTTGTGTGCTCTCTCTCTCTCAAATAAATAAATAAAATCTTTAAATAATTTTCATTTAGAGAAATTTTGCTGCTAATAGTGTTTCCAGATAGCATCAGTACGCTAAATACACTGATTCTGAAATTTGTCAAAATGAGAGAAAACAATGGAGAATAAAATATGAATTTAAAAGGAAATCAAAGCTGCAAATGCATAACGTTGACACAACACAGCCACAGGGGTGTTCCTATGAATGAAAGGGAGCAGGTATGTACGGTCAGGTAGGAGTCCTGTCCAAGGGTGTGGTGCCCCACTACACTGAAAGGTTTGGAAGTGGCTCACGTATTCCACAGGTGTCGCACTGTTTCGATTCAGGCCCTCATGATACATAAACGGTTCAGTTAGTTACCTGATAAAGCAGAGCCCCTGCCATGGAAATGAAGAATCTGGAATGAATACTCTGTGGTCCAAGGCATAAACATAGAATGTATAAGGGACTGCCAGGGAACATAAACAATTAGAAAGTTCAGGACTTAAAGACCTAGGACAAGAACCAAACTGTTCACAAGCTGTAGCTCTCATCACCTCTGGCCTTGTGCTCTCTTTAACACTTCGATGGCCTGGGCTCATGATTTTAACCTTCTTTTCACAGGCCTACCTTCTTGAAGTAGAAAGCAATTTAAGGGACACGAGCAAGATAAGTGAGGATCCTTCTTTGCACAGACTCGATCCTGCGGCATGCTGAGCCCGAGCTGGCTTAGCACAGTCCAGTTCAGGGAGGTAGGTATTTAAGGAAGTGGCAGACCCTGACTAGTGGATGACACCTGGGGCCCAGGAAGGGATGAAAGGAGCCTGAAGTTAGGATAGTCCCCCTGGCGCTCCAGGAACTGGAGCATTCTTCATTTCACAAGTTACAAAGGAACTTATTCCCATTATAAACAATCTAAACATTGAAAAATATATATAGTAAAACCTGATTATAAGGATTGCCCCTCATGTTATGGGGATGCTATAGTTTATTTTCCTTTGTGATATTTCTATTTCCCTGGGATTGCTGGCCATCTGCGACCTCCTTATGCCTCTTGAACCCCAGCATTCACAGTCGCTTGACTGTCAAGGAGGCAGATGTGGCCCAGTACATTAATCTAGGAATTCAGGGAGAGTGGAGAGCCTGTGTCTGGAAACCCAGCAGAGACTAGGGCAGTTGTCCATTTATCACTCTTGTAAATTGCCCCAGCTCTCCCTCTGACCACTCCCTTCTTCCCAGCAGGCCTACCCTGCTTGTCCACTACAAATACTTCATGGGTATTCTATTCTGTTTATCTAATCCCATCTGCTTTCTATCTTCTAGGAATTTCTTAAAAAATGTTGGCCCACTGATGGTAATAGTTCTTATTTTCTGGCACTGTTCTTGATATATTTTTTCAAAGAAAAATATTCTCTGCCACTTAGGAGTTAAGATAGGAGATGATATACATGCTTGGCATGCACTCTTGATCCAATCTCCCTCTGGTCCTCCTTTAATTCAATCAGAGTCAGGTCATCTTTAGTAATAAGCTCCTAGGACCACAGAAGGTTATGGAGTTCAGGTGTTCAAATAAATAGCCCCATCACATTGAACCCCAGCCTGTGCCATCTTTACTAGAACGTCTGGTACAAATTTAAACAGATGAGGTTTGTGATTCTTAGGGTTTCTAGAAGACAGAGGCTCTGAATAACTGATTTCATATTAGGTTAGAAAGTATTTTTCTTCCCATGTTACAAATAAATGTGCATTAGAGGAAGAAAGAGAATCCCTGCTAGTTTTCTCTGTATGGACTGTTTTTGCTCACATGGTCCATATTGGGCCCTGTGTGTTGTTTTTATTAATATTAACATGAGCTGCCCCAGGGCTGGTCAACTTTTCCTAGATCATCCACACTGTCGGTTTACTCTGTGCACTAGAAAAGGAGGCACAAACCAACTAAAATAGGATAAACTGGTCAAAATTCTGAGAGTGTGAAGGTGACTGATCCATCAGCACTTCTGATGTTCTCAAAAAATAAGCCTTACAGGAGCACCTGGGTGGCTCAGTCAGTTAAACGTCTGCCTTCAGTTCAGGCCGTGATCTCAGGGTCCTGGGATTGAGTCCCACGTTGGGCTCCCTGTTCAGTGAGGAGTCTGCTTCTCCTTCTCCCCCTTCCCCTCTCCCCCACTCATGTGTGTCTCTCTCTCTCAAAAAAATAAAGAAAACCTTTAAAAAAAATAAGTCATACCAAGCCTACTTGAGGGGTTTGTCGAAATCACAAAATAGAAGAGAAATCTTCCTGTCTGAAAGGCATCATGGAATCATAGGCAAACTGTTAAAACTGAGCAGCGGGGCGCCTGGGTGGCACAGCGGTTAAGCGTCTGCCTTCAGCTCAGGGCGTGACCCTGGCNCGTTCTGGTATCCAGCCCCACATCAGGCTCCTCTGCTATGAGCCTGCTTCTTCCTCTCCCACTCCCCCTGCTTGTGTTCCCTCTCTCGCTGGCTGTCTCTATCTCTGTCAAATAAATAAATAAAATCTTTAAAAAAGAAATAAAATAAAACTGAGCAGCAATTAAGAAGATAAACAAACATTTAAATTACACATTTGTCCGAATGCAGTTATTTTCAAAACATGTGTGCATATGTTAATACATGGGGACAGAAAGCATATTAAAATCAGTACCATTTAAAACTTTTGTCCAATGATTTGTATTTAATCCTAAAATTTGCATAAATCTATAGGATTGATTCCAACAGTGATTTGCCAGTTTGTTAGATCAGCTTTTTAAATTGTTTTCCTGAAGTTCTTAAATAACTTACACCAGGCAAAGTATTTCAGATGTATTTTAGAAAGAAAAGAATTATGCTTGCTGAATCTAACAATGTTAAAATATTAGTTCTCTGCACAGACTGAAATACTCTTCCTAATTATGGGAGGATTTCTACATTGGAATAAGATTAATACCCATTTTATTCTCAACAGTTTTATGCCAAATCCTTAGATTATAAAACATATTTCCTCCATTGAGGAAATATTATCAGTAATTGCCTAATTAACCCACAATACCACTGATACAGTATGCATTACTGGTGTGGGTCTTAAGAATTAGGATGACAGAATTCTAGGCCTCTGTCCTTTTGGGACCTAAGCCTCTTTTCAGTGCTAGGATTATTTAAGACTCAGATCAAATGGGTGCGTAGGACACTTGCAAACCAGAGCCATGACAAGGAAATGAGAATATTTGTTCTGGGGTATTTCACAAAGAAGCATCACAGTCAAATTGGGGGAGGGGTGGGAAGCACTAGGATTTTCCTTGTATTATCATATCTTTCAAATGAGCACTGTTCTTATTTTGAATTACAAGTGTTCCTGCCTCTTCCATAATGTTCTTTAGCCAATGATCTATTCAGTATTTTCAACCTCTAAATGTAATACTCCAGCCATGCTTCTCAGAGGAGTGGGTTCGCTTCTCAGAGGAGTGGGCTCACTTCTCCAACACACAAAATCTGGGACACAATCAGAGGAGAAAAGAAGACTGTGTTGTTGGACAAGGTAGTTTTTCCCAGTAAGCAAGGAGATGGGAGCTCTGAAAGGCAAGGGTACTGCTCTGGCAGAAAGGAGAGCTAGAAAAGGGAGAGAATGGGAATCAGGAATTACAGGGGATACTAACCTGGGAGATTTTTTCAGAACTGAAAAATAATCTGTCCAGTGAGGAATATACCTTGTAGACAGAAAGCATAGAAGTTAAAAGTACAGACTTGCAAGCGAGATTGTCAAAGTCCAAATCTTAGCTCTGCAATGTACCAGCCGTGAGAACAAATTACTTTGTTTCTTTGAACATCACCTTCTTCATCTGTGAAATGGGACTAGTAATACCTATTTCATGGAGTTTTAGGAGAGATTGAGTTAATAATCAGATAAATCACTTTGTTGTAGTTTACACATTTTATATTCACAAAATCTTTGACATGCCTTGTGAAAGGTGGAACTTAAGTCCCTTTTCTTGAGTATGGGCTAGACTTAGAAATTCACTTCTAACAAATAGAAAAAGGCAGAAGTTACTGGTGTGACTTCAGAGGTCAGATCACCAAAGTACCCTGTCTTCTTATTGCATCTCTCTCTGATCATTCTCTGATCAGAAGAAAGTCAGTCATTTTGTGGAGAGGATTCAAGCAACCCTTTGGAGAGGTCCACAAGATGAAGAACTGATCTGGTTCCTCACTGGATCTGGTTTCTCACTGGTTTCTCAGCCAATGAAAAACCAAGTTCCCCTAAAAACAGCCATGTGAATGAATCCTCTTGGAATTAGATCCTCAAGTCTTCACATGGCTGTGACTCTGACTTCCTTCTGAGACTCCAAGTCAAAACCTGAGAGCTAACCACACAGAAATTTTAAGTAAATAGAACCTGGTTGTTTTAAGCCACTAAATTTTTGGGTAATTTTTTATTTCAGCAATAGATCACTAATAGACACTTAAAGCAATGTCCATCTTATTATGAACTCTGTATAATTATTAACCACATTATTATTATAGGTCATTGGTTGAGAGTTTGGGAACAGGGTAATAAGCCACTAGAAATTCTCTATTATTTTTCCTGTAAATCTTCTAGCACAGAAGAGACATCTGTGGTTTGTTTGGGGCATTAAGTCCTGACACAGTAAGAGTTTCACTGATACACTGGTATTGTAGACATTTGGATAATATTTTCTTGAAGAAAAAATAAAAATTATAGAAGGTACAATGTAGAAGTAAGGAAGAAATGGAGAGAGGGATCTGGAAGAAAAGAAATTTTGACAGTAAGTGAAAAAAGAGTAAGATAGATGAGTGATTTACTTGCATTTTTTATCTACAGATAGAAAACTAAGAACTCAAACCAGAAAAAAAAAATGTAGATATCAGCTTCATAAATAGTATGTCTAAAATTAATTCTAAGAGATCAAAAATAAAGGTGTTCTGATCTACATATCAGTTATGATGTTCTTCTTGCCTTTCTGTGTCTGTTGATCATTGAGTTAGGCACCTTCCTTAATATCTTCAATGGGGGACAAAATAAAGGCCAACCGAATAAGAAAAGTAAAGACTTTTTATTCTTAATTTGCTATAGCAAGGGAGGTGAGCCACCATCACTTGCATTTTGGCAGAGACTCAAAGACAGGCAGAGGAGTGAAGAAACTTTATAATGGAAAGAAAGGAACTCTCAGGTATGCCCTTGATGGAGCCTTGGCATGAGAAAGCTGTAGGTAAGCTAACTAGAAGCGAAGCATTTTATATAATTGGTTAGGAGAGCATGTTTGACTTCTCAGGTTGGTCCTAAGTTGGGAGTGGGAACAAAAATCAGGGAAGCTCTTATTTATTAATCAAACCCTGGCCATTTTGGACCAATTGTTACAGAGTTATTGTTTAACTTCCTGGATTATCAGTAGAGTTAGCAATCTGTCTTCTTGCAAATCTGATTTACATCAAGCTGGCCTCCTGGGTTGTTTATTATAGATAAAAGGTTGGTTTCCTCTGCTGATTGCTGGAGGTTGCAGGCCCAAGTTCTATTTTTCTATGTGGTCTGGCCATGGTCCATTTGTATATTCAGTCTCTCATCAACAATACACTATTTTTTTTACTGGTACACTGATTGTAATTCTCTCTCTTTGTTCCCAGTTTCTAACACTGTTCTATCCCATTTCCATATCAAAGTGTTGATGGCATTTCTGTAAACATTCTCTAGTTTCATGAAGGACTAAAATCAAGGTTTCTGCAGATGAATAATAAAATAACCGAGAGGATTGTATCTTGGCAGAAAGCTTCTTTCTGCTCTAACAGCAGACCCAAGCAGAGAAAAAGAAAATGAAATAATAAACAAAAACATAGTTTAAAAGTCAACACATTTTCATTAGAAACAAGGAGGGGAAAGGGAAGAGAAATTGACTGAACTGATGAGTGAGACACTATGGGCACATTTTTCTTGTTTCCATTAAATTGTTTCAGATGCAGTATCTGATGTTATTTTTGACAGTATCTTTCTTACAAGTATATAAATGATCATATATTCTCAAGATACCTCTTTATTTTTCACATTGCAATTATTTTAAAGTAAATGTTTACTATTGTGATTGGCAACATTGGGCCGTTAATTACTTTATTGGTGTAAATTGTTTGGGGCTAGTGCAAAAAGAATCGTTTGCATTATTGAATGTGAAAGACAGAAAACAGTCATTATATTTTCGGAATTCTTGAATTCCATTGTTGTTGCAGGGAACCTATGAGGTCATCAGTTGTTTCTTTGCTATTGGTGATAAATCAACTGAGTAACAAAGAACCTCTACAGAACTTCCATGGCAGTGATTTAAACATTCAAATCCTTACTGTGGCAGAGGCAGGTAATTAGAAGTAGATAGGTAGTAGAAATGTATTCATTCATTGAATACATATTTATTGAAAGCCTACTTTATGCCAGGAACTGTCTTAGGTACTGAAGTTGATTTTGTATCAATGTTCTTGAGATCCGTATCTCCCTTGGTTTATACTTAGTTTTTGCACAAGTGATAAAGGTATGATTACAGAGAAATATTTCCTTTCTATGAATATAATAATAGTAAGCCTGGTGATAAATAATAATTGACCCTGTAGTGGTGTCAGCAATTCCTTGGATGGTGATAAAAATTTTAGCACACTGCATTGTTTAATGGAAACAACCAGTTGTTGATGTGCACAAAGACATAAACCAAACACTTTCAGATCATCTTGCATTATTTTCATATTTTTTGAGGAGACAGAACTACAGGTTTCTTTTTATGTGAACCCACCAATTTTTTTTTTTTACGTTGCCTCTTAAAAAAAAATAGTGAAAATGGAATGACACATCCCAGTCCACTTTGTTGTCCAAAAGTTTGGCATGTTTGACTCAATGGGATGAATTTGATTATGTTCAAAAATGTAAACACAATGCAGATCACATGCTTTTAATTGGTCTAAGGCTATTAGTTGGCATTGCTGGTGATGATAGCTTTAATAGAAAAGTTGATGCATAATCTTGGATATATTGACATTGTTATGTATTCTTTGGTTCTGTTTATATTTGTACTTTTGGGGTGCTCTTATACCATTTGTAGGTTATTTCCCTGCTCTAGTTCCTTTCATTAGCTGTTTCCCAATGTTTACACTTGTTTGTTTGTTTTTTGATCTTTGCATTTTTAAACAATATTCTCTACCTTTTCTCCTTCTCTGAGCTATTCTATACATTGTCTCTCAAGACATTCTAAATCAGAAAAAAAATATTTCACTTATTTTATTAATGTCTTTAATGACCCTATTTACAAAATGCATATCCCCCAAAGTTTTTTGTGATCCAAGCCCACTCAGATTTTCCAGCTTTTTCCTTTTTTTTTAATTGAAATATAACTGACATATAACATTGTGTAAGTTTAAGGTGAACAATGTGTTGATTCAATACATTTATATATTGCAATATGATTACCACTATAGCATTAGCTAACATCTTCATCATGTCACATGATTATCATTTTATTTTATAGGGAAAATATGTAAGATCTAGTTTCTTGGCAACTTTGAAGTATATAATACAGTATTGTTGTGCTGTGCCTTATTATTATCTAGAACTTACTCATTTTCTAACTGAAAGTTTGTACCCTTTGACCAATGTCTCCCCAATTCCCCTCACCTCCAGCCCCTAGGAATCATCATTGTACTTTCTGTTTCTATAAGTTCAGCTTTTTCAGATTTCACATATTAGTGATATCATACAATATTGTCTTTCTCTGTCTGATTTACCTCACTTAGCATAATGCCTTCGAGGTCCATCCATGTTGTCTCAAACGGCTGGATTTCCTTCTTTCTCATGGCTGAAAAATATTCCACTGTATATTGTATTCTGAGTGTATATATTGTTGGGAAGGAAGAATTCCTGTTGCCTCAAAGGTCCTTCTAATTGGACTAAGAAACAAATCGACATGAGACAGAATAATAGGAGAAAACCAAATTTCATAGGTATATGTACAGGGAATCCATATAGACATGGAAAATATAAAGAGGCAAAAGGAGGAATACATGTTCTGAATTAAGAAGAAAGGGGTAGGACTTTGGGTCTTCAGAGGAAAGGAATGCAGTTTACTGGGCTTTAAAAAGAGTTGGTATTTGGTAATTAAATGTTTGCCATCCCATATAAATGGGTGACTTAGATAAAACTTATGTTAATAACACTTATTCTGGGAAAGAACTCCAGTTTAGATTCTTCTGTGTGGTTAGGGGGTGGTAGGGGGGCAGGGGTGTCTGTCCTAAACACCTACTATATCTATGTATCTATGTATCTATCTATCTATCTATCATCTATCTATCTATCTATCTATCTATCTATCTATCTATCTATGTATCTATCTATCATCTATCATCTATCTATCATCTTACGTTTTCTTTTTTCTTTATCCATTTATCTGTTGACCAACACTTAGATTGTGTTAAACCCTCTTGCACTTGTGCAAACTCTTCTTTAGTTATCTAAAACTGATCAATTAAGCATTCCCTGCACTTTTTGTTCTGTATGTGCTTGCACAAATCCCACCTAGAAAGTACTCCTTTAAGGTATTTTTGAAGTATAATCTGTCTTTTCAGGTTATTTTAGGATTTACTATTACAGGATTTTTTTTTTTTTTACAGGTTCCCTAGTTTGAGTTAAACCTAACTCTTGTTTTCTTTTTGCAGGCTATTAGAATAATCTTTTCATGAAAATTATCCTCATTTTTAAGTTTTTTGATAGTGATCTATCTCACCAGATACAGTTCAAACTCCTAGTGACCTTTATAGGTGGTTTGTTGTATAAGTAATGTCAGTAATTCCTCAGAATAAGTATTTAGTTTGTATTTGCTAAACTGAATTTTAATTAGTGCAGTCCCAGATGTTGAAATAAATGCTCTTTTACTGAGGTGCATCATCTTGTGAACTCAACGTTGAGAGAAAAGTAGGCTGTGAGAAATAGTAGTGAATATATTTGTAATTTTCTCATGAATAGCAAATTTATTGCTTCCTCTTTTGTGTTGTCACAATTAATTTTTATAATACTCCTTGAAAACTTATCTCAATATAATTATATGTTTATATATCTGTATCATCCACTAGACTAAACTATGTTTATATATCTGTATCATGTATCATCCATTACATGATAATAAGTATGATGTTTTATTCAATTCTGTATTGAAAAATCGTGCACTGTGCTTGACCCATTGTTTATATTCAGAAAATGCTTATTAAATGATGAATGAATAAATGTACAAGCAAAACACTCAAATCTGGATATTGAGATTCTTGTATCTCTCAAAGGAAATGTTGGAATATTGTGGTGGTGTTTAAATTTGTGGCTTGAAAATGTGTAATTGCTTTATTACTATTATTCTTTAGACACTGAAAAATGGAATAATTACCAAAATAATTACCCACATTCTCCTGAATATTATCTTCACTTCCTAGTAAGAGACTTTCAAATCTTTGTTCCACAAATTACTTTTCTCCCAGTTATCTTAAAAGACTTCAAGGATTCACTTTGTGAGAAAATCTTTCACTTGCCATATGACTTTCTTGGTTTTCATCGACAGCCATGTCCCTCTTTGGCTAAGTGTGCTGTGGGATCTCTGATAGCTACAAAACTGTGGGTAAAGTTGCCTTATTGATACCTATGCCCAAAGTTGAGTCCATGGAAGGCTAGACAGAGGGACCAAACCTAGGAAAAAACACACATGTACTAAGAACTTCCTTAGGTCAAGTTAGAGAAACAGACCTCCTTTTTGAGGGAAAGGAGTTTGAAACATCTTAGAAGTTTACTAAACCTCATATAGATAGACTACTAATGGATAAAATTCTTAAATTCCCTGTACTTGGACAATTACAGTCATAGACACCTTTAATGTTTAATCTAGAAGCTTCCACACATACATGTTAAATTTAAGATTTTAACCTTTTAGAGATTAGATTATATAACCTGTAATGTTCTCTCAATTTAGAGATCCCATTACACATTCATTCAGGTATTCATTTATTTATTCAGTAAATATTATACTATTTTTCTAAATGACTAAAATGGTGCTAGTTAAGTACTAAAAATGAATTCAAAGTGTAAAAATAGGGCTCCTGTGTGGCTCAGTCAGTTAAGCATCTGCCTTCAGCTCAAGTCATTATCCCAGGGTTCTGGAGAGAGAGCCCCTTGTCAGGCTCCCTGCCCAGTGGGAGGTCTGCTTATCTCTCTGCCCCCTTCCTCCCCATTCATGCATTCTCTCTCTCAAATAGATAAAATCTTTAGAAAAATAAAAGTAAAAATTAAAAAATTAAAAATGTGTAAAAAAGTGATTCATTATTGTTACCTTGCAATATAATATTTAACATTTGAACAATTCTCTTAACTTTTTTGATTCATGCATCTCTCTTCTGTAACATGGAAATTATAATAATAAGTTTCCTTATTAGAAGGGAAAGAAGTAAATAAAATTTTGAGAAAATGCCTAAGAGAATAAGAACTAAGTGACATAGGACATGAGAACAAAGGGAGAAGAGACTTGATGTTTACTTCCCAAATGTTAGAGAATAAAGAAAGTATGTCAAGTAGGACAAAAGCCACAGTGAGGAGAAAATGGCAGCCAAAGAAATCAATCATTCCATTACTTATTTAATAAATATTTATTGATTTTTTTGTTCTAGTCACTTCAGGAAGTGTTGGCAATACAAAGACTAATGCAAAATAGTTTCTACTTTAAAAAAATTACTTGAACTTTAGAAGACATTAAAGTCACCTAGGCTGCTTCTGAAAATACTCCACTGCCCATTCCACATAGTTTTAGTTTTAGTTATAGTTAATGTGAGTTATTGCCCATCTACATGAATATGAGCAGGAGACTAGAGAGGCACTCTTTGAAATAAAACAACATTAGTGATTATGCATAGAATTCACTTCAAGAAGTATAGCTATAAAAGAAACTTTAAACATGAACTTGTTTCTTAGTTAATCTTAAGAATTCCTTTCAGATTTTTGAATCAAAAAGTTATATTAAATAGACTTGAACTTCTTTCATCTCTCCTCCTGTCTTCCATTTCACTGTTCAAGATTCTAAATATCAACTGTTACATGATATTTAGAAAATATTTAAGGAAAGTAATTTTTTTGTTAGCCTGAAAAATGGAAAAGAAAGTTTAATTACAACATTTATTATATGCAAACAGTATTTTATGAAAGATATATACTGAAATAACATGGTTACAAATGTAATTTGTAAAAAGGAGAGTTTGAGTTTGGTGAATCCTAGAAGATGAATTCTTGGCCATAAAGATAATCAAACACGAGCACAGGTTATAAAGAGTAGTTGAACAAACTGTTCCCATATGTGATGAAAGCGGAGGAAACAACTATCCTCCACTGTTAATTTAGGCATTGCCTACTTGATATCGGAGTTTTAATGTCATGAAGAGAGCACTAGTTTTAAGAGTATTCCACAACAGAATTATTGTTGTTGAAAGGCAACAGGAAGAAAAACACCTACAAAGGCAGATCTATGAGTCTGGTGCCCCGCACATCAACTTCTATAAGTCAAATGATCTCCGCTGGATCCCTTGGGTTCAGGTTAAGTCTGATCATGTCTTGCCAATTTGGGTGAAGAGTCAAAATCTGCATGAGGGTTTGTCAGGAAAAGGAGTAATAAAATGCTCACACATAAGGAACTGAAAAAAACAGCAGTTTTTTATTTTGTTTTGTTTTGTTTTTTACAACCAGCAGTAGTATATGTCTGATATATTTGGCACTTGGCCTGAGTTCTGTGATTCTAATGAAACTCCAGGTAGGTGAGATGGGCAATCTGAAGGATTATATTTACTAAGACTTCAGTGAGAAATTGAGGATAATAATATTGCTTTTATGGTTAGGTAAGAAAGTGCATGCTAAATGAAAAGTCAGACTGACAGAGTTAGTCTCCTCAGTGACGCATGGTTTTGGTCAATAGGAGACTCCAGTGCATGTATTTGTCCTGTTGGGGGTTTTAGAACATTGACATTGCTGCACATAAAGCCATGACAAAGCAGGCAGAACAGATCTAACCTGCATATAATGTGGTGTAGGTCTTCAAGACTTCAGTATTGTAGGTGACTAGGGTAGATGAGAGAATATCATTGGACATAAAGAGAAGTTGTTCATGAGCACATACATGAAACTTACTAGTAACTTCTGGAAATTATAGAATAAGATACGGCAAGGAGGTTACAATTTCACATTACTACTCAGGGAAAAGATAACCAGAGAAAGCATGAGTTACACATGGCATTTTAAAGACAAGAGTTTTACTTGGAATAAAAAGGTGATATATATTTATGAGACCTGAGTTTGTATGTGCGAAAAGTGATTGTCCCCAAGAATAGTGCCTGTCCTTCGACTATGTTGAACGATATATTACCTAGGAAAATGGTGTGAAATCCAGTTTAGGACATTTGTTCTTATTATGTTTTCATCAGTTTATGGCATAATTACAGCAAAAAGCAGATTAGAGATGGGTCTCATCAATTGGATACACTGAGTGTATCAGTCAGCATTCCAGGAGGAAACAGAATTCACCCCAGATAGTTCAAATATTAGGAAATACAAATAAGGACAGGAGCAAAGGGGCGCCTGGGTGGCTCAGTCGTTAAGCGTCTGCCTTCGGCTCAGGGCGTGATCCTGAAGTTCTGGGATCGAGCCCCACGTCAGGCTCTTCCCATGGAAGCCTGCTTCTTCCTTTCCCGCTCCCCCTGCTTGTGTTCCCTCTCTTGCTGGCTGTCTCTCTCTCTGTCAAATAAATAAATAAAATCTTTAAAAAAAAAAAAGGATAGGAGCAAAGATAGAAGAACAAACAAGGTATGGTGAAGATCCCCAAGACTCTCAAGCTTAGGGAAGCATTACTTCAACTGGGATTGAAGTACTGAGGAAGTGGAGTAGTTTTACCAGAGATGAGTGATATTGAGAGTTATGGAGGCGAGGTCACTTGGTGGTGTGCTAAAGGAATGCACCGATGGGCCAAAAATACAGTCAGTGCTGAGGATGGGGTCAGGAACTTTTCTTTTCTCCTCTCCAATGGTCTCACCCAACCAGAATCCAACTGGCTAGGGAACCTGGGTGATACAGTCTACAGGGGTCAGCCAATAACCATGTCTACCTCCAGCACAAAACAAGAAAGAAAAGGGCAGAAGATTGAGAACAGATTCTAGGGATGGAGATTGAGAATACCCCAGAATGAGGTAGTAGTAGTTTAAACAATGTGATTCAAAACCTTTGTTCTCAGTTACTGGTAATTTCTAGGTGTACCCTTTGCATAGGCTACCACAATGGTAGAATTTTAATACAACCAAGCTAGTTACACTCTAATTATGCCTTTCCTATGAAATTCCATAGAATTGGAGAAGTAGCTCTTTAAAATAGCAGAGATCTGACTTGAATGTACATTGTATTTTCTTGGTGGAGTAGACTAATGAAATGAGTTTTTTTTAAACTTAAGAATATCATTTAAGAGTTTAGTACAATGTAAGTAGCAAAAAAGAGAAAAAAATAAGGAAAAGATGTTTTAGTAAAGTATTTTACAATGCCCTTTCATCCTAGACATATTAGAAAGAAATCTGTGTCCATATTCTAAGTGTAGACCCTGTATTTTGCATACACATTGTCTTGATCTGTGCCATGCATGATACCATGGTTGGATTTATATCCACCTACTTTGTTCAATTAATGTCTTTTTAAATAGCTAAGTAAAGCTCTTTTCTTTTTTAAACCAAAATAGCATCCTGTGAAACATTTGGATCCAAAATAGAATCTATGTGAAACCCAAAAAATCAAAATAGAGCTCCTACAACTCTTCAAATCTAAAACATTTGGGAAAAGCTGTAGCGGCTGTGACATACCCATCACTTTCTTATTGATTTAAGGTCCCCTCTTAGATTTTATCTGTAGATTACTCACACACACATACCTGTGCGTGCGCACACACACACACCTCCTATAATCCCAGAGATGTGAAGTTAATATTTGATTAAGTTATGCCTAGCTTGCGATCCAGAAAATAAGTTCTGTGGATGAAATGTGGTATGAGTGTATGTGCTAGAGATTGACTACATAAATAGTTAGTGGGTACTGACTTGGTTAACCTATACTCTCAATGCAAATCTTCTTTCAAATCTTATCCATTTCTAATATGGGCAACAAGAAGCAATTTACTGAGTTCTGTGATCAAAAGTCACTAGGGTACTGACTTCTAGGAAGACACGTTTCCCTTCTTTGTAAGATTGCAATAGCCACTTCACTTTCCATTCTAAGGGTGAGCAAAGATGTCTTCATAGTCAGAGGCCCCTGTTGAAAACTTGTTCTATGGAGTTAGAGAGTGCGTATAGAAAGAGGTAGAATATGCAAGAAAAGGAAACTAAAAGGAGTAATCGAATACCAGCAGCTATCACTTACTGAATGACTATGTACACATCTCTTCCCCATCTCTAGAAAACTGTACTGTTGGTGGGGTTCAGGGCATGCTAGGGGAAAAAATGTGTGTAAGAGCGATATTCTCATCTCTGTCATCTCTTAGTTTTGTGACTTTGATCAAGTCATTAAAACTCCCCAAACTTAGCTTCTTTTGGAAAGTGCTGAATAAAGATAGACTACTTTGATTACAGTCCTAGCATTTTACATTTATAATTTCTAATCCTTCCAGTTATCTCTCAAGCCAAGTAATTATAATTTCCAATTTTAGAGATAATTGAACCAAGGCTTAGAGAGTTGAGAAACTTGCTCAGGATTATGTTCCAGGACAGAGCTGGAACTTGAGCCATTTTTGTTAGTTTTATTCTTCAATGTATATGATATATGATGTATATGATATCAAAGAAGTATAGGCAGGGTCAGGTAGATTAGTTTAGTAACTTTGTACTGTATCTTAAAAAAAAATGAAGAACACTAAAAATCTCATTTTATGTGTAAAGAACCACTTCTGAGGAAGTGTGAATTTATCTAAAGAGATCAGTATAATGGAAGCAAGTGCTGTTTCCTTGATGTAATTGCAAATAAGCAACAGCAAAAAAAAGACATAGACAAGTCTGAGAAATGTTTAGCAGGGAGAAATTAACGGATAGAAAAAATGATGGGAAGAGAGAGCAGAGCTAGAAAAATACAGATTCAAATTGGAGACAACCTCACCAAAGTGTCAGTTTCCTTTTGGTTCTCTCTTTATAAAGAACCCACACATTGCTGGTGTAGTGTGCATGAAGTAACTATTTTGTGTTTTGACTATAAATACACACACACACACACACACACACACATATATACTTCATATATGCTTTATATATGTGTGTTTATGACTATATCTAACTCTATCATCTATCATCTATCTATCATCTATCTATCATCTATCATCTATCTATCTATCATCTATCTATCATCTATCTATCATCTATCTATCTATCTATCTATCTATCTATCATCTATCTATCTATCATCTATCATCTATCTATCTATCATCTATCTATCATCTATCTATCATCTATCTATCTATCTATCTATCTATCTATCATCTATCTATCTATCATCTATCATCTATCTATCTATCATCTATCTATCATCTATCTATCATCTATCTATCTATCTATCTATCTATCTATCATCTATCTATCTATCATCTATCATCTATCTATCTATCATCTATCTATCATCTATCTATCATCTATCTATCTATCTATCTATCTATCTATCATCTATCTATCTATCATCTATCATCTATCTATCTATCATCTATCTATCATCTATCTATCATCTATCTATCTATCTATCTATCTATCTATCATCTATCTATCTATCATCTATCATCTATCTATCTATCATCTATCTATCATCTATCTATCATCTATCTATCTATCTATCTATCTATCTATCATCTATCTATCTATCATCTATCATCTATCTATCTATCATCTATCTATCATCTATCTATCATCTATCTATCTATCTATCATCTATCTATCATCTATCATCTATCATCTATCTATCTATCTATCTATCTATCTATCTATCTATCTATCTATCTATCATCTATCTATATCCTTGTCTTCCTCACCAACACCTCAATTTATTTTCTAGATCACCCTTGTTGATTTTTTTGCTGCCTCTTATCTTTATGCTTTCAAAATAAGATTTCCTTTTTTGAACACCTATGACTTACATCTTGGTCTTCTAATCTAGTTCCATTTCCTGGTTGATGATATCTCATTTTCATCTCTACTTATCTCTAGATAAGTATAGCATTTGGCAGATTTGCCTTGATGAGCTGAAATTTTGCTAGTGGCAATTACTTGCCATTATTCCTCTTTCATTATATACCAAGATAAATTTCTTCTCAGCTTCTGTCCTTGATCCATCTAGTGGTCCTAGTTCCTGTTTTGCATATGACTTAGAGATTAGTCATGGATTAAACAATTTATTGTTGAATGGTTGTGCTTTCCATTTTCAAACTAAAGAAAGGTATTTCCAGTAGAATTAATTTTTTTTGAGTATAAAGGTTTTTTTTTTAATTATTTCACTTTTAGTTTTCTGATAGTTATTTTTGATGAGTAATTCTATGGATTTGAGAGTTTTACAGGCATTATAGATGGTCCTCCCAGAGCACCAGCTAATTCTGTTTGGGTAAATAATTGTGGATTTGGTTCAATTCTGCTTTAGGCCAAGCATTTATCAACTAGCATAATTACATATTCATATTTTATATGACTGCATGTGGTATCATATAAATGTATGGAAAATCTATTTTCAGCCCAATTCAGATGGACTTAAATATATTTATTCATTTTCCATTCATATACTTTTCAAATATATGTGAAATATAAAAAAGTACATGATTTTTTCCATTAGTGTTTTCAGCTATGAAATAGAATTGTGTATTTTTAAGTGTATGCTTTCTAACAAATTTCTTTCAGAATATATGTATAATTGGGAATGAAGATCTGAGTANTATCATATAAATGTATGGTAAATCTATTTTCAGCCCAATTCAGATGGACTTAAATATATTTATTCATTTTCCATTCATAAACTTTTCAAATATATGTGAAATATAAAAAAGTACATGATTTTTTCCATTAGTGTTTTCAGCTATGAAATAGANATCATATAAATGTATGGAAAATCTATTTTCAGCCCAATTCAGATGGACTTAAATATATTTATTCATTTTCCATTCATATACTTTTCAAATATATGTGAAATATAAAAAAGTACATGATTTTTTCCATTAGTGTTTTCAGCTATGAAATAGAATTGTGTATTTTTAAGTGTATGCTTTCTAACAAATTTCTTTCAGAATATATGTATAATTGGGAATGAAGATCTGAGTAATAGTCTATATTATAGCATAATGTGCTGAGGGTAAAACAATAGTGCTTCTTTGTGCCTGTTAGACACACTTACACACAAGGAAGAAAAATTTTGAACTTGAGCTAGGTGTTCTGCATTATGACAAATAGGGTTAAACTGCCAAGATTTCAAATAGTTATTTTCCTTAATTGTAGCTTGATGGAAAACCAAATAATTTTGGAAACAATTAGTTAGCCTGCTATGTAGTGTATCAGATAGCATGTTACATTCGTCTTGTTCTACTGACTTGAACTTATCAAGACTGGAGTGTACCTTTTTTTATTTTATTTTTTTCCTGAAGCTCTGCTTCACAACAGATGGGATGTCTAACATCCTTTTCTATTTAAAACATGCAAGTTCTAATCAACAGGAGGGTTTTAGAATGTTAAACCAGCCAGCCATAAGAAATGTGTCATGCAGTTTCCTGTCATTCTAATTAATTAGATAGCATTATTTGTTGTCCCCAATGAACCTAAATGAGCTCAATGCCGGGATAATAGCTTAATTCTTAACAAAGGTTTGTTTTCATATTTTGCTTGGATTGGAGCAAAAAAACCCTAAATATTCCAAGATTATCCCAAATGCATGAGAACTATGATTTATATATGAGACCTACATGTCTTAACCTTCTCTCAAGATCATATAAATATTTTAACATTCTAGGATACTTTTACATGGAAATTATACTTTCTTTAATATCATATATCTTTCATTTTCAAAATGTATTATAATATTTTTATGGTGAGGTTTTTACACTATTATAATTTTCAATTATATTACCAAGACAGTATGTTCTTAGCACTACAAGGAGCCTATTCTTGTTTTTAAACTATTGGTGAATTGTTGATTAGTGCACAAACCATAAATAAAACATAATTCATATAATTTCTGCCTTAATTATTAGGAAATAAATGAACACAAGATTAAAAGTAATGTGAAAAACAGACAACAGACAACAAGTTAGGAGACAATTTGTTTAAATATTTGATGTAAATCTGAAGGATATCATTTAAGATTATAAAATGGAGGAGATACGCTATGTAAAAGAATAATGACAATGGGTAATAAAACAAAAGTGATAATAGTAATTTCAGTACATGATTCCAGCAAATATGTTTGAACCCTTGAACTTCTATGAATATTTACTATCATTATTACCCATAAATATCTACACACTCAAAACATCTCACCAATTATTTTTTTCTTCTTTTCTCCCTCCATAATTGTGCTATGATATTTCATGCAAATTTATTAAAATACTTTATTTAAATTTATTAAGTTCATATTTTGGAAGTCCAAAGGTATATACCTCATAGAGTTTTGTTAGTATAGACTCTTATTTTTGTAAATAAAAATGTGGATGTTGATTTTAATGGTCAACCTAATCTGTAATAATAGATAAGATCCAGTATATATTTGATGTGGCTATAAGAAGATATTTATATAATCACATTAACAACATCTAGAAATGGCACCCTTAATACCATCAATCCCCTTTTACAATTGCCTGGAAATCTTCCTCCACTACTCTGCCATAATTAGGTGTGTATTTTATGGAGCTATATACTTTATCTTTGATAGCACTTCAAAACTGTTAGCAACCAGTGCTCACTCTTCATTTCATTTTGTTTTTGAAATGCTTACTTGTTTCTCAGAGTCCACATAAATTGTTGCTCACAGAATTTCCCTTTATTCTTAAAGTTTTAATTAAATTATACCTTCCATAACATTTTTAAGCCCAGTTTTAACATTTTGCCTGTTCTTCCATTTCAGTCTATAATATCTACTTAACCAGTGATTGGTAAACTTGTTCTGCAAAGGGCCAAGTAATAAACATACTAGGTTTTTCAGGCCATTCAAACTCTGTTACAAATATTCAACTCTAATTGTGGTATGTACAAGCAGCCGCAGACAATTTGTAACTTAAGCACCATGGCTGTATTTCAATAAAAGAAAAATTAATATACAAAAATAAGTGGTGGACTGAATTTGGCCCACAGGCTTTAGTTGGCTGACCTCCATATTAGACTGTAAATTCCTCAAGGGAAGAGACCATACCCTATTCATCTTCTTTACCACACGGTGTCTGTCACAGCAATTTGCCCTAAAATAGGCCTTGAAAATCCATTATTGGATTAATGAAAGACTGTTCTTTCTCTGACAACCGCATAGACTTTGAACAGACAGTTGTGTAAGGAATGGGGAGTGGAGAAAGTGAAAATGATGCAGGCAAAACTCGCGTTACCATTTAAAACTCTTTTTCCAGTTCGGAAATTGCATCACTACCAAAACAGTATTCGAATAATAATTTATAGTGTAATTCACTGTGTTAGTTATAATTCAGAGTCCTTTTCCGTGAGGAGTACACAATAGAGCTGGGTAAAAAGCCAGGGTCCTAAGTGTGCTAATTGAGTGGTGAGCACAGATGTATTGTAACATAGCAAAGTACGGAGGGCTTCTAAGTCCCAAAGAGGAATTGACATGTGTTCCACCTCTAAGGGATGAGAAGGTTCTTGAACATCAGAAGAGTTAGCCTTAGGGACTGTAAAAAGTCAGTCTCAGACTTAAAAAAAAAAAGAAAAATTGAAATAATTGCTGCTTTTGACTTCACTTTCTAAATCCAATTTTTTTTTTTAAAGAAGCATAGGTACAATTCTAAAAATGGAGCAAGTCTTTACATTTCCCCAAAATATTGCTGGTGGTTCTGCCATAAAGAGATTTTACTTCTGCAGAAACCGATTCCAGAGTTGAATTTCTTTTTTTTTTTTTTTTAAGATTTTATTTATTTATTTGACAGAGATAGACACAGCCAGCGAGAGAGGGAACACAAGCAAGGGGAGTAGGAGAGGAAGAAGCAGGCTCATAGCGGAGGAGCCTGATGTTGGGCTCGATCCCATAACGCCGGGATCACGCCCTGAGCTGAAGGCAGAGGCTTAACCGCTGTGCCACCCAGGTGCCCCCAGAGTTGAATTTCTGACCAAGATTTCTGCCTTAAATAAATCGAACATACAAACATGCACACAAACTGGAAGTGTTTATTCAGTTATAATGGTGCACCAAGTTGCATAAAATGTGAATATAGAGTTTTGAAAACTTCAATTCTAAATACCATGAGTTTGAGATGAGGGAAAAGCAAATAGCTGAAGACATTGCAGAAATAGTAGAAAATATTGATCTGGAGTTGTATGTGAGATCAGGGCTAAAAATATTGATTTGGTTGTCAGAGACAAAGAGATCTCTTTTGAAGTCATTGGAGTGGACAGATTCTGAAGAAGAGCATGGACAGAGGGGAGCTTTGATTTCCCTGAAATGGGAGTGATTGAAGGTCTACTGGATAAACATCAAATAATAGAATGCTCACATATTTATACAGATTTTACCCAACATATATTTATTATTTTTGACTTGTTTGACACTATGGACTTATTTCTCCATCTTGAAACTGACACAAGTGAATTAAAAGACCTGCAGGTTCTTTTCAGTTATAAAATTATTCATGAGCCTTAGCTCAATATAATTGTCTATATGCCATAATTGAGCTTATATTCATATTTCTACCACAATAAACCATGACAGAATATTTAATTAATACTTACTGTATTTTCCCTCTTAGAATTTATGGGCTTTAGGAAGACTTCAAGTCCCTCAAGAAAGAAGTTCAATCAATTAAGTTTATTCTGTTTTTTTTCATTTATGTTGCCTATAAGTAAACTTGCTCCAGGGTATCTTCCTAATTGAGATGCCTCAAGTTTTGCAATAATTACAATATGAATGTTGCTAATAGTGACAGTACTGCTATTTTTCCTGCTGGAAAGCAGATTTGCTAATAACTCAGGATCAACTTCATAATTTATCATAGGAGAATGCAGTAATATTATTTTCATACAAATCTTTCTATGTTTTCATATTATTGATAATAATTTTCATATAATTGTTATCAGTAAGTATAAGACATTGGAACTTAATTATTAACTCTTAAATATTGGTTAATCTCTTATACTTCAGTGGATATTGATGGGCATGCACAATAAAAATAAAAAGGGAACAAGTAAAGAACATTAGCATATGTCATAACAAAAGTATTAGACAAAGCCTTTCCTACTAATTTATTTGGAAATAAAATTTGGCCAGACTGTGCCAAAATGAAGATGTCTCACTAATCAATGATGTAAGAATTGGAAATACTTCATAATTTTCTTGTTATATAATAAAGAACAAATATAAACAGATGATATGGAAAGACTGGAAAACCCTAAATTTGTAGACAAAGGAAAATTTAGATCATTCCCTAAGGGTACCAGAGATTTTCTGGAATAACTAGCCGATAAAATGAGATTTTCAATAGCATTGGTGCCAACATTGAGAGAGTTACATTCTTAACATAGGATTATACAGATATAGATAAAAGCAGAGTGGAGATATGTTCAAAGGCATTTGATACTTGGCTTAAATTTTTTTTCAAAGAATGTATTTACTAAAATAATAATGTTATGCCACTCTTGACTATCTTTGACACCAAGTAAATTGATTCACACTGACAATAAAACTACTCTAACTGATTTTTGTATCTTTAGAGCCTTGCACAGGGACCAGAATGTATAAACACAAAGNTAATTAATACTTACTGTATTTTCCCTCTTAGAATTTATGGGCTTTAGGAAGACTTCAAGTCCCTCAAGAAAGAAGTTCAATCAATTAAGTTTATTCTGTTTTTTTTCATTTATGTTGCCTATAAGTAAACTTGCTCCAGGGTATCTTCCTAATTGAGATGCCTCAAGTTTTGCAATAATTACAATATGAATGTTGCTAATAGTGACAGTACTGCTATTTTTCCTGCTGGAAAGCAGATTTGCTAATAACTCAGGATCAACTTCATAATTTATCATAGGAGAATGCAGTAATATTATTTTCATACAAATCTTTCTATGTTTTCATATTATTGATAATAATTTTCATATAATTGTTATCAGTAAGTATAAGACATTGGAACTTAATTATTAACTCTTAGATATTGGTTAATCTCTTATACTTCAGTGGATATTGATGGGCATGCACAATAAAAATAAAAAGGGAACAAGTAAAGAACATTAGCATATGTCATAACAAAAATATTAGACAAAGCCTTTCCTACTAATTTATTTGGAAATAAAATTTGGCCAGACTGTGCCAAAATGAAGATGTCTCACTAATCAATGATGTAAGAATTGGAAATACTTCATAATTTTCTTGTTATATAATAAAGAACAAATATAAACAGATGATATGGAAAGACTGGAAAACCCTAAATTTGTAGACAAAGGAAAATTTAGATCATTCCCTAAGGGTACCAGAGATTTTCTGGAATAACTAGCCGATAAAATGAGATTTTCAATAGCATTGGTGCCAACATTGAGAGAGTTACATTCTTAACATAGGATTATACAGATATAGATAAAAGCAGAGTGGAGATATGTTCAAAGGCATTTGATACTTGGCTTAAATTTTTTTTCAAAGAATGTATTTACTAAAATAATAATGTTATGCCACTCTTGACTATCTTTGACACCAAGTAAATTGATTCACACTGACAATAAAACTACTCTAACTGATTTTTGTATCTTTAGAGCCTTGCACAGGGACCAGAATGTATAAACACAAAGTGGGTAGAGTTTCCTCACAGAGAGGCAGCAGACAGGGGTGGTTAGTTTTTTTATTGCTGTGTAACAAAGGACCACAAACTTAATAATAGCCATTGACTAGTTCACAGTTTTATAGGTTAGAAGTCTGGCAGGACCTGGCTTAATTTTCTGCTCAGGTTATCAGAAGACTGAACTCAAGATGCTATCCTGGCTGGGTTTTTGTCTGGAAGATCTGGAGAAAAATTCACCTCCAAGTTCGCTTTTATACTAGCAGAAATCAATTCTTTGTGGTTGTAGGACTGAGGTCCCCATTTCCCTGATAGCTTTTGAATGATGACTGCTCTTAGCTGCTAGAAGCTTCCTCTCTCCATCAGCAATTTGGAACCAAGATGTCAGCTTTCTTCCAGACTAGGCCAAAGTACATCTTTCTGACTTCCCCTCTGTGACAACTGGAGAAAACTCTTTTAAGGGTTCATATGGATAGTTTAGGGCTATCCAGATAATCTTCCTATCTGAAGGTTAACTGTGTTATATAACATAACCTAATCACAGGAGTAAAATCCATCCAATTCATTGTCCCAAGGACCGTGCATGATGCCATTTTAGAATTCTGCTTACCATAGGAATTAAATGTAGGACTTTGGTGGAGCCTGAGGACGGGTCTTTATATCAGTGGTTCTGCTGATTTCTAGTCATGTAATCAGGTGAAGTCACTTTGATTATATTCTCAGTCTCGTTTTTTGTAAACTTGGTAAAAAACTTGTTTTGAGGAGCTATTACTGTATTAACTCCTCCATACATTTTAGCTATTTTCATTACTTTACAAGAATATCTAAACAAGCTGGAGAAGAGATGGTGTGAATTAATGATTCAGAATAAGCTGATACCTCTCAATAAATATAATATGAGGTAAATGTGTTTAATCTCTCAGTGTATTTCAGTTCCCATGACCCTACTCTCCCATGATGGCAGTATCTTGTATCCCTAAATTTCTAGAATTAAAGATATGCATTTTTGGTATGCTTTAGCACCTAATCATTACCAAGACAACCACTTCATTTACTATATCTGCAGAAACAATGGTCTTTTGTAGTAGTTGTGGGGAAAACAGTCTGTTGGATTTATAGACATACAGTACAACCATCTTAAAAGGTTTAAAAAAAAGAGCATTTTTATTTTTTTTTATTTTTTTATTTTTATTTTTTTTTTAAAGATTTTTATTTATTTATTCAACAGAGATAGAGACAGCCAGCGAGAGAGGGAACACANAGACATACAGTACAACCATCTTAAAAGGTTTAAAAAAAAGAGCATTTTTAAGGGTAATGGTAAGTTTATCTGAAATATAATTTACATACTGAATTTATATAATCACTCCTGAATAAGTTGTGACTCTTTAAGTTCAAATTGATCCAACTATGAAAGCCAGAATTAAAACAATGGGATAGCCCTGTCCTTTGACCACATAAAAATGCATTTCCATAACAAGTGCAGTTGTTATCTGTCTTTTCTCCACTCCTTTCAGAATGATCCCTTACCAACTGGTCTGGCCAAAACATGTACACTTTTTTGTTATTTGGATATCAGGTGTCTTCAAGAGAAACAATCTCCCCTTTCTACTGAAGGTCTGCTTTGTTTTCTGTGACTCATGTCCCCTACTGTGGTTATAACCTGAGGGATTTCAAAAAGCATGAGATTTGCCATTGGAAACCCTATGGGTTTGGATGCTGTTGTGTCCAGCTAGGTTGCATGCACCCCTCTCCTCTCTCTGTTAGAACACCAGAGCTCTGACTAGATTAACTGGTCAACTGTCCTAGGAGCTGGAAATTTGTTGCCTGTTGATAACCAACTTTGATGTTGATTTCCAGCATCTGCAGATTTAATAACAAAAATGTCAGTTTTGCATCTCCAGTTGCTAAACTCTCTTACCTTGTTAGGGTGCCTCCTTTTTATCTGCGGTCAGTTCCTATTTGTTGGTGCCTGTATCTCAGGACCAGATTAGATTTCTCTGATCTATTTTAGTCAAACACTTTGCCTTTCCCATTGGATGATTTTCCTTCATCTTTCAGCTCTGCGAGGCTCTGTGGTCCCATTGTTCTTTTATAGGTTATACCTATCTTTGTCTGGAGAGGTGTTAATAAATGTGGCCTAACTCAACACTATTAGATTGGAGAGAAGCAATACTGACAACGGAGAAGATAAAATATACCCTACATTATTCTAGTCCATTGGTGAAACATTAAATTATTTTTGTTTGTTTATCAGGGTCTGTTAAATAAAGGTTCGACATCATCAATGAGAACCTATATTGAATCCTGTTAAGGTGGACTAGAATGTTGTATAGATTATATTTTCACTATTATTAGTTTGCCCTAGAATTATGACTAATGGAAGTCATCACTGTGCTTTATATTAAAATCAAGAGAATCCCTATGTAGTCAGAAATTTTTGCCTATATTTCTCAAAATGTTGTCCTCAGACCACCTATGGTAATTAACATCTAGGGTTTATACTTCGGTAATAAACACCTAAGGTGTTTAGTAAATTCTCAAGGCCCCATTGCATACATACTGAATTATATCTGGTTTTGGCTAGCTCACCAGGTGATTTCTCCATCTATTGCTTAGGATTATGTTGGCAAAAATTCAACAGTCTATAATAAAATGTGGGGAAAAAATCTGATCATATACTTTTGTCTAAGTGGAAGTCAATTAATTTGTTACTGCGTATTATAGAAAAAATATAACATGTGAATTATGGTAATTAAAGCTGCTCTGAATTACCAGGAAATTCTACTTTATTTTTTTATTTATTTTTTTTTAAAGATTTTATTTATTTATTTGACAGAGATAGAGACAGCCAGTGAGAGAGGGAACACAAGCAGGGGGAGTGGGAGAGGAAGAAGCAGGCTCATAGCAGAGGAGCCTGATGTGGGGCTCGATCCCATAACGCCGGGATCACGCCCTGAGCCGACGGCAGACGCTTAACCGCTGTGCCACCCAGGAGCCCCAGGAAATTCTACTTTAGTTAAGAACAGTTATGTTTGTTTTATTATGATGTCAGTCATACAAAATAGGAGGTTTTTATATTGATCCTATGAAAAAGAAATGAAAACATATAGCTATAATTTGGCATGGCATAGAACTCTCTGGGATCACCAAAGTTCAAATAATCGTATCCCACGGAAAATGACTGCGGTCAGCAGAAAGTCTCACTCTGTGATTTTTATTTCTTAATTTCAAAATCATAAATTCATGTC
>NC_048228.1:85314881-85315396 GCF_002007445.2 Ailuropoda melanoleuca | reverse complement strand
TTTTGAAATATTGTGTGCATTCAGCAATTGAGAGTGAAGTAAGAAGATGAATTTCAAAACTTCACCTCCATCCCCATGCTTAAGATACATACACATGAAAAAAATTCATACACACAGTGTATGGTATATATGTTTTATAAAATAAAAAATATATATACTGAAAGCCAGATTTTGCAGATTCCACCTGTTCTGGAATCGAACCTCTACATAACCTGGCAATAGGTAAAAAGAATATAATGAAATACTGCTTGCAATAATTTTATTCATAACAACAAAATAATCATAAAAACATCTGGACTGTGATAAATATACAGGTTATAAAAGCTTCTACATACATTATAAAATGTGATTTTTCAATTACCTATAATTTTTTTTTTTTCCGTCTTGACTGGTATGATCCCATTCCCAAGTCAAGAAATAGGAGAGGTGGGGCGCCTGGGTGGCACAGCGGTTAAGCGTCTGCCTTCGGCTCAGGGCGTGATCCCGGTGTTATGGGATCGAGCCCCACATCAGGC